>NC_090932.1:1175218753-1175521783 GCF_040938575.1 Ambystoma mexicanum | reverse complement strand
AAGGAGATCTGATCTCCTTTGGCCTACTGTCACTGGAAGAGGGCAAGCTGGTGGACTACCCCAAAGAGTTTTCCAGCCAGGACGAGGAAGAAGCTGGCATGGCTGCTTACCTTAGGAAAGATAGTTTGTTTGACTTCATGCAGCCTTCCCAAATGGCACTGTGAGTTTGACCTTTCAGTGCATTGTTGGAAAAGCAGTGGAGTGTTGAAAATGATGATCCGTGCCAAAAAACCTACAGGCACTGGACCTAAAAGAATGGCTGTTTGTTGTCCCTGCATCTCCAGGATGCATGCATTCATGTTCCTCTCCACCCAAAACACTGGAAGTACCTTAGAGTTTTGATTGGTGGTGTCCTCTACCAATTTTCATTCCTGATATTCTGCCTCTCCTCTGCCCCCATATTCCTTTGCAAGATTCTGGTAGGCAGGGAGGTTCACCTGAGAAGGGATTGGATTTAACCTGGATGACTGCTGATCCAGGCACACTCTACATAATCCATTTACAAGCAGCCACTCTAGATGTGCCATCCGCTTCACAGCTTGACATTTTTCCTCAGTATCAAAAGGATGAAATATATGCTTAGTCAAGTTCTTCATTTCATTTGAGCAGCCCTGGACACATGTTCATGTAGATCCTTCCCTCTGAAGGAGCGTGTAGTAAACATCCATTTGGCCCTGAAATTTTAGCTAAAGTTCCACATGCTAGCCTCGCTTTTCTGTGCCTACTGAGAACTAAAGGTCTCCTGCATTTTCCTAGAGCCAGCGGCCTGGTTGCACATTAGATCTCTTCAGTGGCTGCTGTTGCCACTGGTCCCATTTGGCAGGAAACATACATATGTGGTGGACCCTCAGGAACACATCATTGAGAGGTGACCCTTCCCATTAGACATGGCCCCAAGTGACAGAAGTCACAGATGCCTACCTGAAAGGATAAGGTGTTTACCTGAATGGCCTTAAATTGAGTGACTTGTGGGCAAAGACTTAAAGCGCACCAATGTCTTGGAACCAAGGGCCATCAGGTTGGCTTTGGTGTTCTTCCTCTTGTCAGTGTGTAGCATATTTCAGGTCCACACAGACATGCACTATCCAAGCAAGAGCAGTGCTTTCTGGTTGCTGCCTCATTGCAGTCATGATACTGTGGTCCTGATTCCTGGAGAATAAATCTCCCTGTCTGCAACTCATCTGTCTTTGCTTGAGTCTGTTGTGGTGGATGGACACACACACACACATGTATACATGCTTCTTTAACACTGAGCAGGTATGTGTCAGTCTCCCACGAATGTGAGCTCTATCAGGAAGCCCTGGGGGCAATCTTTGTCTCTTGGAGTACCCCTAAAGGGGACCTCTGCATCAACAAGAAGCACTGGTTCTTCTGCCAAAGCCAGATCTAGGAGATGCATTAAGTGTTGAGAGTTATTACTTTCCCTTTGTTTCCAATCATTCTATCATTCTCTTTGTTCAGGTGATTGAGGCGGTTTAGTTCCATCTTGATCGCCCGCAAACAGGTCTAGGGGGGCACATGGTTTCTGAACTTCTGGACATGTCCGTTTATCAACTCTGGTGTCTTCCAGTAAGGAAGGAGTTGCTGGACCAGGCAGCTTTCTTTCAGGTGAATCTGAGCAGCCTCAGTTTACATGTATGGCTGCTCATAGGCTGTAATAGAAGAAGTGGAACCCACCTGATGAGGTTCTTGAGGTTCTCCTGTCAGCTAGTGGGCCAACAACAGAATGCATTAATGCCTCCAGATGGCGTTATTTCTCCTACTGGTGCTGGGGTGATAGAGATATCGATCTGTTTACCTGTTTTACCTCCTCTGTGCCAGATAGCTTGCTCTCTTTTGCCTGGGAAGGCCTTCAGATTGGTGCAGTAAGATAATTCTTGGTTGCCATCTTGTTCTTCATGGAATCAAGACAACGCATAGCAACACAGGTTTGAATCCCGGCCTCGCGCTTAGAAACGGGCCTACAGTATTAAGCGTGTTATAAAAGAACAATTCTAACTCCTAAATAGAATTCCTTTCTTTCAGTGTCCACTGTTTAGTGGTTTTTTAAAGGTTTATCTAGTTAGTTTCCACTACACTAGTGTGTAGCTGCTATGTGACATTTCATTTGGTTCTTTATGATGGCAGCTCCTTTTGAGCCAATGCATTCTGTGACAAATCTTTGCAGTTCATCTCTTCTCCCCTATGGCCAGGGAGGTGAGACCGCTACCCGATAGTCCCCCTGGGGGTGGTACTCAGTGGGTGGATATCATGGGGAGGGTTCCTCCCTATGGGACTAGGGACGAATGTCAGGGAAGAACGCGGAATGCCCAAAACATATCCCAACCTCCCTCATCCTCCTACACTATACAGGGTCCCATAGTACCACACACTCCCATGTACTTTTGTAGGGTAGATGTCTTGGTGCTCCTAAATCGTACTGGGCCGAGGAAGAGTAAGGACTTCCTATGTGAGTCTTATGTGGAAACTGGGAAAAAGAAGAGAACAAGTAACCCAGTTGAGAACATCTATGCTGAGACGAAGATTTGTGGAGTAATAAAGAACACCCTGCAGTGTTTTATTTTTCTTTTTTCTGCACTTATCAGACACATCCTGTCTGTTGCCTTAAACTTAGCACTTGCCACTTGCTGGCTGCACTACCACTGTTTGTTTCTTTCATTATTTATTTATTTATGTTTTATTTATTTGTATTCCATCTGCTCAGCACTTTCTATTTCTTGCCCCCCTCCCATGTTCCCCTTTCCCTCTCCAATGCACTTGCATGTTCTCAATGGCACTGTGCCTAGTAAGATCACTGTTTTGTTCTCCCTTGTTCCCCTCCCTTGCCTCGTCGCGCTCTGAAACACTTGTGCACGAGCGCGATACAATTAAAATATCAATATCAACCAAGATCAAAATTCTAGTCAATACGGACAATCGGTAAATCAGTGAAATATAAAAAGGGAAGGAATGAAGAAAAGGGCAAGCCCTCCCTTGAGGAACATCGAGCAGGAAAGCTGTGCCTCGCAAGAAGGGACGGGAGACCGCAAAGCGAGAGCCACTCAATGGGTGTGTCTTTTCATTCTACAGTTGGCAGACAAACTGGAGGGCTGAAAAGAACGAAAGCCAGGTGGAAAAAGCCTCCAAGCTGTGCGAATGTGGAGAGAGCCTCAAGCTGCCCAGCCTTCACCACTGTCGACCTGCTGCAGCCATAGAGGAACCTGTGAGAGAGAAATAATGTGAGAGACTGCAGTGCAGCAGGAGCACGCTGGGTGGACAGAGAAGACGCAGCAACAAACCCAGAGGTACCAGGGTTATTGGGGAAGCCAGAAAGGCATGGGAGTCTCAAGAACCAGGGTCTGGGACCCGTTTAGAAATACAGAGACTGCCTTAAATAAAGGGAGCCAAGTAAATACCTGGCAGGATAGTGAAACATGTATACCAGTGACAATCTGCAAAGGAGATCTGAGAAATACCACCAAGGAATCACTAACCCCTCCTGGCAGACTAGTGAACCAAGGCTGCTATACAAAACCCCAATTGTGAACACTGCAAAAAACCTTAGAAGGGCCAGAGCAAGGGATTCACTTCCCTGGCACTGTGAGAAACCTGAGAAAGACCATGGGAAGGGAGTCATTCCCCCTGGCACTGTGAACACTGAAAGAAACCTGAGAAGGGCCAGGGGAAGGTAGTCCTTCACCCTGGCACTGTGACATTATGAAAACAAGACCATACTTGTCAGGCTAGTGAACCCATTTGGTCCAAGTCTGGGGATGGGAGTCATCCCACCAATTTCAGTTAATTCTGACAAAAAAACTAAGAGAAACCTGGGGAGGGAGGTCATTCCACCAGCCTTCGTGAACTGTGGAAACTGAAACTTACTGCTGTACCTGCGAAAGAGACTGCAGCCTAGGGAAGGAAGTCCTTCTCTTAGAAAATAGTCCCACCAAGGAAGGAAATCGGGTTTTGACACAGGATGGTGGACTTTTTAGCTATGGACATTATGACACATCCTTCTAGTATTTAGTTGAGGCAGTGAAACCCCTCTTAGAATTAGGGCAAGTTAGGGTTTTCTCTTTTATTTTCCTACAAATAAAAGTATCTTGCCCAAAAACATGCCATCTCTGTGTCAGTCTCATAACTTTACACCCTTAAAATTCCTGTTCTCTATATTTACTCACCCTCAAAGAGATCTTCCTAGTAGTCATCACTTTGGCCACAGGCCCTTTTGGTGAAACCAATTCTTCTCTTTTAGCAGAGAAAAGGTTACTTACAGTTAGACCATTCTTCCTGGCCAAGGCGGTGACAGCGTTTTACCTTTCTCAGAAGATACATTTTCTAGTGTAAGCAGACCCGATTCATGTGGATCGACCACTGCATTTCGGAGTATTTATACTCAGGCAAACAAGGAGTGTCTAGAGGTCTTCTTGCTCATTCCACAATTCCATGGTGTGTACCTCTACTCTGCAAAACGGTGTCCCTGTGACCAACATCTGCCATGCTGCTATGTCCGAAATCTTGCACATGTTTCCAAAGCATCATTAACTAGGTTCCTCTGCTGGTGAAGATGCCTGTTCTGGTTGTGGGTCCGCCAGAGTTTTCTGTTGTAGTTATTGGATCCCTACTATTATACATCATCCCATTCTCAGCTGCTTTGGGAGTCTTTCAAAGATGAGGTATCTCTGGGAGGAAGGTATCCAATAGTTTAACAAATTGAGTGGGACGGGTATGTGAGCATTGGGCATGTAGAGCTCCATATACACTACTGATGATGTCACATTCAGATTCATGGGTGCCAGCGGCGCCTAGCAGTGCCCCAGTGCATCTCCTGCTGGCTGAGAAAGCTTCCAAAGCATGCGTGTGAGAGGCTATTGCCAAGATGAGGAATCTTTAGGAGAAAGGACCTGTCCTTCAGTTTTTTCTTTCAAAGGCAACCCTAATCTGGATGAATTATATTATTGAATTCTCACTTGATCTCTCATGGAGTATAATACTGTTGATCTTGAAACACTGCTCCATAATGTGCACAGTTACAATGAAAATATTAACATGTGTACCGAACTTGTTAATTCCCTTAATTTTGGGAAGAATCTGATTGACACAGGTAAGCTCTTCCAGACAGCCCTGCAGATAAGGGGTGTATCTGCCACTTTTACTGCCGAAAAATAGGCAACTACTCACAAAAAATAAAAATAGGGAGTAAAAATACTCCCAACAAAAAATGCTAAACAGACTTGTGCCCCTGCTTTCACTCACAGCTCCATGGATATGTTTGGACCAGCAGTGCGCATAGTACAGGAAGAAACTGCTATTATTACTGCGTGACCGGAAGAAGTAAACCTGTATCTTTTGATTTGTATGCATACATAGGTGCAAAGAAATAATATTACTACAACATTTTCATTTCCCAGTTAAAACATATTTTTACTCGCTTATAAAATACTCCCATTATAAATTGGACTTACATTTTTACTCCCCAAAAAATCATTTTGCTCCCTAAAAAATCATTTTGCTCCCAACTTTAAAAAAAACAGGGAGTAAGATACTCCGACTTCCAAATCATATCTGGAGCACTCCTTCCAGTTCTCCTGTTCATCCACTGACCTGCAGAGTGCCTCAAGGCGTATTTTTGCTGGTCCTGTTCATTGCTGCACACCTGAAACCATTATGGAACTTAGTGGCAAAGTGTGGCATAGCTATTCACCACGATGCAGATGACAACTAGTTGTCTATGAATCATCCTTCCCTGAACGACAGAAATGTGCTAAAGACCTTCCTTAACAGCTGAGAAAACAAGATTACCTTATTCTCAGATTCAATTCCTTCAAGGTTCTATTATAATGGTTTATTGAGAGGCCACCCTCAACACAGGGAGTTCCTTCCTTTCCCAATCACGGTGCCACACAACAAATTGTTATATGAATGCCTTGTTTAGCCCAATTTTAGGCGCATGTCATGCCACTTTGATCACTCCCCCTGTGCACCAATGAGCCAAGAACCAGGCCGGTGTACAGAACATTTATTTATATTTATTTGAATTATAGGTAATGGAGATCGCACTAAAACTACACATGCCACCTTATCAGTGGCTCAAAATTCATCTTCTTTTTACATAAATAAATCAGTCAGGTTGGGTTGGAAAACACAAATCACAATACTTTACTTTATGCAGATTTCGATTTAAGGAATAATCAACACTGGTCAATGAACCAAAATCAATTTACATATGCAGTGCTGTGCCATTTCAATTTTCCTGCGTGCTTAACAAGGCTAGCAGTTTGGTTTACAGATTTGTACAAATGCATTTGGCAATTATGATTTCACCCAAAATCTTGCTTCGAAATAAACACATGGTGAATTTAAAGCAAGACATACATCACATGCTCTGTGTTGGATACATGAGGTCTCACCTTTGCAAAGCACTTCTCCCCCCAGCCCCAAAAACCCAAGCATCAATTACATGCAGCACCCATCTATTCCAAGCCCAGGTCTAGGGAGTGGGGACAGTTGCGAAGTTTGTTTTTCAGTCCCCCCCCGCACCCGTTCATTTAAAGGCCCTGTTGGGGGATGCTGAACAGAAAAATTGGGATGATTAGGATTTTCAGACCCCCCTTCACTTAAAGGCACGTTTTGGGGGATGTAGACAGTTTAGGGATTCTTTGTTTAGGGACAAGGACACCCCTCTTCCTTAAAGAAGTCGAGGTCAACAGGAAAAATAGGATTACCCGATTACAATACAGGCTATCATTTTTAACGTACACTGGGAATACGTTTTGTTAATTTCAAATGTTAACAGAAATCACCCCGGGTTGTTTTTCTAAAGGGGACTTAATTACATTAATGTTCAGTCAAATATCCTAATGATCGACACAGTTTCTGCTCACCCCCTCCCACTAATGGAAAAGAACCCACCAATGAAAGGGCGTGGGTTAATTAAATAAATTAAATAAATCCCCACGCTGACCTTTTGTTGACAATCTACTTACTTTTGGAAATCTGGGCTTGGCACTCGGGGACTGAGCAGAGCTTTGCTTGTGGGGAACAGGATTCTAGCCAGCACTCTAATGGATTGGATCCCACAGCACTTCTCGCTCTCTGGCTCGAGTGAGGAATCACAGCCTCTGCTTTCTAGTCTCCCCAGCAAAAGAAATCTCCAGCGCTTCCAATATTTCCCCCAGATGAAATTTCAGTAGATCACCTTTGGTGATGGTTGGCAGCTGTCTCCCCCTCTCATAGTGCATCCACTTTATATACCAGTGATGACACAATCAAGGTTTCAATATTTTGCAGTGCCTTGCAAGAATTCTCACACATTTGATTGGTCATTCACTTATCTCCCTACCCTGGAAGTCAGACCTCTTTCTAAGGATTGGAGTATAGAACTGAAATATTTCAACTCCCATTTGAAATTCCCCTTTTTTCTCATGTCCACTTTTTGGCAAAAAGTACCTATATGGCAAAAACTTGTAATTTACGAATAAATGCCATGTATATGTATTCTGCTTCAGCTGATCATGGGGGATTTAATAAAACTACAGCCGTGTTAGCACCATTTTGCACAGGTGTGTGGCCATTTTTCCACCATTTATACAAAAAGTATAATACTTATAAACCTGCAATTTACTCTCCAGCTACCTAATTTTACCCTCCATCAGCTCGCCAATTCTTAAATTTGGGACATTTTCAGGGTATCCAGAAACACATTTTTGCTTGCTATTGCAATTCCATAAGTCGCATGCAGATAACCTTTATTTTAAAAAAAATTGCCTTGAAGGTATCTTTAAAATGACATCTTCCACAAGTCTGTAAGTATATCCCGTTCATCAGATGCAGAATAAAATCACATGTTTAATGTAAGTCTATGGCCACATCATTAACATATATAATATTTAGTTTCACATCACAGCTTCTAATTTCTCTGCAAGCATGTGACCAGAGCCTCCTGGCCTGAAAGTTTTTCTAATGCAGAAGCAAAACTCATTAGTCTCTTTGTTCTTAAAATTTGATGGGTTGAGAAGATCTTTATCAGCCAGAAGACTGTTCACCTCTGCCCTGTAATGCTAATAGGCCATACTGACATCTTGCACTTGGTCCTGTAATCTGAAGTTGACCACCATTTCGATCTTAAAGCCTTCTATTTTTTTGTATTTTTCCTCACCCAAAGCTGTTAGTCACTTTATTGCAGTTGTAAATAGCTGGTATACAAGAGCTTCAAAGGAAGTCCCTTTCCAGATCCATAGGCCAACAGGCATGAAGTGGGGGAAGCCATTTGCAAATTCGGCCCAGAGACCCACAGATTGTCCCTGGCTGAAATGAAGTCACATATTGCATTTTCTAACATCAGCCTTTATTCTTTGAAATACTGTATATTTTACTGATCATGGTCCACTTTTCTTTTGCATCAGTAGATTTCTCCTTTCTTTCCACACAGCATTGTTTTTTAAATATGACAGCCGAAAGTACAGGGCTATTTATTTCAGTCATTAATAAAATATATTTGTAATTATCTGCTGTTTTTTATGCTGAAAAGTGGGTCTGAGTTGTCGTAGTGCATCGCATTTCAATGTGTGGCCTTTTCAGTGAAAATTCTGCATTCATCTCTCAGCCAGCAATATGATGTGCCTTTCCAATCTGCACTCGGATTATATTTTTTCAGCATTCTCCGGATTTCAACTGCACAAAGACACCCACTTTCCTTAATCCACTATTCCTTGTGTCATCTTCAGCAAGACACATATGTTCATTCACTAGGCACTTTCACTGTATAATCTTTTTTTTTAGGCCTGTCCTTTACTTTAGTGTTCCTGGCCAGTAGATGCAATGTCTCTCGCAGTAGAGGCATACTTGACCTTTTGTTAGGCAGAAACCTGTGCAGTTCCCTCTGGGACCACTGCAAAATATTTAGGACTACAGGTGTTTGGCAGTAAACCCACTTGGTAGCAGCCTGTACCACACAGATTCACTTGGTAGCTGTGGCTGAGCAGTCAGACTTCCCTCAAGAAGAGTTAGGCAGTATTCAGAGTATTCACAATAGGTCAAGAGCACACAATAGGACAAGTAAACACTGACCAAGGCTTGGTGTAAAAGAGATATAATTATTTATTTAAAACCACATCTAGAAAAACACACAGGCACTAATAGTAAGCAATTAAAAAACACAGTCACTAAAAGATATACACTCCCTTAAAAGAATATTAGACAAGTCTTAAGTAAAGCCCCACTTATTTTCAGACAGCGGTGAGTGCTGAACGTAGATGGCACTCTAATAGTTCGTTTTTAAAAAGGGAGAGAAAAGCAGAGAACAAATTGAAACAGATCCCAACACTTTTACAAGAACATAGCAAGAGAGGAAGGCAAAGTGAAACCGGGAATTCAGAGTTAGTAGGCCGGATCCGCTTTAAGAGGATCCAAACGAAATGTGTCCAAGGTCACACGGTTGCAGTGCACAAAAGTCTTGTAATGCTTCAAAAAGAAGTTTGATCAAAGAAAAGGGACCAGTTAGAGGGTCAAGGCGGCCAGCCCAGTCCAGAAGGTTAAGGAGTTATTATTACCTTGTTGCAATCTTTAGAAAGGGAGGCCTGGCGGACACGGTACCTTAAAGTGGTGAGAACGCTCCAGCGGGGGCAGTTGTTCCTGGCAGCCGGTGCAAGTCGGTGCTTCGTCCGGGGGAAGAGGGGATCTCGTTGTGGAGGAAGACATGGGTCCGTTGCACTGCCAGGGAAGAAACCAGCCGCGGAGTTTCTCTGGTACAAGGAGCGGTCCGTTGATTCGTGGTTCAGTGGTGAGTGGCTATCCGGCCGCCGGGTGCTTGGCACGGGCAGTTCGACCACAAACCGGGCTGGGGTGCGAAGAAAGAAAGGTAAACTGGTTGTGCCCACCAGTCAGGGGAAGAAGCCTCTCCAGCCGGGAGATCTTCTCTGTCGTCGGGAAGTGGTGAGTTCGTTCCGCAGGGTTCCACCGGTGGTGTCGTCGTGGTAGGTCAGCTCAGCTTCTCCCTCGTCGGATTCTCAGGTCCTGTGGCGACTTCTGAAGTTCCAGTCCCCAAAGCCCTGCTTTTATGCAAAAAAACCCCATTCACTCGGCCTAGCTGTCACTCAAACATGTTAAGTGGTGAGCCGGCCGGCTCACCACTTGGGCCAATCACACGAGAATGCGACTTGAGTTACCACGGTAACTCAGTCCAGGGTGCCTAAACCCCCTCCCACACCCCCTGTGGTACCCAGACAGAGTGGCACCACTTTTGGAGGCTTCTGTGGAGAAGCCTGCCAAAAAGTGGAACAAAGGGCTCAATTTGGGTTGGAGTCACAGAAGAGAACACAAACGCCATTTTAGAATCGAGTCTTGGCAAAAAATACCAACCGGAGAATTAATATTAATTAAATAAACCGGCGCTATGTTCGAGGCTATGAGAATTAAATAATGAAAGCTGGTAGCCTCGAACAATGGGAAAATCCCATAGGAAAATATGTATGTCGAATATAAAAAGTAGTTTCCACTGCCACCAGCCAAAACTCGGATCAGGGGGGACGGAGACGTGCCCCCTCGACTAACAGACCCCGGGGTAATCGAATTGCCCCGACCAGTACGTCCACAATATGATGGTTTGTACTGGTTTCTGTTCATAATTTGGGACTAGTAAAGCCAATGGTGACTTTACATGCCCTGGGAGACAGTAGTCAGTCCCAGGGTATGGAGTCTATGGTGGGGTGTCATTATGACACCCCTGTGTTACTGCACAGAGGGTGCTGTGTAACACACATAGGATAAACGCATGAGACCCTATGGAGTAAAGGACCCCATAGCCCATAAAACACATTACCAGTCAAAGGAATACCATAAATCATGTCCAAGAGTGGGAGGAAAAGAGTCTCACACTTGGCAGGAGGAAAAAAACAAACTCCAGAAATCTAGCAAAGCTGCTGGGGGACTCACTAGGTTAGGAAATTCAGCCTAAAGAGAGAATTCTCCCTAACACTCTCCCCCCTCAGACTAAGGGACAGGAGAATTTAATCCACTCCTGGATGAATCTCATACCTCTAGTCGATGACATACATCCTAGAGAGACCATCAGCATTTTGGTGGTGACACCCTGACCTATGTTCTATGGTCAAATCAAAGGTTTTCCTTTGTAAGCTATATGACCTACAAACCCTTTGAGGAAAATCAGACTTTTTAAAGTTATAGGGGATCTGGTTGACCAGTCCCTCAGAAGTTGTCACAACTTCTGAACCTGTGATAGGCTTTTTCAAGGGGTCCTTATAAAGGATTCCCTTAGATCTAGAGGGGCCTCCAGAGGTCCTCACCACCTCTCTGTTGGGAGAAGGTTGGGTTTTAGGCCTCTTGGTTGGAGGGGATGGAGATAAGCAAGGTACATGCTTCTCCTTCCTCTTAGATCTACCTGTACCTACTTTAGGAGTTTCCCCCTTAAGTCTAGGAATTGGGTTGGAGTCTTCGGTGGAAGGTCCAACAGTCTGAAGGTTTTTGGCCTTAGACTTTTCTTTTCTGGTTTTCCACCAGCACTGAGAATTACCAATTCTTTTAGGCCTAGTTAGGGTTCCAGTAGGTCTATCCACCTCTTGCTCAGAAGCAGGGGGAGTCACAGACTCTATAACTGGGGGAACAATGATGGAGCTTGGTTGGGGCTTCCATTTCCCTAACATGTTAGCCTGAAATTTGCCTGGGTCAGAGGTCAATTTACCAACACCAGGGCTTGTAGTGGGGTTCTCAGTAGAGGTTCCCACAAGCTTAGAGTGGCTCCTTAAAGTGGCCTCTCTAGCCAATTTGGTTTGGTTCTGGATCTCCATACTGGGAGGCCTAGGGGTACTGGATACTACTCCTAGAGTTCTTAGATCATTCCCCAACAGGACTCTCCCAGGTACCTCAGTCTAAACACTGACAGGAACCAACACGGTCATGTCATTACACTGAATGAGGGCCGGTAGAATTGGAACCATTTGGACAGGGCCTCCAGACATCTTAGTGGGACATTTGGGTGCCTTAGCAACATCCTCAGGCCTGAAAAAGCTTTCATCCACTACTGTTCTGCTGGCCCCAGAGTCTCGCCTGGCAGGAGTATCCTGGCCATTGACAAGAACACTGTTCATATAATAAACTTTATAGTTTTCTGGTATGGAGTTGTACACACTCCTATTCTGATCACTAACCAGACCCATTGACTCTACTGTTACACTTGCTTGGAAACCCAAAGGTTCTTCAGCAAAGACTTCAAAGTGAGCACTAGCCATTTGGACTTCCTCCTCAGGAGTGAAGGCTAAGGAGACTGTGCTGATCCCTGAAGGTTTACCCTTACATCTGGGATCTCCTTTGATGTGGTCAGTTGCCCTACAGAGATAGCATGTTCCAAATGCTCTCTGAAAGGGTGGCTTGGCCTGACCCCCTTCTGGTTTGTGACCAGAAGGTACACTAGCCTGTTGTGGTTTACCCTGGGGCTTACCCTGGTTATTTTGTTGTTTGGGGCCCTCTTTGGGTTGGGAGGTATTAGAAATCTATTGGTTCCCTTTTGGTGGCTGCTTTCCCTCATCCTTTTTCTGAGTGACCCCTGAATCCTTGTGAGTGGCCCTGTTGGCAACCCACAAGTCAGCAGCCTTAGCTAGTTTCCTGGAATCTAATTCCTTTGAATCAGCAAAGTGCTGTCTGAGCTCAGGAGAGCAGGCATCATAAATTGACTCCAACATAACAAGATTTCTCATTCCCTCATAAGTGTTCACCTTGTAACCCTTAATCCATCCCTCTAAGTTTTTCAAACACTCATTTACCCAGGTAGCCCAAGGGGTACCATCATTCTTTTTGAGGGTCCTAAACCTCTTAAGGTACTGGGAAGGGGTCTTCCCAAATCTAGCTATCAAAGCTAGCTTCACACATTCATAATCCTTCTTATCCGCCTCCCCCAACTCCATTACCACATCAGTTGCAACAGGGGGAAGCCTAGAGAACAACCAGGGAAGTAGATCATTCCCTGTGATGTCCTGGAGCCCATGATTATAATCAAACATTTTTAACCAATCCAACACATCCAACTTAGGTTCATACATACCCACTAATTCCTTAGGCATCCGGGTACTTTTGGTACTGGAACTGCTAGAGGAACCAGAGGAGAGAGAAGCATTTTCCACAAGCAACTTCTTCATTTCTAGTTCATGATTAAGCTCTATTTCTCTTGAGTCTTAACTCAGCTTGCTTCTGCTCAGCCTGGGCATTCATTCTTCTGAACTCTAGCTCCTGGTTTCTTTCAGATTGAGCAATAAAACGTTTGTATTCTAATTCAAGCTTCATTTTTTCAAGTTCAAAATAAGCAGGGTTACATGTGTGACCTGGCATAGGCCCAGTAGGTAAGGCAGACAGAGGCTCAGAGTGGCTAACTTCATTAGGTTCACTTTCCTCTTCTGACTCATTATCAAGACTTTGATTCAGATCAATACCATCACTGTTTTCTACATTTGCTGGGAGGGTAGATTCCTCTGTACCACCCAGACTTTGGTTTTCTAACAATCTTTCTATAAGTTCCATTTTCTTGCCCTTCTCAGAGAGATTCTTATGTCTACACAATACTTTTAAGCAATCAGCAGTTTTGGCAGACAATGATTCTAAGGTATAACTCTCCATAGCAGACATAGTTAGAAAATCAGCCTTTTAGTGCTAAGCTCTGTGGTTAGTTGTCCTAAAGTGTTCAACAAGCACTCTAAAGTGTATACTCAATACAAATCCCACCGCTGTACACCAGTGTTAGGCAGAAACCTGTGCAGTTCCCTCTGGGACCACTGCAAAAGATTTAGGACTACAGGTGTTTGGCAGTAAACCCACTTGGTAGCAGCCTGTACCACACAGATTCACTTGGTAGCTGTGGCTGAGCAGTCAGACTTCCTTCAAGAAGGGTTAGGCAGTATACAGAATATTCACAATAGGTCAAGAGCACACAATAAGACAAGTAAACACTGACCAGGGCTTGGTGTAAAAGAGATATAATTATTTATTTAAAACCACATCTAGAAAAACACACAGGCACTAATTGTAAGCAATTCAAAAACACAGTCACTAAAAGATATACACTCCCTTAAAAGAATATTAGACAAGTCTTAAGTAAAGCCCCACTTATTTTCAGACAGCGGTGAGCGCTTAACGTAGATGGCACTCTAATAGTTCGTTTTTAAAAAGGGAGAGAAAAGCAGAGAACAAATTGAAACAGATCCCAACACTTTTACAAGAACATAGCAAGAGAGGAAGGCATAGTAAAACCGGGAATTCAGAGTTAGTAGGCCGGATCCGCTTTAAGAGGATCCAAACGAAATGTGTCCAAGATCAAACGGTTTCAGTGCACAAAAGTCTTGTAATGGTTCAAAAAGAAGTTGGATCAAAGAAAAAGGACCAGTTAGAGGGTCAAGGCGGCCAGCCCAGTCCAGAAGGTTAAGGAGTTATTATTACCTTGTTGCAATCTTTAGACAGGGAGCCCTGCCGGACACGGTACCTTAAAGTGGTGAGAACGCTCCAGCGGGGGCAGTTGTTCCTGGCAGCCGGTGCAAGTCGGTGCTTCGTCCGGGGGAAGAGAGGATCTCGTCGTGGAGGAAGACAGGGGTCCATTGCACTGCCAGGGAAGAAACCAGCCGTGGAGTTTCTCAGGTACAAGGAGCGGTCCGTTGATTCGCGGTTCAGTGGTGAGTGGCTATCCGGCCGCCGGGGTGCTTGGCACGGGCAGTTCGACCACAAACCGGGCTGGGGTGTGAAGAAAGAAAGGTAAACTGGTTGTGCCCACCAGTCAGGGGAAGAAGCCTCTCCAGCCGGGCGATCTTCTCTGTCGTCAGGAAGTGGTGAGTCGGTTCCGCAGGGTTCTACCGGTGGTGTCGTCGTGGTAGGTCAGCTCAGCTTCTCCCTCGTCGGATTCTCAGGTCCTGTGGCGACTTCTGACATTCCAGTCCCCAAAGCCCTGCTTTTAAGCAGAAAACCCCCATTCACTCAGCCTAGCTGTCACTCAAACATGCTAAGTGGTGAGCCGGCCTGCTCACCACTTGGGCCAATCACACGAGAATGCGACTTGAGTTACCACGGTAACTCAGTCCAGGGTGCCTAAACCCCCTCCCACACCCCCTGGGGTACCCAGACAGAGTGGCACCACTTTTGGAGGCTTCTGTAGAGAAGCCCGCCAAAAAGTGGAACAAAGGGCTCGATTTGGGTTGGAGTCACAGAAGAGAACACAAACGCCATTTTAGAATCGAGTCTTGGCAAAAAATACCAACCGGAGAATTAATATTAATTAAATAAACCGGCGCTATGTTCGAGGCTATGAGAATTAAATAATGAAAGCTGGTAGCCTCAAACAATGGGAAAACCCATAGGAAAATATTCGCAGTCGAATATAAAAAGTAGTTTCCACTGCCACCAGCCAAAACTCGATCAGGGGGGACGGAGACGTGCCCCCTCGACTAACAGACCCCGGGGCAATCGAATTGCCCCGACCAGTACGTCCACAATATGATGGTTTGTACTGGTTTCTGTTCATAATTTGGGACTAGTAAAGCCAATGGTGACTTTACATGCCCTGGGAGGCAGTAGTCAGTCCCAGGGTATGGAGTCTATGGTGGGGTGTCACTATGACACCCCTGTGTCACTGCACGGAGGGTGCTGTGTAGCACACATAGGAAAAACGCATGAGACCCTATGGAGTAAAGGACCCCATAGCCCATAAAACACATTACCAGTCAAAGGAACACCATAAATCATGTCCAAGAGTGGGAGGAAAAGAGTCTCACTCTTGGCAGGAGGAAAAAAACAAACTCCAGAAATCCAGCAAAGCTGCTGGGGGACTCACTAGGTTAGAAAATTCAGCCTAAAGAGAGAATTCTCCCTAACACCTTTCAGTTCATGTCATGTGAGGCTGTCATTCTCAAAAGCCAAAAGCTCGTAAATGCGTTCGTGGCATAATTGAGTCGCCTGCCAATTAATCAACATTAGTAAGCCCCTGAAACAAATGATCAGTGTAGAAGGGAATTTTAGTTTTTTTTATACCGTTGTTCCGTACTGTATTAAATGTATTCAAATGACAGTGATGCATATTTCAGGGTCGTGAGAATGATGGCAAAATAAATAAAATGCAAATCAGGGATGGCAAAACCAGCGATAATTCAGCCCTTTCGACATTCTAAAAATGCGCAATGTATCTATCTTTATTTCACATAAATACTCGCCCACTTAGAGGGATAATTATTAGCAACTCCACTGTATCTCACAGGGGCTACAAAGAGGTGAATGCTTGACTCAAGTCCTCTACTTTTGTTTAATTCAAATGGAAACAGCGTAGAATTACTAAACAATGAATCAAAAATGTCATGTCGTGGTATTAAAGGAATGGCCGTCTCCCCAGCCCTTTTGTTCTGTGCGTTATAGAATTTTCAGGAGGCGGACCGTCCTCGAAGTTATATGTATAGTGTACTGAAATCTGTTTCGAACGAAGAAATTAAACTGAAAAACCATCCAGAAAGACCCTCTGTTTATCCCAGTGTCTCCCATCTGGCTTTCTTGCAATTTTTCCTTCCAGACCTGGCAGAGGAATATGCGCTCCATCACGTGACTTGCTCCTGAGTGAGTTCATGGTGTGCCCTTGTGGGCGGCATGCTGTTGTGCAGGGGTCCAGAGAGTCTCTGCTCCTCTACATGGTGCGCTCTTGTGGAGCTCTTTCAGTGCCGTCGCCTCAGCCTCTGGAGCCTCGCAATACGGGTGTGCACTGCCCTTCTGTAAATTCGGAGCTGCATTTGAAAGCTAAAATGTGTTTTACTAGAGTACAGGTGGGGCTTTAAATACTGCAATGTAATCTGTGCAAGAAAAGCTCTGGCACATCTTTTAAATGCATCACAGGATGTTGCCCGTTGAAACCCCAATGCAATGTTCTCTCGAAGTCAAATTTCACAGTAATCGGTAATAGGATGCAGATAATTCAATGAAAACGACCGTTACTCCTTCAAGCAGCAGTTCCACTTGCGTCAAGGAGAGTAAGCACATTTTGGTACGTTGTCCAGTCAACTGGTCGAAAAAAAACTGGCCGACTGCAATTTGGTCGACGCAATTTGGTCGAAAACCAAATGGTCGAATTTTTTTATTTATTTATATATTTATTTTTCGGGTTTTCGTTTAGTAAAAAAAGGGGTTTTTAGAGAAAAAAAGGGGGTTGGGGGGGACCCCCCCCAAAAAAAAAAAAGGGTTAAAATAAAAAAAAAAAAATTCGACCATTTGGTTTTCGACCAAATTGTTTCGACCATTTGTCTGATCGACCAATTTTGTTCGACCAAATGTCTGGCAACCTTTTGGTACATCTTCTAAACTTGTGTTGGCATCCACTGGAAGTGGAGGGCATCATGTTCTACTCCCTGAATCCATCCCCCTTGGGCACATTTGCTGTTGCATGCTGTACAGGCGTAGTCTCTCCCAACACCACACCAGGCTTCTTTAATCCTACCCTTCCGGATATGCTTGCAGAGCCGTTCCGAATTGCCTTGACATTTTTGACCCTGCTAGTTTGCTTAATGAAGCAGATACGGCACAGCCTTGTATGCTCTAGCTACTCATTTCCAGTATGGTAGATAGTTGTAGGAAGTAGTGGTCTGGCCATTGTTAAAAATCCCATCCCTCTAAGCTATCAACCCAGCCAATTCCCAGCTAATTTGATCAGTGGTACATGACATTCACCAGGTGGCAAGATAAGGCATGGTCAAGCATGTTATCCTGCTCTCCCCCTTGGCCCTGCTGGGTGGGGAGGCACTGCTTTGCAATAGGTGTCCTCCTTTTGTTTTCCTGTTTATTGGCAATCAGTATCCGCTAGTTTGCCTTTGTCCTGAAGCATTCCGCAGAGCTCCTGTCTAAGACCCTGCTGTTTAACCCGAACGCCACGCTCTTTGGCAGCTTTGATGTGCTTCGGACTGCCTTTCTTTGCTTACACAGGCAACACACAAATTGTACTTTGGATAGGTGATGATTTTTCTAATGCATCTGAGAATTTCTGTTCCTGTTTACTAGACTTAGACCAGTAGCTGATGGCAAGCCAACAATATATGTAACCTCTCATGGAACCAGATCATATATAATGAGAAATATTAAAGGGAAACTGATCATTTATATATTCATTTATTCATGTAGGTGGATAATAATTCCAATTCTTGTGTGTCTGAAAAAGGGAGGATGAAATGGGATAAGTGTTTGACTTAAGTAAAATCTCAAATATGCTAGATGCTTTTTCCAACGTCTCTTCCGTCCTTTAGGAACGGAACCAGACCATGATGTGTGGCAGCATAACGCAAACAAGAAAAACATTGTCCGAGCTCCTGCGTCTTGCCTCGCACTTGCTCCCGGGCCCAAACAAACCAAGGCATAGGGGAGCTCATGTTCTATTGTAGCATATCGTGAATGGAAGGCGTACAAGACTTTAACGCCTTCCATTCATGCCACATTTTTAATAATTTGTATGACGGAGAGGAGGGGCGGAACGGAAATTGCGTTTCCACCGCATTCCATCCTCTCCATCATACAAATGCTCCAGCATTTGCGCTGGCCTGGATTTTCATGCCGGCACAAATGCTGGAGTTCCCTAGAGGGTCCACTTGCTTTATGCACCACCATAAGGATCTGTGTACGCCACCTTTTGCCCTGCACATTTGCTCACTGCCATGCAAATTATGAAAATGTGGCAGCCAGGGTCTGGCTAGGCCTGAGGGGAAAGCTACCAGGTCCCGCCATCCAGTGCTGCTATTCAGCAGTATGAGATTCAGGTGGGTCCTTTTACAGTGAGATGAGGGGAAAAAGAAAACGTAAAATTGCTTTTACCCTTTCAATTTCTGCTCCAGGTCATTTTCCTGCCATCCTGAGGTGAAGGAGGGCAGACACGCAGTGACAGCCGCTCTTCTTTGCTTTCGTCTTCCGTTTCAGGAGAGCACTTCGTTTTACGCCTGCCTGAGATTTTCATGCATGCGTAAAACGAATGGATTCCAATGGAATACGCCTCACATTACCAACTGCTAATGAGCAGGAGGATGCCTCTGTGTAATCCATTATAAAACACCGGCCGCAAAGCGCATTTGCAGGTGGTATTTTATATCTCAAATCGGAGAGTAAAACTGAAAAGCAACAGTGATTTCACCTCATTTTACACTTTAGTTTTACTCTCTGCTTTGAGAGGGATGAAAAATGCATTCATTGGACCCCACAACACATAAGTGCAAACGTAGGCAGTGCACTGCATGCAGTTTCTATTTTTTAAATGACCCCTATAGTGATTTCCACATGCCTGACACATCAGCATGCACATTATTCATAACTCAATGCTACATTGCTAGATAACGGCATTCTTCCACCTATATACAGTACGTCACTCATACGCTGATGTAATTCTTCATTAAATCTCCCACGTTAATGGTGTATTTAGAAGTTTAGAGATTAGTTAATTTGTATCAAGACAAATTGAGATTTTTTCAACAAATTAGTTATTAGTTTATGAAGTCATATGATGCATATGCAGAAGGTGCTTCGTATGATGCCAAGAAAGCGACGTAGTGCACTTTCAGTGAACCAATAGAGCTATACAAGGGATGTGAACTCTAACCATAGAGTGAATTGGGTGATATTGGGCTTCTATAACGTCTAGATGGAGTGCTGTGGTGCATGCACAATGCGCTATAGTGCTGATAGATGCATGTAAAATGTGCCTATGATTCAGATTCATTGATATTGGGCATGCACAGTGTGCCAGAGGAATGGCATGGCGACCGTGCAATGTGCTGATGAAGTGGTATATTCTATGTGCATTACACCGATAGTGATGCAGCGCATATGCTATGTGCTGATAAAGTAATATGATCTGTGTGGAATGTACAACTAGACATATTGATCAAGCTATCTGCAATGCATTGATAAAACTTATGGCATGATATTTGACATATACCAATTCAGTGACATGATTCTACTTTAACCTGCTTACAAAGTGATAGTGTGTGTGTTTGCAATGTGCTGATTCCATTATTTGATGCAGTTTCAATAATGCAAAGGAGTGGAATGGTGAATGTAAAATGCCTCAAAGCAGTCATCTGCCTCTTGTTAAATGGGTGAGATGGGGCATGTGCAGTGTGCTCATGGAGTGACTTCATGGATAAACAATATGGCCATAATGCTAATATGCTCATAGTGTTTCTTCAAGTTACCAAAGTAGTGATATTGTAAAGGTTACAAAGTGTAATTGGAGTGACATTGGGTATAATAAGTGTGCCAGTGGGGTGATGTATAGTGCACCTGTCATTTACTGAAGCAGTGGTTTGATGTATGTTCAATGTACTGATTGTGAAAAAGGTGTGATACTGATTGAGTGATCTGTGCTGTTGAAGTGAAGTGGTTAATGTGTAAGGTGTCAATGGTATGGATGGAATCATATCATGCAAGTGTGATGTCCAAATAGTCCAGATGGACATAAACTGGGCATATCCTGTATTCAGATGTTTCAGATTGTTTGATCTAATACTTATTGGCATATTTTACACTCAAGCAGGTGTGTTTCCACTTTGCATCCTGTCACTTGTAGCCGTCACTAAATAATGTTATCTGGTTTCTCATTTATATGGACTGCTTCCTGGCTACTGTCTTAGTGCCAATAAGACTCTTGTGGCAATTGCACACTTTACAAAATTCAGAGCATAGCACTTAGGCTGAAAGAAGCGGTCTGGATCTTTTGAGCAGTGTTTTCGATTTCCCAACACATACATTCTTCATTTTTTAAAATTCATTTCTAGATGCATGGTTTGGTTACAGGAGCGATCCCGTGTGATCTAGAGAGCAAACATGTGCATGCTTATTATTATTTGCTGTTTGATAGTTTGTTTCACTGACCATTTGTTTCCAGAGAAGTGTGGAATCTATGGTGGCACATAGTTTTACCAGTAATTGGATAAAGCTATCTTAAGACAAATGCGTTCGCAGTATGCTTTTTGGATTGTTTGTCAGTTCATAGGGGTTTGTTGTAAATAGCTTATCTGCCTCTATTCTTTTCCACCTGTCAGCAAGAGGATTCCTATGGGAGCATGCCATGGTCCTAAAGAAGAGATGAAATTGCATAGTTAATGCAATAAGAAGGCAGATCATGTTCTCTATCCACAAAATGCCAAATTCAATGGGATCAATGGCGTTACGTAGTTTTGGACTTACACTCAGGACACCAGGAAAATACCTTTAGCAATCCAGCGCTATGGTAATCTTTTCAAATGAAGGGGTTAGCTATATATAGACATCTATGAAGGTAAGTATGATGCAGTGGTGTACAGATATAGAAACAAAATGTTATTGTTTGAAATTGCATAAACTAAGCTCCAATCTCAAATATACAATAATCCTTCTACCAGAAAGGAAACAAACATTCCATGAGAAATAAATACAAAATATACAACAATTACACTAATCGAAGTACTGTGAATTCTGTGTATATATCATGTGTACAATGGCGAACGGAATTTCAAACGATCAATGCATATGAACATTTCACATATATAAATCTTTCCAACATGTTTCTGTATTTTTAAATCAATTTAGACATTCAACAGGGAAAATCATCGTCAAACCTATCTTATTATATACTTAGCCGTTTCAGACAATACAATTATGTGGGGCACACATAGACGGGGAAAAACTTCCCATAGTTGGAATCCTTGAGAAAACATGTGTCAGTTCATCAATTCCCACTCTCTAAATTGTTGCAGATGAGTCAATTTTAGAATCCATTCAGATGATGACTTATTGATGTGTCTAACGCAAGTAAATTTGAAAATTAAGGCCAAGATGCATCTAATTTCTGCTTACCTATGGTGCCAGCAGCTTGAAGGGAATACAAAGTGTCCACTGTGAAGTGGACCGATACTGATCATGTGAAACCAATCTCTCTTTCGCGGTCCTTCTTGAAAAAATATAATTTGTGCTAAAGTGTGATGAACTAATCGTGAATGTGCCGGAAATGCGGTGACATTATCATGTCCTGCAACTGCGCGTATTTGACGAAGAAAACAAATATTTTCAAACCATTTAGGGTTTGGACAAATAATAGAATTTCAAATGGAGACCAATTAATTGTGTAATTAGATCAAATTCACTAGTCAATTTGGAGGATCTTATGTGGCAGTAAGGGAGCCATTTATCCTGATAGATAACAACTGTGTAGCTTTAAAGTCAAGAAAACAGTTACCCCTTAGTAATTTGTGTTCGAAAATATACAGGTCCAGAATCAATGCGAGTATATTACCCTTTGCCATTCACTGTTTTTGTTAAGCCCATGAAGGTGGCTTTGTGCTTTGAAGATACATGTCGTTCTAGTCTGGATTAACTTTTCTTCAATATTGGAGTGACTGGTCCTATGACTCTTAGTACAACAGTCCAATAGTATTTGTTATACTTGTGTGATGCTTCCACAATGTGTGTGACCAGTGGAGCTGTGAGAATGTTATTCTTAAGGCAGCAACTGTGTTCGATCATGCACATTTTAAGCTTGTGTTTAACCTTTGGTTTAGCCAATATAACACAACCCGCAAGTGCAGACGATCATTTAAATTACGTTTTATGTTGCACAGTTAGTAAACACATTTTGTATTCAGGTGGTGTCCATCCCAATATCGATATCAGTGGTGAATTGTTTGAATGGACATATGATGAATTTGCTAGATGGATAGTGGTCTTTTTTAAAAAAATCTCAAAGAACCTTATTTCTAATGTCATTATTCTTGACTAATGCTCTAATGGTGATGCTTTTCTTAAAGGAAAAATCTGAAATTGTGACACAGTATTATTTTTGTTGAAATATTGTTTCCAGTTTTTTTTTATAACATCTCTAATTTTGAAGGATACATTAGTATATGTAGTGACAAATATTATTTGATCTTGGGACTTCTCTCTAGGTTTAGGTGTTAAAGGGCTTCTCTATCATAATATAGCGCTCCCTTTGCTGAATTTTCGACCAGTTGTCTAGGGTAGTCCCCAATAGTTAGTGTACATGTAAGAATGTTTGCTTCTGTTTTGCAAGTATTGATTTCAGTACAGAAAGAAGTGGGGTCTGTCCAGGATTATGGCTAGGGCATCTGTAAATCTTGCATCGGTGAGCTGCACAGCTGGGGATTTGTGGTGACCAGGACTCACGGTCACATGAAATGAACTGACTGATTATTCATGTGTATATGGTTGGTATTTACACTTATGCATTACACATTTTTTCACTGTGACACACCTCATGGGCTGTACTCCTAACGTCTGGTGTCTGCATAGCTTGTTGTTGGTGAATTGACACTTGCATTAATCATTATGGCATTTCATTAGTGGATTCTTGTTATATATCTCTTTCAACGGCCCTGATGATGACCGTGGTGGTCGAAACACTTGTAGGCTGGCTCTTGCAAATTGACATCATGTATCAATAAACAGCATATATCGTTTTTTGCCATATCATATTCGTAATATTGATATTTCTACACCTTTTGCATTTGGACTAAGCATGTGAACACCAAGGCAAGGTATTAATACAGCCATCACTGATTTCAGTACATTTATGCTTCAATCTGAGAAATTGACCCTACTGCAGATTGTCTTTGATGTGCCGTGCGCAACGGCTTTCATTTTGTAATAATGCGCTGCAATCTATTGGTTTGTGATAAGGTTTGGAATTGAGTTTTCTTTCATCCACATGGATAAATAGATCTAAAAAATAAAATGTCTCCTGTCCAAATTATGAATGTCGTCTATGTAGCGCAGCCATTCTCTAATGTGATTTAATAAGGATTTGTGTCAGAATATATTTCTTTTAGTTCAACATTTCCACGTACAAATTAGCAAGACTGGGGTGCGTAACCGACCCCATTGCAGTTCCTCCTATTGGTTGATACTATGTGTTTAAGCATTGAACATAATTCTTTGTTAGTGCAGTGGTGATGCACCATAATATAAAAGTATGTGGGACTGATAATGAGTCTGCTCTTTCTTTGAATCTTTCTTCTATCACTTATAACTTTGCCTGTTGTTGTGGAAAACGTGTGCGAAATGACATTTCAATATATTTCCTGCATATTTTAATGATGAATTTTCCAACGTTTGTATAATACTCGTTGAGTCTTTTAATTATGACTTCATTTTTTGGACTAGATGGTAAAGAAACCAATATTTAGAGAGTGGTTCCAATAAAATCATGATCTTTGGCCAACAGGGGAGAACTCACATGTGGAAAATAAAAGGGTAGCCTATTGAAGTTGTGAATTCCTATGTCTACCTAGGCTTGATGTTTACAAGGAATGGCCCATGGACCACCCCTATAAAATGCCAGGCAGAGAGGGCAACCATCAGACTAAAAGGGCTCAGCAGGATCTATTTTTAAATGAAGCACTGAGGTTTGCTAAATATATGGAAGTCTTTAAATTGAAAGTGTCGCCAGTTATGCTGTATGAAAGTGAAATCTGGGGTCACGGTAACTGTAAGCCCTTGGAGATAGTATAGAACACATTTGAGCTGCAATTATTGGGTCTCCCCCCGCTGTTTTCCCAAGTAGCGCTCTTAGGATCGAGCTAGGACTCCAGAGTATTGAATCACTAGTACAAACTAGATATTTGACCTACTTCACCAAGCTACAACTTGGTCTCTTGGACAACCTGAATGCAGTTGCAGAGTTTGGAGATTCTGTTACGCGCCAGACCCCAGATGAACTGATTGGTCTTCTTCTCAGTATATCAGTTAGGGAGAAATAATACTAACTCCGCTATCCGACTGACTGGGGAAAAGGAAGGATTTAGGAGGTGCACCACCCAGCTCTCTCTCCAAGCTGAAAAGGAATACAACATATACAGTGAGTAACACAGGAAGGAACAGCAAGGTCCACCTAATGCTCTACATATCCCCAATGTTTTTATCAATTACCTGGCGTATGTGAGGAGCAGGTCCAGGGCAGCAGTATAGGGGAACTAACCAATAGAAGAAGAAAAAAGGGCAAGAGCTAACACCCGGACGGCACCAGGGTGCACTAAATAGGAAGAGGGAGGAAAGGGGAAGGATAAACAAAAACCAAAGGGAAACCACGGAAGTTCCAGAAAAAACAAGGCAATCCAAAATCAAAAAGCAATTGAAAGTCAAAAGCAATCCAAAGTTAACAAATCCATGAGGGGCAATCCAGATCCATTCTGTTATGAAGAAATCCAAAGGTCATACAACGTTCACCAAAAGCTTTACCTGAGCAGAGTCAGTTATCCAAAGCAGTCGAGAAGGCAGAAAAAACATAGGTTGAGTGTTGCAGGATTCAAAACGACCAAAGGGAAGGAGAGTGGGTTGCCTGCTACTCACTGTGAGTTTAACGGTTGAGGAGCACAGAGACGTGGAATGCTAGAACTTTTATTCCTTCGTTCAACTTCCGCCTCCTGAGACCGGCATACCATGCCGCATCAGCGGATGCGTACATGACATGTGCAGTGTGCTCAGCAAGCTGAGACTTGTGGTCTACTTCCTTCATTTTCTGTGAGTTGCCACGGTAAGTGCCATGCATGGCGCTGGGAACCATGGTACCCGACAGCTTCTGAGTGTAGGGACAAATATGTCTGGTAAAAGTAAGACCTGGGCCAATTAGCAAAAGTAAATCTCCTTCTGGCAGAGGTTTGCGAATTACAGCCTGACTGAATTTACTTCCTCTCTTCAAAAGGATGAGCTGGCTGAGGGTTTCACAAAAATGCCTGTGTGGAATGGGGTTTGACCAAGATTTGGTCAATTCCTTTCTGATGTGTCTGTTTTACCGTACTAAGAGGAAGACCTGCCTAAAGCCACAATTTCTTGGTCACCACATTAGATCATGTAAGGAAACCACGTCCTTTCTAAATAACAGTGATTAACCCTGAGTCTGTTTTTGTGCAATTTGGTTCAGTTTATAAATACAGCTTTAAATATAAGACTGAACAAACTTGACATGAGTTATCATGAGCGCCCTCTGCCCAGTGAACCAATTAACTAATATTATAAATATTGTTTTAACTAAAGCTATTCCGAGAGGGCTGTTAACTCAGGCTGATATTAATATTTGTATCTTTATCGTTTATTGTTTATTACTGATTGTTGTTGTTTGTTTTGTTTAGTAATTGTTATTGTATAAATAAATTCTACTATTAATAAAGTAATGTTCTCAAAACATTTTAAGAAAACATTTAAGAAAAAGGACAAGAAATGAGTTTAATAACTGTGAAACTAAAAATGTAATTTACATGATTGTCTGCCCCTGCGGCTTGCGCTATTAACATATAACATAGGAGGTGCCTTAAGAATAACATTCTCAAAGCTCCACTGCTCAGGCACTTTGTGGAAGCATCACACAAGTAAAACGACTTCTATTGCACCATTGTACTAAAAGTCAGAGGACCAAATCAAAACAATATTGAAGAAACCTAATGCAGATTAGAACTAAAATGTATCTTCAAAACACAAAGCTGTCTTTATGTGCTTAACGAAAACATTGAAAGGCAAAAGGTAATCTACTTGCATAATTGTTCACCTGTACATTTTCTAACACAAATGATTAGCTTTATCAACAGGGTAGCTATTTTCTTGACTTTAAGGCAGCACATTTGGGATCTATCAGAAGAAATTAATTAATTAATTCTTTAATGTGATATAGTATGAAAATAAATTCAGACTTTACACATACAATTTTACATGTTGCAATATACATAACGTTGTGCTCAATATAAAATGTACATAAACCTAAAAAACAAATATAATCATATATACATACCGACATTAAAAAAACTCTAACTTGATAAAAATCATTGCATATACTACATGGGAAGCTAATTTCTCTCTCCATAAAGGGTCTCTGAGTATTTTCCTGTGCTCCTCAATCTTGGGTAGATTCCGCCCTTCCCTTAAGGCCAAGTTCTACTTGTTGCCAAATGTTATAGAGTGCAATAAATAAGTGCATATTGCTGGTATTGGTGCAATAAATCCAGAAAGACATATCATGTATTGTTACACAGTCGTGTACAAAATCGCCCAGATGGCGGAGGATAGTATCTCTCAGCGTCTGACATCACGTGAGGAGGTGTCTAGCAGTCTCAAGACAGTCTGGGGATTTACAGAGACGACATATACGCTTGTCCATCGGGATTTTCTCCCAGGCCCCTCTGATATACAAAGTAGGTAATTGTTCTAGTCTAAACAGAATGATGAAGCGTCTGAGTTTCCTGGAGGGGCAGAGAGAAAAGTAAGCTTGAGGCTTCATATAATTATACAGCCGATATTTGACAAAATGATATGTCTCAAGTTTACTTATGTGCGCAAAATTCTCTAGCCAGTCCCATCTGTCTATTTTATTACCTAATGCATGTATAGTTTCTTTTGTGACCATAGTCTCTCTGTGTATCCAACCAATCTCAGTGAAAAATTCAACCATATTTTTGTTGAAGGGAGAGGTGGAATATTTTTTAATCACCTCCTGGTGGATCACAGATAGTAAGGGGTTGCTAGAGTCACTTATCATCTTGAGGTGGAAACCAGCTCTTTTCCTCATAACCTTGAGGGAGGGAAGGCCCAGCTCTAATCTAATCAGTGCCATCGGTGTCCCCGGAGGTAGTCCCAAGATTCGTCTCCAGAACTTACCCTCCAGCACTTGTAACCACCCTAGATCCATAGTAAGCAGTGATTCAAGTCCATACACGATCATGGGTGCAAACACTTGAATGTAGAGATGACGCGTCCCCCATAGAGTGAAGCCACCCTGCTTGTTTGTGAAGGCAGATATAAGTGAGGTGACTTGCATTGCTCTTGTGATTCGCCCCTGTCTACAAAGTGCATAGTCGCCTAGGGGCTCAATGTCAACTCCTAAGTAGCGGTAGGATGGAGCGTAAGGTATAAGGTTACCATGTACCATCAGATTCACGCGAGTTGTTCTTTTCCTCGTGAATCTTAGTACTTTTGTCTTATCCAGGTTAATCACTATGCCATTAATTCTGGCGTAGTCCCAGAGAGAAGTAGCAGAACGTCTTAAGCCACCTATGGTGTTATCAAAGATAACCAGATCGTCCGCGTATGCAAGTACTGTGCAAGGTGCTTCCCCGACTTTAGGTGGACAATTGTCGACCTCAGCCAGGGCTGCCGGGATGTCGTACACATACAGATTGTAAATAAGGGGTGCAGTGACGCATCCCTGCTTTACCCCACTGTCTTGTGTCACCCTTCTGGTCAAGTGTCCTTCCTGGTTTAATCTAAGGCATGCAGTGGTGTTGTGATGGAGTAAGTTTAGGTAATATAGCAGACCTATCGGGCATCCCAATTTTTCTAGCTTGGCCCATAGTCTCCCTCGGGGGATCGAGTCAAATGCGGCCTTGAAGTCAATGTATAGGGCGTACAACGGGGGCTGTCCCTTACTAAGTGCCCGTGTACGCAGTATATCCATGACCAAGAGGTTATGTGCGGTGGAGAAGTCCCGCCTAAACCCGCATTGGAATCTACTGAGTATTTTTGAATTATCCACCCATTTTTGCAACTCACTAAGTAGCAACGAGGCAAATAACTTACCAGAGATGTCTAACATGGATAATAGCCTATAATTATTAGGATCCAAACGGCTACCTTTTTTGAATACCGGGACAAGAATGGCCGTTTGCCATGATCTGGGGATTGCCCCCTGCTCTAATATTTTATTGAAAAGTAGCGCAAACAAGTCGGCCCAAAATAGAGGATGGCTCTTAATCACTACGTTGGCTAGTCCATTGGGTCCAGGGGCTCTGGAGGATTTGAGGGCCACTATTTTGTTCATTATTGCTTCTACAGAGATGTCAAAGGGCATCAGGAAAGGAGCCTTCACCATAGCGCTACTCATGTTTTCTATCCCTCCTGAGTTCCGATCTAATAGAAACTTTTCCCATGCCTCCTTACTTATTGGTTTCACCAAGGGGGCTTTGGCCTTCTCTCTGTTCTCGTTTAGGAGCGACCAAATGCCGTGAGAATTTCTAGTGCAGATCGTTTGTACTAGCTTCTGATACCTGCTGTTTTTTTCAGAGCTCTTGATATATTTGATGTCTGCTCTATATCTATTTTTGATTATCTTTAGTTTCTCCCGGTATAGGGCTCCTGGTAAATTCATCGGTTTCAGGCCTCGGATAGCCGCTCTGAGGCCTCTCTTAGCGTCCCTAATTTCCCTGTTGAACCGGGGTATGTACCCCCCTATCTTTAGCATATGACCCTTATTGGCCGTAGCGTGCTGGCCTGAGAATTTGAGTATCCAGTCCTCGATCTCATTAATTGACATGTCTTCAAACTCATGAAAATCTGGAATGGCCGTAGATTTAAGTGCTTCCGTAGCGGAGCTTATATTTCTCTCGGACCATACAATTCTGGAACTTGCACAGTTGGTTTGAATACTGCCTATATTAGGAGGTACTGATGAGGGAATAGGGATACATAGAGTGCAATGTAGCGATGCATGGTCGCTCAATTCGTTGTACTTTATAGTCATATCAGAAACTCTTGTCTGTAGCTCGGGGCACATGAATATATAGTCTAACGTGCTAAAAGAGATACCGTTAGACCAAGTGTGTTTCCCCGGTCGATCTCCCCTGGTACGACCGTTGATCATAGCCATGTCCCAAGCGCCGAACAATTGTAGCCAGCCTAGCCCTTCAACTTCTCTCTTTCCATGGGTCATTTCACACCTGGTGTTAAGGTCAGGGTTAGGGGGTATGGATGTTTCATCAATCATGTGGCAGTTAAAGTCGCCCATGATCATCACGGCCACATTTCCATCTCTCAACCACCAGGAAGACAACAGGTCCTGGATCGCCTCCTGCAGCGAGTCACGCCTCAATTCTCCTGGGGGGTTATAAAGGTTGATTACTAGATATCTTCCCAGCCCTCTTTCGTCGTATAGTTCAACTTCTACTGCCAAGAGCTGCTCCTCGGCTTTACACTGTATCTTACGAGATGTAAACACATTCATTACCCCAGTTAGAAGCCCCCCATAGGGACGGCCCGTACTGCCACGTTTGGCCCCCGCTTGATATATAACAAAGCCGTCAAGTAACAAAGGGTCGAGAGACCATGTCTCTTGGAGACAGATACAGCTATGTTGTGACAGTAGGTCAGCCGAACCCTCAGATCTCAGAAGATGAGAAAAGCCTCTACAGTTCCAAGAGAGTAATGAAAAACATCAGTGGTTCTTTAACATTTGAGGGATATGTTCTAGCAGCGATTTCAAGGCTTGCTGTATTTCAGCCAGTGCAAGGTTATCCCCCTCCCCCATTTTAGGTACAGTCTCAGCCGGCACTGCGGGCATAATGTCTTCTGGTTTTGATGAGAGGTCCTTCTTCATGGGGTCCACATCAATCTCAATGTCCACTGCTAACATGTCCTCTTTGTGATTCCTGATTAACTGCGTCGTAGTTGGAAAGGTACAATGTATGGCCGAGACGTTGGTATTTGGGCAGCCAAGTGGTTCAATGAAAAGAAAGTCCTCGGATTTTAAAACACGCAGTTGGGATATGTGGTATAGTCTAGCAAGCAACTCAGAGCGTGCTAACCAGGGGTTTTTGCCACTAGGATATAGGTTCTTGATGAAGCAAATGCGATTAGAAGCTGTGTCGTTCGCTGCATTCTTCGGCTCTAATGATGGTGGCTCCCCGGGTTCCCCTGACGCCTGTGTCTCAAGCACATACTCCGGCTGTGTATAAATGCTGGTTTCCTGGTCAGGCTCTTCACACAGCACAGGTATGTCATTATCGTCCGCTTCAGTAGCCTTCTCTTCAGGTATCACCCAATCTGACAGGGGACCCTTAGCCCTAGCCACCCGTTGGGCTGCTCTCACCATTCTTTTCCTAGCCTTTTTCGACCGTGTCTCCGGTGCTGATTTCGAATCCAATATGGGAGATTGGATACCTATGACCACTGGCATATTCTTCAGTGCCTTTTTTGCCAGTCTGCGCTGTTTGCGGGTAAGGGGGGCATGGGGGCTATATTCCTTCTCCCGTTCCTCCCCCTCTTCTAGAGGTATCTCAATTATGCTGTTATTATTGGATACATTTGGCCCCTCGTTTTCTTCCATCTCCACGTCATGTTCATTAATCACGTCTGCTGTGAATAATGCAGCTGAAAGATTCATTTCAGCCTCTTCTCGTGGGAGTCCTTTGGGGCCTAAGGCTATAGTGATAGCGTTGGTGTTGGCCAAAATGCGTCCCGACATCTGTAGCAGTATCTTGAGGGCAAATTGCAGGGCCGCCACCGATGATTGGAGCTCAATTATCTTTGATGGACTAGGGTGAAGGTCGATGTTGTCTGCCGTTAAGTTATCTGGATCGTCCTCCATCGATGTCATTACTAAGTTAGGAGATGCAGATAATCGTCCGCTCCTTTCCGGCGAACGATGTTCCCCTGTAAGATCATTCATGCTACTGTCTTTGGTGGGGATTATGCCACTGTTTGGCTTCATCGGAGTTTGGGTCTGCATCCCTTTCTGTATGGTCGGGCATAGATCCAGAAGAGAATTGTTATCTATGTCATCAAAATTGGAGGTGTTTAAAAAGATGCCATCGTTGTGTGTCGGTGCTGTCGAGTCCTCAATTACTGTTGAATTAACGGCCGGGGGAGGATTCACCGGGAAGAATTCGGTTATAGCCCCTTGCATCACAGGTAGAGCATTTTTAGCATTCTTTTTGGGTTTTCCCCCTTTCTTAAGACACTCTTTGGATTCCTTCATGGATGGGCACTTATTTTTACGTAAATTGTATATTGAATGGGTGGCTCTTCTGCCCCGCTGCATATCTGTGTTGTAGTTCTCTTTGCTTTCCAGATTAAAGATAGAAAGGTCCGGTGTTTGCGTGGTGTGGTGATTCCCCTCGGTTCACGTGGGGGGGCAAAGTTGCTTTTCCGCTTAACTTATAGACCCCCCTTTGCCAATCGACCCGAGGGCTATAGCGCCCGTCTCTTAGGTGGGCCCTCAGTCCCTAAGTATGGATAGAGGGTTCCCCCTTTTCCCCGGTACAGCTCAGGGTAGGGTAGGATTATGCTGGATGCCTCTGCACCACTTGTAGGTGCCTCCCTGTCACCTCTGACACCAACCCCTCCTCCTATCAAGGGGAGAGGTTAGTCAGGTGAGGAAACTGCCGTCTGCCCCCTTCAGTCTCTGGGGGGGTGCTGGAGGTGCCACACCACCTCTTTCTAATGGCCCCTTATATGTATAGAGGGGGGCCCCAATTGGGGCAGTGGGGCAGAAGGGCCGCGAGAGTTAGGCACCGCCGATAGCTTTGCTCGCCGCCGTGCCGTGGTGTGGGATATTAGGCACAATTCCGGAGCAACCCGGTACACGGCACGGCGCGTCGCGATGCGGCTCTCACTTTTCACCTCTCACCTGATGTCCTGCAAGCGGGGCCTCTCCCTCTCTCAGTCCCTCTCCCTTGCTTTCTCCAGGCCTTCTCCCGGCGTTGTTCTCCGCTTCCGCCCAGCACAGGCTCGCTCGCACACTCAAACGAGACGGGCTGCTGGCTGCCGGAATCACGGGCTCGAGGCTCGAGGAAAGGACCCACCAGTTCGTCGGACCGCGTCAAGCCACACCTCTTCCGTTAACGTATTCTCCTCAGAGGCCGCCTCCGACACAGAACCCTTCTCTAGACAGGGCAATTGGTAGAACCATCATGGAGCAATCATGGAGAGAAATGGCTCCATTACTTCCACATAAGATCCTCCATATTGACAAGCATATTGACAAGCAAATGTTATGTCTTAACACTTTGAATTGGTCTCCATTTGAAATTCTATTATTTGACCATATCGTAATGGTTTGAAAATGAAAAATATTTTTTTTTTTCAAAGATGAGCAGGACGCGATAATGTCATTCCGTTTCCTGCGCATGATTATGTTTAAAGAAGCACCACGAAACACAGATTGGTTTGGCATCATCAGTATTTGTCCCCATCACAGTATTCCCTTTGAGCTACTCAGACCATACGTAAGCAGAACTTAGATACTTCTTGCCCCTACCTTTCATATTCATAAGCATATCATTTTCAGGATATTAACACAATTAGGCCTGACATTCAATTCTTTACGTTCTAGGTTTCCTAATAAATAATGGTAAAAAAATCCTCCTAATTTCTGAATGATCAGTGCATTATTATTACTTGTTCAATGCAAGTGGACACCATAACAAAGGTAACTCAATTCGTTATATAAAGAGTAGTACTTGGAATGTTTGGCAAATTTATTTTGATCTTTGATATTTATATTGCAGTGTTCACCAGCTTGAGGTACATATGAAAAACTAAAATGGGGAATTAAAATGACCCAGCAAGGTCTTCAAAACTTTTAACATACTAATTGAGGTAACACTATTCCTTATCAATTCAACGCATCACAGTTTTCCCCAAACATTTACTAGATCATTACACTCCAGCAACACTGTTCTGTTTTTTAGGACCTAATGTGCCTGTCCATTAGTGGAAGATAGATGGATTTGAAAAAATTCAGAACCGTTGTTGTCGCAAGAAGAAATAAGGTTTTTTATTTCCTTTGGCAACAGAATATTGTTATTTCTCTTGCCTTTCGGCCACATTTAGGTTTGTTTTCTACAGTGGGCCATATCCAGAAGTATTTACATAATTACTTGTATTCCACATATCAATACGTCATAATCGAGAATTTGTTTCAACATGGACTAATCTACAGCAATTGAAAAAGTGTGCATTGATGTTCTGACAAATGTTTGTTCAAGAATTCCAAAAATAGGAATGTTCCCCCTCTGTGTTTTTAACCTCATTGTAGTGTCCGAAACTGCTAACTAGATTGTTAGATAGTAAGATAGTTTTAATGATGATTTTCCGCGATGAATGTCTAAATTGATTTAAAAAGACAGAAAAATGTTGTAAAGATATATTTATATATGTGAAATGTTCATGTGTATTGATTGTATTCAATTCAATTAAATTATTTTCACAATTGTACACACAATATATACACAAAATTAACAGTACTTAGTTTAGTGTAATTGTACATTTGTTTCTTATAGAATGTGTGTTTCCTTTCGGGTGTCCGTATTACTGTCTGAGACTGGAGCACGGTTTATGCAAGTGCGAACAATGAAAATATTTTTTTTAATATTGGTCTACCACTGAATCATACTTACCTTCATAGTCTTCTTTATATACTATGATATAATATGGTATTTGTAACACGCCTTTACACAAGTGTTTCTAGGCGCCACAAGACAAAGGAGGAGAGGTATGATAAAACAAACGATCTTACTAGGCATTGATACATTGAACTCATGCGAGTGCAACGAGAAAGTGCAGGGAAGGGGCAAGTGCAGTCAGGGCAGCAGGGCTCTGAGTAAGTGCGAGGACGGCAGAGGATTACACAAGTGCAGTCCCAGACGGGAAGTGATGGGTAGGCCTAAACGTAATGCAGGGTGACTGGTCAAGGGGAGGTGGACGTGGCACCCGGTGTGAATCTGAGGGCAACCATGCCACCAGTCAGGACGAACGGACAGGTAGATTAGCAGAGGAGAGGGAGAGAGAAGGAAGAAGAGAAGAGGAAGGTCTTGAGCAGCTTCCAGAACTACCAGTGATCCGGCTCAAGTCTGAGAGGGGCAGGGAGGCTATTCCAGAGGGAGGCTCCCGCAGAGGAGAGAGATCTACCTCCACTCTCTGTTTGGAGAAGCATCTGACCCGGAGAGAGTTTGAGGTAGCTGAGCGGAGGGCTCTAGAAGGAAGGTATTTAGGAAGAGGGTGTTGGATATAGAGAGGGTGACAGCCCCAGAAAGCCTTGTGGATGATGCAGAGTATCTTGAACTCGATCCTCGCAACCACCGGTAGCTAGTGGAGACATTTCAGAACTGGAGAGATGCAGTCCCTGGGCTTCAGGCAAAGGATAAGTCTTGCTGTCCTGTTCTGGATTAGTTGAAAAGGGCAAAGGGTTGAGTTAGGAAGATTGAGAAAGAAGCTGTTGGAGTAGTCCAACCTGGAGAGAACCAGAGCTCTAGAGACAGTGAGTTTCTGGGGGAAGGTGATAAAAAGTAGGATATCACTGAGGAGGTGCAGCTGGAAGTGGGCCTTCTTGGCAATGTCCGTGATGTGTGGAAAAAAGGAGAGCATGGAGTAGAAGATAACGCCAAGGTTTTTTTTGCCTTGCGGGAGGGTGAGGGGAGTGGGGCCAAGTAGGCTGGCCAGAGGTAGATGGGAAAGGCGGGAGCAGGGGTCCCAATGAGAAAGATCTATGTCTTACTGGCATTATGGCAGAGGTCATTAAAGATGCACCATCCCTGAATATGGGACAGTCAGGAATGAGCGTGGAGGCTGAAGGTAGTCAGAAAGAGAGCTGTGGGTCATCCACATAACACTGAAAGTTAGAGAAGAAAGTAGAGATCAGGTGTGCCAGGGGGGCAGATAGACATTGAAGAGCCACTGTGAGAGGATAGAGCCCTGGGGAACACCACATGTGGAAAGAGAGGGGGTGGAGAGAAAGGGCCCAAGTTGGACTTGGGAGGGTCGGTCCAAGTGGAAGGTGGTCAGCCGTGCCAGAGCCTGACCAGTGATCCCAAGGTTCACATGGAGATGGTTGATTAGGGTAGCGTGATTGGCTGTGGCAAAGGCAGAGGAGAGGTCAAGGAGGAGGAGGAGGAGGAGGATAGAGTGAGAGCTGGAGTCAAGGTTGTAGAGCAGATCTTCACGCGAGTTCAGGAGAGCAGTTTCGGTGCTTCTGGCCGATCTGAAGCCAGACTGATGGCCATGGAGATAACCATCAGATTCAGTGTGGAGGATTAGCTGAGACATGGCCAGTTTCTCCAGTAGTTTGCCCAGGAAAGGAGTGATGGAGATCCGTCGATAGTTGGCCGGGCCAGAAGCATCAGCAGAAGGCTTTTTCAAGGGAGTGCTTGAGAAGAGAAAGATAGTGGCAAAGGAATGATTGCAGAAATTGATTGCACAAGGCTGGAGCGAGGGAAACAATGTTGTCCTTGATGGTTCTGGAGGAGCAGTGGAGCACCTGTTTGGAGGAAATTTTCATAGACTGGACTTGTGTAGAAACATCATCAGGTGTTATAGGAGAGAGTGGAGAGAAGAGGGAAAGGTGGACGGAGGGGGCCTGAGAGAGGTAGAGGGAGAGACATGAGGAGAGGAGGATAGCGTGGAGCGGATGTCCTGAGTTTTAGTGGTGAAATGAGAAGCCAGGGCCGTACAGAGGGCCTGAGAAGGAACAGGAGAGGTAAAGACTGCAATCGGATTGGCCAGCTCATTGCAGATTTTAAAAAGTTTGGCCCTTCTGTTAGAAGCCGCACAAATGCAGGCTTGAATGTTGACCCTCTTCTTGGAGAAGATGGAGATTCTTTATTGCCTTTGGTGCAGGCAGCCTGTTTGTCAGAGGATGTGCCCGAAGCCCCCGACTTCCGCTCGGCAGCTCTGCACTTGCGTTTCAGAGCGGCTAGGTGGGAATCATACCAAGAATTGCACTTGGAGGTAGGCTTCAGATGTATCCTCATAACAGGGGAAAGGATATTGAGAGCATTGGAGATAGAGAGATGAAGGTTGGGGAGGGCTGTGTCAGAGTGGGAGTCAGCCGCAGGGGTAGGAGGAGGAGAGAAAGAAGAGGCAAAATCGGTGACTGACACCCACTTGATCGGTCGAATGACCACGAAGGAAGGCGGCAGTGCTGGAGTAGGTTTTGCCAGGGGGACAAATAGCTTCATGTGAGATGAGAGCAGAAAATGGTCAGTCCAAGAGAGTGGAGTAGTGAGTGGGTTGGAGAGGTGGATGTCTGAGGAGAGAAGAACATCCAAGGTTTTTCTGGCTGAGTGTGTCAGACCAGAGGGAAGAATAGAGAGGGAGAGAGGGTCGCAAAGGTTGCGGAAGGCCAGAGTGGTTAGAGGAGTCCAGTTGGATGTTGAAATCCCAGAGGAAGATAAGCTTAGAGGTAAGGAGAGAGGAGGAGAGATCCACCCATTCAGAGAGGAAGAGGACGACCTGGCCAGGTGGCCTGTAGATGGTTGCCACAGTCAGAGAGAGGCCAGGAGAGATAGAGAGCCTGCAGACCAGGCATTCAAAGGAGGAGTAAGCATAGGTGGGAATGATAGAGGCATGAACCCACTCAGGGAAGATCAGGGCCACTCCACCTCCAGGCTGATTGGTCCTGGGTTCAGAGAGGATCTTGTAGCCATCATGGAGGAGAGTGTCAAAACTTGTGACGGAGCTGGCCATGTACCAAGTCTCAGTGAGAGCGAGAACATCCAGATCAAGTTCTTCGAGGAGGAGCCAGATGTCAGAGCAGTGTTTGACTGCAGAGTGAGCATTGAGAGTATCTACGTGAATCAGATTGCCACTTTGAAAGACTTCTGGGGTGGGGCACAGGAGAGAGGTGCACCCAGTGGAAGAGGCAGAGGTGCCCAAGAGAGGAGGCAGCAGAGGAGGAGGTGAGTGTCAGAGGAGCTGGAGTGGTAGATGAGGGAGGTGGCAGAGGGCCAGAGAGGTGGTAGAGGTATTGCTAGGTGAAAAAGGGCACAGGAAGGAGGCAGAGGGAAGAGCCACAGAGGAGGCAGCATTGGTGGAAGTAAGTGGCAAAGGAGCTCGAGAGTTAGAGGAGGAAAGGTGGCTGAGGGGCCAGAGAGGTTGTAGATAGAGTAGCAGGAGAAGGGAGGAAGTTGATAAGACATGTGGGACGCCTATGCAGGAGGAGGAGGTTGGAATGAGTGCCCTTGACCAATTTGGTCTCATTTACAGAAAAATTAATTATGGTTTTGGAGGACAGGAAGGAGGCCAAGAAGACCTCCCATCTTGTGCCACCATTAATGCGAGATGTAGAGAAAGGAGAGAGAACAGCGACCATATGTAGGGTCCATAGATCAGGAGAGGGAATGACAAAGAGGATGTCAGTGGGAGTCTGTCTGGAGGAGGCACTGACATTGGTGGCAGCGATGGGAAGGCCTGGATTGGAGACCGGGATGTCCTTCTTTAACTTCTTCCTTCCTGACATTGTGAGAGGGATATAGATAGGTGATAGAAAAGCAGTTACCGAAGATGTACCATAGAGGGGTGTAGGTAGAGAGGAGACGGACAAGCGAGAGGGGGACAAGAGAGAGGAGAGGAAGCACAGCACAGAACTACGCCACACAGAATGCACTGGGTGGGATCTTGCAGAGGGAGGAGGTTGACACAGAGGGAGGCCCAGTAAGGAATGGCCTGAGAAGGACAAGCACGTAGACTCAACAGTCTGGGCGTGCACACAGGAGAAAGGGCAGAGGAGGTAGACAGGTAGAGTACAACCAACAATTACCAACAGTAAACACAGAGGGGGGAACCTAGAGGGGGAAAAAATACCTATGGGATACAACAGAAGCAGAATGTAAAGTACAACCGACAATTACCAACAGTAAACACAGAGGGGGGAACCTAGAGAGGGGGAGAAAAGACCTAGGAGGCATAACAGAAGCAGAGTGAAGGTAACAGCACAGGAACAACACACCTAGAGGGGGAAAGCGCAAAGAAACAGTAGGGAACACAAACTGAGGCAACCCTGAGAGAGGAAGCCTAATAGGTGCGTGGAGACAGTGTATGTTGAGCCAAGCTTTTAAGTGGAAGTACATGCAAAGCAGAGCAGTTTAGTAGAGAGCAGTAATGGCTGCTCCCCCTGCTCGCACCTTTCTTACCGTACGGTTGCTGATGGTTAACGGCTGTGCAACGTACTCGCCCTCTGGGCTGCATCCGTTAGTCACCAAACATATGTGTTAAACAACACCACGCCCTTGGCCTGCACAGGCTTTGCAGCAGAGGGTCTGATCCTTGGTTCTTAAAGGATCCAATGTGTGGAACGTAGCGCAACGTGCTACGTATCAAATGGCCAGCGTGTCCTGCGTCGCTGAACACCGTGCCCTTGGCTTGCGCAGGCTTTGCCGCAGTGGGTCTGATCCTCGGTTCTTAAAGTATCCGATGCATGGAACGTAGCGCAATGCGCTACGTATCAAACGGGCAGAGTTCCCTGCGGTTCTGCCTCGCACAACACTGCACCCTTGGCCTGCCCCTATATTTGAAAAGGTTGTATAGTTTTGACCATATGTTGATAAAGCTATCATCAAACCGACCCATTCACAGCATGATTTGAGGATTCCTTTAAGGGTTCTGTGGCAAGTGCCTTCTAAGCCTCTTTTTATTTTCACCCTCCAGCAATAGGATTCGCATGGAAGCTTGCTATGGTCCCAGAGAAGAGGTGAAGTTGCATAGTTAATGCCTGAAAGAAGACACAGGGATTTGTTTGTATCAAGGATTGCCAAAATCTATGCACTTCCCTAGATGTTCTCAAAAGAAAGTAAAATAGTCTGTGGAACCTTAGCAAACTTTGATTCAAATAATACAGATGGACTCTCTGATTGGGAATATGATAATCAAATCCTAGCACTGGTTATAAGTGTTGGAGTCATACCAACACTTGTAATGTGATTTTTGAAGCACACTGTCAACAAGAAGCATGTAAAGATTCACTTGGAGTTATAGGATATGCAGGCGAGTCATCTTCCCATCATTTATTTTGGGAAAGAAGCATCACTTGCATAACTTAACAGGCGTCTTTAATTAAACCACAATTTTTCGATTTTGCATCGCAAACAGTTTTCATTAATTCCTCTTCCAAATATTCTAGTATGAGAACTGGTGAGAGGTTGGTGTATTGAAAGCTTGCTTCTGAGACCACCTTCCTTCTTAAAAGTTGTAGGTGATTTTTACAGTTTGGAGTTTCTGCTACTAATTACTGTTCTACTTAACACTCTAGGTTTCAAACACATTAACATGCTTTGAAGGGATATTTGTTTATGCTTTAGAATATGAACAGGGGGTGACAGGACTTTTCACCTGTCTCTGCCCTCCTTTAGCTCATATCTTGCTAGACCAGTGATTGTCCAGCTCCAGCCCCGAAAGGGTCAGACAATAAGCAGCCCTAAATGGATAAACCAGTGTCAGATTATCCCTACATGCATATAGTCGCATCCTTTTGAATTGTAGGGTCGACCACTTGTGTGCATGGTCTCATATAAATCATTATGCATGTCCACTGAACCTCCCTGTGGTGCTGGAGCTGGACCTCACTGACTCTGGACACTAACATGTCTAAAGATGGAAATGCTAATATTTAAACCTACTTCCCTGCTAGATATGGTTTCTGGACTCTGTTTGCTTTTAACTTCAGCGAGACCTTTGGGCTTTAACATTTTCCAATGAAACAATGCAGTGTTCTCTTAATATGGTGGCAGTTGGTTCTCTTTGTGGTTGGATTCTGATGGTGTTACTTTGCTTCTGGAGCAAAGTGGAAACATGTGGCAGCACGTGAAGACCTCCGAATATGAAAGGTAATACATGGCAGTGCTGCACAGCAAAAAGGGTAGTGTGGTAAGAAAATCAAGTATTACCATAATGCCTTTTGCATCCCATGGACGGGATGGTAAAGTGGGTCTTGCCTCAGCATGGTGTCCTGGGATTGGTCCTCTTCTGATGGGGAATTAATAGTCCAGCTTTCTGGAAAGTTGTTGATCCTTTAGTTATTGCCCAAGCTCTCAGGACTCCACGATGGATTGTATGTGACAGAATGTTTTGTATTTACAGACGCTTCTCCCGAAACAAACCAACTAACAACTATCGGAACCCAGACTCACTGGATGGGGAAATGCAACGACTTTCAATGGTAAAGGAGAAACTTGGATCCCACTTCTTGTTACAGAAGCTGCTAACATGTTTCCGAGTCAGTAATGGCAAAAGAAAAGAGTATAGAACAAATCCTAATAGAGACAATTGCCCACCCTCCTAATTACCCAAACCGCTGCATTGAGCATTTACTGTAAAAACTCTTGGCTGTTAAAAGGAACTCTATGCAGCATTATCCTATGCAAGAGCTAGTCTCACGTGTTTAGCTTTTTGTTCACTTTAATTAAGTTTGTCTGTATTCGCTTTTCCTTAGGACAGGTTAATCTGCCATCAGGCATGTAGTGGTTCCATGTTTAATTTTTGCTTTGTTCTTTTTTATTTTTATTTGTATTAATAGCCACTTCATTGTCGCTGATGCCACTCATTCCTTCCTGACATCGGTGTGACTGATCCCCTTCCATCCCTCTGACCTCAGACCTGGGACTGACAATTATATGCTGTGTCCGAATGTAAAAGAAACGGAAAACGTACTCAATATAGTGACACTGATATTCTACTCCATAGTCCCCTTTCCACCAGACATCCCTCAGAACTGGGGACCAGACTGGAGCGTGTTTCAAAGCAGCCTTCTAGAATCTTTTGAATGGGCACGTCCTGCATAGTACCTCCTCTGTGCGCCCGCCCAACCATCAGAAAAAGAATCTGCTTATGATTAACGTTTGTACGAGTACAACACAATGCCATGCTAACTCTCTTTACAAAAAAAAACCCTGAAATTATGAAACGCACAAAACAAGAAACCCATTAGCAAATTGTCTCATGAAATAAGCATTCACAGAGATTAGACTGGTCCCTGTTGTAAAATAGTGCTGAAGAGACGTTTTGCTTTCTCGCAGTGCACTTGTGACAGAAAAAGATCAAGGTGCTTCTCTGGAATGTAGTTGAAAAGCAACCTTCTTTTTGTGTCCAGTGTTCTTTGCTTCGGAATGCATGATGTGGCCTTTGGACTGTAGCACTCTTTTTGTGTAAGCGGTCCACCACATAGTTTTGATAGGCTGTGTACAGTGTAGGCATTGCACAATTTTTAAGCACACAGTTTGGTAGGTTGATTGCACTGCCAATAGTAGGTAGAGGGTAACACCTCAACTCTTAGATGTCCCTGATATGGCAGTACCACCTCTACCAGACCCCAGAGCAGAACTGCCTGATCTAGTCTCCCTGCTGAGCCCCTCCCACCTGTTCATGCTATTTGTTCTGTTCATTTCACAGGCACCCCCATATACCAACTGTAAAGCAAATGATCGATGGCAAAGCTCATGATCAACGTCCAAAACCCGTGTTGGTGCCCTTGCTCCTGCATGCATGTCTCTGGACCTCCAGAGCACTTATTTTAGTGTCCTGATTTTCTAAGCATGCAGAAAGTAGCGTGTCTTGGACCAGCATTGGCATTTTAACGTGTTGTCCTTTGGACGAACATCATCTTTGAGGTTTTCACCAAGCTGATGGCAATGGTAAGGGCCACATTTCATATGGTAAGTATTGAGCTATAATTGATCTAGTTAGTGAAGTTGCAGAGTGCAGAGGGGACGCTATTTATACTGGTTGGTTGCACAGTTTTTCCCAGAATATGAAAAAGTTGAATCTGCTCCTGACTATGTAGTTTAAATTCTTCAGCGCAGTACTGGACACAACAATGATGAAGGTATTGTCCACAGCAGAGAGTTTGTTCACGCAATCAGAAGTACAATATGTTTCTGGCCAGGAGCAATGCTTGCAGGCCAGATATTCCTCAGTTTGCTGAAGCTGATGGCCTCCTCTAGCTCTCTGGTTTCACATAAGCAAACCGCAGTAGGAATTGAGATTTAAGTTGCCCCAGGTAACATGTTCCATTGAGGGCAAGCGGCTAGTGAGCGCCATTCTGGCGGAGGGTCTGAGCTGGTGCAAGGATAATAGAACATGTTGGTGGGCTAACCTTTTGTTCTCTGTCTTTCAGGACCAGGTCATCACTGATGAGTTCATGATGGGTTGGGGTGCGCACCTGAATGGCCTGAATTGCAGGAGAAGCGGCTAGAGATGGACGGGAGGCTCATACCAATTTGCTGGGGCTGAGGGCACTTTACCTTGCAAGCCTTTCAGTCTCGGTTCCAGAGAAAGAGTGATGCTCTTTGAGGACAGTGCAGCAGCTGATGTGTATGGACAAGTGCAGGGAGTGATCTTGCTCTGATTGTGTAGAGAGACTCAGACTCTTTGTATGTGGCTGCTTGCAGGGGCATCTCTGTTCAGGCATTCTGCCTGCCAGTATCTGCACAGATTGTCTCAGCAGGCACTGCATCAGACTGGTTAAAACATGTCTTTGAGAGATGGAGATATCCTCAGCTGCACCTTTTGCAACCCTTGCCAATCAGAAGTGCAGACGTGTCTGCCATAGGGAGATCCCCATTGGTTTGTTGCTCTCTTCAGTTTTAAGTGCGTGTTCTCACTGGACTCCCTGTTTTAGTTGGTCCTGAAGACATTTCGGTTCCACAGGAGAACGATGATGCTAGTGGACAGAGTTGTGGTATGTGGGCCTAAACAACCTGATCCAATTCCAGAATTGGAGGATTCAAGTATTCCCAATTCTGCTGATACAAGGTTCAGGCAGAGTTTACCATTGGACCGACCAGCCACATGCGTGGCTTATGTGCCTAAGGTTTCAGGACCATGACTGTTGTCTTAACTAATTTCGAATAGTAGGCTGAGGTCTCTTTTCATTCCCAAGATAGAGGAATGTGGCAGGAGTGCTGATTAGCCTACAACCATATTGAACCAGGCATCTTGTTTGGACCATATGAGTTTCATTCTTTGAAGATACCTGCGTAAAGCAGCAATTATTAGGGAAAAGAGAAGCAATGATTTCATGGCAGACTGGGCGCCAATAATACAGTTAAAGAAAAGGACCCTGCAAGGTGGCCTCTGTGCTTAACTTAAATAGGGTTTCATCCCCTCGTGCTTCCTTTAGTGAAAGTGCACATAGACAAGCGCAACCTCCAATAGCCCAGCTCCCTCTTTCCCAAAAGTGTTTCACACAAGGCTGGGAATTTGGTGAGGAAGAGCAGGCCATGACGTATATGGAGAGATGATCACGCTTGGGTATTGTTATGGAATGTTTGAGAAAGGATGTTGAAAACTAATAGAAATGTAACGTTCTAGAGCACAAGGAAGCACACGTCTAATTAATTAATCTTTTATAACCGGGGGACCAGTCTCTAAGCGTGTGGACCAGGCTTTAAACCTGTGTTGCTCTGCGTTGTCTTGCTTCCAAGCCAAACGCATTGCCCCTGAGCTATCCTTCCGACTTACTTTAGATCGTGGTTTGCATGTGCGCAAGACAGCACAAGCCAAAAACTGGTCCACTCTTTACTGAGAAGTAAAAGAACACATCAATGTCACAAATCAGCCCCCATTTCAGCCAGAGATGGTTTGTTCATAGTTATTTAGGGACAGATAGGGTTAGAAGAGGCAGGGATTAAGAACTCAGAGAGGAACTATTGAGTCTCTCAGAGACTCAAGTAAGTCAACTACTCAGTGGAAGAGCAACCAGCCAAGGAAGCTTACCTTCTTCAAAACTTGTTCTGGGAGAAGTTTAAACCCCCATCCCCCCACTAAGTTGAGAAGACCAGGTATGCTAGAGTTTTTGGGGAGGGGAAGGTCAGTAGTAGGAGTGAAGTGAGGAGGCGAGGATGCAAAAATCAACATTTGTTCAATGTGTATTTCAGATCTCTAAGAATGCTTAAACGCAAAGACTAGTCACGGGAGCAAGTGTTCTAGCATTTGTTATTCTATCCCAAATCCCCTTTCCCTTCAGGGGTTCTTGTAAACTGCTGGAGAAAGAGCAGTTGCAGACAAGACACCTATAAGGGCCTCTGGTGTTTTCAGAAACTCCATAGGGATTCCCTCGAAACCAGACATGTCTGAGGAAGTTTTGAATCTTATTCTGGGGTCTAGGTGCCAAAACACATGGAAGCTATACTGCAGATGGTTGCTTTTTGCTGGTTGTACATTCAGCAGCTGATTGACTCTTTTTTTGGCCCCTGTTTCTAGGATCCTGGGTTTTTCACCCAGTGGTGAAGGAGGGCCTTCAATCCTCTAAAGCGATAGTGTACCTGGCTCTACTCTCTATCTGCACGGCCCCAGGATGGTTCCTTTTTTGAGATTATGGTCCATTTTCTTTAAGGGCTACATTTGGAAGGGTTTTCAAAGTCACTACCTCAGGTAGGACTTAGAAAACCAACCTAGGGTTAGCAGAGCTGTTCACGACCCCAGTTAGCTAAGCCATTGTCCTACTTTGCGGAGGCCAAGCAGCAAGGCTGAATTAAGGAGGCAGGGGGCACTGTTTTGTTGTACAGTGAGCACTTCACAGAAATAGTAAGTAAAAAGGCCCACACAGGTAAGTATACAAATACCACTATTCATTTCAATTCTATACTAAGTCACACTTTAAATATTCAAAGGTAAGTAAAAATATCTAGGTACATATGTACAGCTCATAGTTCAGTAACCCACTATGGGTTATACATGACTTTAATATCACAGGTGTAAGGGTGCAGAAGTAAGGCTCGGACACAAAGATACCATAGTTTTGGTTATAAACATTAATTAACCAGGAAAAGGTTTGGGAAAACGGCCTCTCTGTCCCTAGAGCTAAGAGGGGTTTCCCTGCATCAAAGAAAACTAGTGAAAATGTCAGGATGTCAAATAAAAAGTATGTGACTGTCGTGTCCCAAAGACCTTCTGACCCTAACACTAATAACCTAAACTAAATGTGCAACAGTGTTCTCTTCCAAAGTAAAGTGGTAATGACAGTTCTTGCCAACAGAAATGTTCCCAGTGTCTCTGATGATCAAATCGACGAAAGAATGTTCTACAATGTTTAACTCCAAGGATGGGGTTGGCTCTTTTCCCCTGGATTCCTTCTGTTTCTACATTTCCTTTGTTTATCGCCTTTGATCCCTGACCCCGTATCTTCTTGGATGCCCTTCACTGTACTCTTATAATTTCACATGGATGTGAGTTACAGACTCTGTTTGAATGGATTGTGTCCTCCCACGTATTCCTCATCTTAGATATCTTGTCTCCCAGCTTTGCTGCTTCGGAAAAAAAATGTCACCAGAGGGCGCTGTACTCGAAGCCGGGGAGTCATAGTCCCACGAGGGCCGCCGTCGAGCGTCGAAGTCATCTGTAGTATAAAGGGCTCGAGCCATGCCCGTTAGCTCAGTTCCGTTTTTCCACGCACTGCTTCGTGTCACAAAACGGCACATCAGTTTTTTCAACGAAATGTCCTCTTTATCGACTCCATCCACACCCAAGACAGGTTTTAAAAAATTTCAAAAGTGTGGAAAAAAGATATCCATTACCAACCTCCATCATAATTGCCTTTGACGTTTGGGCCCTGACCATCGGCTCGACAAATGTGGTTCCTGTCAGGCTATGACCAATAAGGCTCTTAAGGAACGGAACGGAAAGGTAAGCTGGCGTTGGGGGAGGAACCTTATAAGTCTCCAAAGAGACAGAGATTTGGGAGGGTCGAGCGGAAAGTCTCGACATGTGTGGAGGAGATCAAGGTCTAAGAGTCGCTCGAGGAAATCCTCCTCTTCTTCGTCCAAGAAATCAAAGAAGCGAAAACATAGATATTCTTCTTCCTCTTCCTCCTCATCTGACAGAAGGGTCGTATCCTACCCTTCCAAGCACGATTCCCATTAAAAATGGGAGGCCTTCAGGGCTTCGATGCTAAGAAATTTCGATAATGCGGCCCAGACCCCCTCGAAAAAGCTGCGTGAAGGTCATGCCTGTGCCCACTCCAAAAGTGACAGAGGGAGATCAAAGACCAGGCACGCGAGATCCGACAAAACGTCGAGGGTGTCATCGAGGGAAAGCTCTCCGACACCTCATGGAAAAAGAGTGAAATCCCAGTGCATAAATCGGGGGTGACAGCTGACAAAATGGCGTCCACATCGAAGTTGAAGTCGAATATCGACTCGATGCAGCCTTCGATGACAGCGTCGAAACCGCCATCGAAGTAGGCGTCGAAACCTTCCGCAGCGACGTTGAGGACTCCCTCCATGACGTCGAAACCTCCTTTGAAACCGTCGAAGCCAGCGTCTATATCATCGACGCCTTTGTCGAGGCATTATTTAATTCCGATGCCAAAATCGATGCCTTTGTCAAAGCCTAGGTCCATGCCAAACTTTTCACCACAGAAGACCTTCCATCCACAACCCAGGCAAGAATATTTTAGGTCTATGTCCTCTATTTACGAGGAGGAATCATCTGAAGAGGATGTTACTTCAGCTGGGGTTAGATTTGTAACTAAAGAGGTTCCTGAGGAGTTGATAGACCCAAACTCTAAAATGGCTGATCTTTATGATTGTCTTCAGACAGCCAGTGGCCTAGATACTTCCCCTGAAGTAGAGTTTGAGAAGCCAGACCCTGCAGATCATGCAGACTCTGTGTATAGAAACCTAATGGTGAGAGTCATTGACTTCATGGGATGGAAAACAGCTTCCCCAATGTTTGAACAAGAAGATATGACAGGCATCCTTAATGAGGGATCTCAAAGGGAACCTGTCCTCCCTTTCCATAGGGCATTGCAAAAAAGGGTGATGGCAACTTGGGATACCCCAGACTCTGGGCCTGCAGTAAATAAAAAGTTTGTAGGGAAGAACAGACCATCGTCATCAGATCCTGAGTATCTGTCAAAGCATCCCTCGCCAGAAAGCTTGGTGTTATAAGCGGCAACCTCCACTAGACAGTCAGCTTCTCCTTCGATACCACCTGATAGGGATGACAAGAAAGTTGATGCTTGGGCCCGGAAAGTCTTCTCTTCGGGCAGTATGGCCCTTAAATCTACAAATGTAACTTGCACTCTGGCAAGGTTTACATACACCCTGTGGGACTGTATGACATCAACGGCTGAACACATCCCAGAAGAGCGAGGAATGGGATGGTTTCCTGGCAATAGTAAAGGATGGAAAGGAGGCTATGGAGGAATGCCTCCAGTCAGGATTGGACACTGCTGATAGTGTAAGCAGGTCCATGGCATCTAGCACGGTCCTACGCAGATTTGCATGGCTGAGGAAATCTGGTTTTGCACCTGACGTGCAATCCAGATTACTCAATATGCCTTTTGACGGCTTGAGGCTGTTCGGCAGCAAGGCGGATGAGAGCTTGGAGAAGCTGCAGACCTCTAAAGCGTCAGATAAATCACTCAGCGCCGCTATAAGGCAGCCTCAGCAACACTCCTACGCAGGGTCATCTTCCTGGAGGAGCCATCCCTTTCGTTTCTACTGCTCTTTTGGAAAAGGGAAGGGACAGGCCAGTCAAAGAGGTCAACAGAGAAAACCCCCTTGTGGTGGAAGAGGGAAAGGTGCTAGATCAGCCCAAGCAGCGGCTACTACCTCCTCAGCCACTGCTGCAGCCGCTGCAAACCCACTCTGAGGTCTTGACCCACAAGACCCCGGTGGGAGGCAGGATCCCTCAGTATCTGAGAAAATGGCGGGGCATTACGTCCGATGCCTGGGCGCTAGAGATAGTGACCCATGGTTACTGCCTTCCTTTTCAACAAAGACCTCAAGACCACCCAATTCTGTCAAAATTCCAGATCCGCTCCTTGTGCAGGAGATTTTAGTCCTGCTAGAGAGAGGTGCAATAGAACATGTACCTGTCGCGGAGAGGAACAAGGGTTGGTACTTGTTAGGAAGAAACCTGTGCAGTTCCCTTGGGGACCACTGCAAAAGATTTAGGACTACAGGTGTTGGCAGTAAACCCACTTGGTAGCAGTCTGTACCACCCAGATTTACCTGGTAGCTGTGGCTGAGCAGTCAGACTTCCCTCAAGAAGAGTTAGGCAGTATGCGAAGTATACACAATAGGCACTCAGATACAATAGCACAAGCAAACACTGACCAGAGCTTTGGTATCAAGGTATATAATTATTTATTTAAAAACACACTTATTGAAACACTCCAGCACTATTATTGTAAATCATTCTAAACACAATTACTATTATTATATATACATCCCTTATTCCTTATCAGACAAGTCTTGTTAACACCACTTGTTTCCAGACAGAGGTGAGCGCTTAACTATAGATGGCACTCCAATAATTTAACGAAAAAGGGAGGGAAAAAGGCAGAATGTAGGAACATACACCACACTAATACTTAGGAACTCTTAAGCAAGGCAGGAAAGTCAAAAAGTTACTTGTGAGCCAAAGTCCATAGGCCGGGCCCACTCTTGGAGAGAGCAGGGCACAAATGCACCCAAGATCACACAATGACAACAGGCTTAAAAGGTCTTGCAGGGAGTTCAGAAAGGTTTTAGTTAGGTTCAGAAAAGTTTAGCCAGGGTGTCCCAGGCTAACCCAGAGTCGAAAGCCGGGGGATAAATCTACCCCGTACAGTCGGTTGCAAGGGAAGCCAGGTGGAACACGGTACCTTATGTGGAAAGGATCCTCCAGCGGGGCAGTTGTTCCTGGCAGCGGGTGCAAGTCGCGGCGTCGTCCAGAGGAAGAGAAGATCTCGACGTGGAGGAAAGCTGAAGGTCGTTGCACTGCCAGGGAAGAAACCAGCCGCAGAGTTTTCCGGTTAAAGGTACTACCCTTTGATTCGCGGTAGTGGTAAAACGTGGTATCCCGGTTGCCGGGGTGCTTGGCACAGGCAAGGCGGCCACGAGAGGTTCCAGGAAGCGAAAAAGGAAGCAGACTGGTTATCCCCACCAGTCGAAGGAAGAAGACTCTCCGGGCTGGAGATCTCCTCTGTCATTGGGAAAAGTGGTGAGACGGTTCAGCAGGGCTCCACCGGTGATGTCGTCGTAGCAGGTCGGCTCAGCTTCTCCCTCATCGGATTCTTGGGTCCTGTGGCGACTTCTGAAGTTCCAGTCCCCAAAGCCCTGCTTTTATGCAGAAAACCCCCATTCACTCAGCCTAGCTGTCACTCAAACATGCCGGCTCACCACTTGGGCCAATCAGGACGGAGTACGACTTGAGTTGCCTAGGCAACTCAGTCCAGGGTGCCTAAACCCCCTCCAACACCCCCTGTGGTACCCAGACAGAGTGGCACCACTTTTGGAGGCTTCTGTGGAGAAGCCCGCCAAAAAGTGGAACAAAGGGCTCGACTTGGGTTGGAGTCACAGAAAAGAACACAAACGCCATTTTAGAACCGAGTCTTGGCAAAAAATACCAACCGGAGAATTAATATTAATTAAATAAACCGGCGGTATGTTCGAGGCTATGAGAATTAAATAATTAAAGTTGGTAGCCTCGAACAATGGGAAAATCCCATAGGAATATATTTGCGGTCGAATATAGAAAGTAGTTTCCACTGCCACCAGCCAAAACTCGATCAGGGGGGACGGAGACGTGCCCCCTCTACTAACAGACCCCGGGGCAATCGAATTGCCCGGCCAGTACGTCCACAATATGATGGTTTATACTGGTTCTGTTCAGAATTTGAGACTAGTAAAGTCAATGGTGACTTTACATGCCCTGGGAGACAGTAGTCAGTCCCAGGGTATGGAGTCTATACTGGGGGGTCACTATGACACCCCTGTGTTACTGCACTGAGGGTGCTGTGTAACACACATCACAAAAAAACACATGAAGCCCTATGGAGTAAAAAAAACAATAGCCCATTAAACACATCTAGAGTCAAAGAAACACACTCAAATCATGCCCAAGAGTGAGGGTAAAAGAGTCTCACTCTTGGCAGGAGAAAAAAATAAACCCCAAAAATCCAGCAAAGCTGCTGGGGGACTCAATAGGTTAGGAAATTCAGCCTAAACAGAGAATTCTCCCTAACAGTACTCCCCTTATTTTCTCATTCCCAAGAAGGACGGAGGATTGAGACCCATTTTATACTTAAGACATTTTAACAAATTCCTCAGGAAGGACAGGTTCAAGATAAGTGACCCTTTCTCAGATCCTTCAGGCTCTTCAACTTCAGGGCTGGCTGGTTTCATTGGACCTTCAGGATGTTTACTTTCATGTGCAGATCCATCTCAAGCACAGAAAGTACCTGAGGTTCGCGGTTGGCGTTTCTCACTATCAGTTTCGAGTTCTGCCTTTTGGGCTAACCTCCACCCAAGGGTTTTAACCAAACTGATGGCCGTTGTGGCAGCGAGTCTCAGGAGGGGCGGAATTCATGTCTACCCTTACCTAGACGACTGGTTAATCAGGGTGAATTCACCCGAACGAGCCCAGGAACATCTGACCATGACCTGCCACTTCTTGCACAGACTTGGCTTCTCCCTCAAATACAAGAAGTCACAAATGATTCCACGTTGAAGACTCCAATTCATCGAAGCAGTCCTGGATACTTCCTCGGGCAAAGCCTCGCTTCCCAAGGAGAGAGCTCACCACATTCTGCAGATGGTAACAAAGTTTCAGAACGCCCAACATCTGCCGGCCTCCGATTTTCTGAGGTTGCTCGGCCTCATAGCATCCTGAATTGTTCTGGTGCCATAGGCCAGATTGAGAATAAGATCCCTTCAATGGGCCCTCAGTACTCAATGGTCCCAATATTCAGGGTATATGTCAGATCATATGCAAGTCCCAACCAGAGTGGCTCAAGATATGCTATGGTGGGCTTGCAAGGACAATATTCTCATTGGGGAATCTTTTTGGCAACCATGGCCGGAGATCACAGTAGTGACGGACGCCTCACTCACAGGGTGGGGAGCTCACACCCACGATCTGACAATCAGCGGTCATTGGTCTCCATCGGAGTCCAAACTACACATCAACCTTTTAGAGCTGAGGGTAATCAGACTAGCGCTGAAGGCCTTTCTGCCCTCTGTACAGGGGAAGAATGTCCTGGTAATGACGGACAACACAGTGGCCATGTACTATCTCAACAGGAGAGGAGGTGTAGGGTCACTACCACTGTGCAGAGAGGGAATGCAGCTCTGTTTCTGGGCATTGCAAGAAGGAATCTCTCTGTCGGCAGTTCACCTATCCGGAGAGCAGAACATGGCGGCGGACGCTCTGAGCAGGCAAAGCACAGTATCCCACGAGTGGGAACTAGCTGAGAAAGTCCTTCAAGAGATCTTCACCCTTTGGGGAACCCCTCAAGTGGATCTGTTCGCGACCAGTGTCAACAGGAAATGCGATCAGTACTGCTCAAGGGAATTTCCCCCAAGAGGCGCTCTAGGGGACGCGTTTGTGGTGGACTGGTAATGTCCACTCCTGTATGCGTTTCCTCCAGTCCCCATGATTCCTTATGTAATCACGAGGTTAAGAAAGTTCAGGAAAACCATGATCCTAATTGCCCCGGATTGGGCCAGGAGAACATGGTACCCGGACCTTCTGGACATGTCCATCTGCCCTCCAATTCGTCTTCCGCAAAGAGAGTATCTCCTCTTGCAAGGGGAAGGTGAGGTTCTCCATCCAGAGGTCAAAACTCTCAGCCTTGACGCATGGCCTCTGAGAGGCTGAGATATAAGGATTGGGACCTCCTGGATGACGTCATGGAGGTTTTGCTTTCGGCCAGAAGGCCAGCAACGAAATCCTTGTATTGGTGTCATTGGAACAAGTTCAATAACTGGTGCAAGCATAAGAATGTGGATCCATTCTTATGTAATACTCCTACAGTAGTCTCTTTCCTTTTAGACTTGGCCAATTTGGGGCTACAAGTTGGCACTATAAAAGGATACTTGGCAGCGCTATCTATTTTTCATGTGTGTCCCTTTTGAGCTTTTACATTCTTGCCCATTAAGGCTCCTCACTTTGAAAACAATTTTGCTAGTGTCTATAACATCAGCCCGCAGGGTGAGTGAGTTGCAGGCGCTCTCTTGTAAGCCTCCTCACACCATTTTCCATAAGAACAAGGTCATTCTAAAGGTCAAACCATCCTTCTTACCTAAAATAGTCTCTGATTTCCACCTGTCAAAGAAAATTACCTTACCCTCTTTTTACCCTCCTCCACACGCAAGTAAAGAGGAGGAGAGATTGCACAGAGTGGATCCAAAAAGGGCTCTTAGTTTCTATATTTCTAGACTAGCGAATTTTCGACAAAGTGATCAACTGTTTGTTAGATATAATGGACACAAATTGGGCCTTGGAGTGTCTAAACAGACTCTATCCAGATGGATCATTCTGGCAATTTCGGAGTGCGACAAATTGGCTGAGAAGGAGCATCTGGATGGGCTAAGGGCTCATTCAACCAGGGGCATGGCAACTTCCAGGGCTCTTCAGAGGGGTCTTCCAGTGCAGGATATTTGTGCGGGGCCACCTGGTCGTCGGTGCACATTTTCGTAAAACATTACTGCTTGGACTCTACATCTTATCAAGGAGGCCTCTTTGCAAAAGCCATCCTTCATTCAGTGCATGATTGAAATATCTGGTACTCACTCCTCCAAGTTCCTACTGCTTTGGGAGCCTATCTAAGATGAGGAATACTTGGGAAGACACAATCCATTCAAAGAACAAGTTACTTTCCAACTGTAACGTTCTTTCGACTGGATGTTCCTCCCACGTATTCCTCCTCGACCGTCCCAACCTACCCCTCCGTACAGTTTATGCCAGTTGCACTTGAACTTCCTTAAGAGCCGAAGGTCTTTGAAAGCCTGATCAACTGATACAACCATTAACACAGTAAAAACAGAACTGAGCTAACAGGCGCAGCTCGAGCCCTTCATACTGCGGATGACGTCGACGCTCAACGGGGGCCCTCGAGGGACTACGACTCCGCGGCTTTGAGCACAGCGCCCTCTGGTGAAAAAATGTTTCCGAAGCAGCAAAGCTGGGAGACAAGATATGAGGAATACATGGGAGGAACATCCAGTCGAAAGAACGTTACAGTTGGTAAGTAACTTGTTCTTGTGTATTATACCACCTTGGTGTACTCTCCTGCCAAGCATAGGTTTCCTTCTGATCCGTCTCTTTTGCTCTCAGGGTGTCTATTTTGCTCTCAGGGTTCCAGACTCTCTTATTCTCAAATGCTCATGCGGGTGTGGGTCCCAGACTCGCAATATGTGGTCACAAAAGCTTGGTTTACTCTCCTGCCAAGTGTATATTTTTTTGTGGACTGTCTGTTTCCCCTAAGGGCCCAGACCCTCTTATTCTTTGGCTCTCATATGGGTGCGGGTCACAGACTGTCAATCTGCTGTTGCAATAGCTTGGTTTACTCACCTGCCAAGCATATGTTTCTCTCAGGGCCCCAGACCCTCTTGTTCTCTGACTTTCATATGTGTGTCCTGCCCTGACTTGCAGTGAGGTTACACAATAGCTTGGTTTGCTCTATTGCCAAGCATATTTTTCCTTATCAACTGTCTCTGCTTCTCTGTGTCCCAGACAGTCTCAATCTCCCACCTGTTTGTTCCAGCGTACCCAGAGTTTCCCGAATACCTATATTGTTTTTGAGGTATGGGAATTCTGTTCCTTGTAGTTATTGGCCACTCCTCTGGCGCACTCGGGACTCGTCAGATGTTTTGGGAAGTACAGATGCGGTTCCATGGTATTGACCCTCCTTGGTCGTCGGCAGTTCTCCTTCTCTGTGCAGCGTCCTGCTGTGTGTCTTCCCGGGGTCTCTCTCTCTCCAGTAGTCGGTGTCTCTTGTCCAAGCCAATGTCGGAAGCACTGGCGGCTCAATTTGTGTCTCTTTCTCATGGTGTCTGGCTACCCTTAGCCCTTTCTCTCATTCGGGATATCTCCAGCAGATACCCGTTGCAGTGCGAGACCGGCAACGTCTTGCTTTCTTGCCTGGTGTGTCTCCCGTGGTCGACTGCAGCTTCAGCCTTTGCTCGCGGCTCCTCGACCCAACGTCTGGCACATTGGTCAGTCATTCCTTGCTCTTTATCGTGCATGTGCGAAGGAGGTCTTTGAAAAGCTACAGCGCGTAGTTGGCTTGTTCACAAGGTGAGCACTGGCTTCATGTGGTATCAATGTCAATGTTATTAAGTGGTTCCCTGTTTGGTGGGTTCCCATCCTGACTGGGGTTTTTAATTTGATAGTGGGTTTTCAGATACTTCTGGTGTCTGGGGAAAAAAAGTGTAATTGTACCGATTTTCAAAAAGGGCTCAAGCAGTGACGCACACTCCTATCGGCCTATCTCTTTGCTTGACAGTACTAGTAAAACGTTCACAAACTGTATTTTGACTAGGTTAGAAGAATGGGCTGAGATTAATAATATGCTCCCCGAAACTCAGGCGGCTTTTAGAAAAGGATATAGCACGTTGGATCATGGTTATTTGCTGAACACTATTATAGAAAAATATGTCAAGATTAGGGCGGGCTGTGTTTTTGTTGCATTCCTGGATCTATCAAAAGCATTTGATTCCTTAGATAGGGCAATTCGTTGGAAAAAATCTAGCAGGCTTTGTGTGCCGGCAGGATTACTCCAGCTAATCCACTCTTATACACAGAAACTTCAGCTGTTGTAAGATGCCCAGGCCTGGTAAGTTATTCCAGGGATTGTGTACTAACAAAGGGGTTAGACAAGCGTGCCCCTTTGCCCCAATGTTGTATTTTCTTTTTATAAGACTTTGACCCATATAATTTCCGAATGAATACCTATCATAAATAGAACAAAATAAAGGGTACTATTGTATGCTGATGTCACAGATCTTCTTGATTTAACGGTCCTAAGTGAAAAGATCTTTTTAAAAAAGTTATTTTCATGTAAAGACCGATTTAGAAAGATCGCTCCAAAACTGCACAGAGTGGTCTTTCTAAATCAGACTTGCACACCCCTGCCCCACACGAGTGCACGCAGGGCTGACAGGCAGATCGGGACCCGGAAGCGCAGAACCCCCGAATAGGTAAAAAAAAAATAAAGGGGGAAATCGCTTTCCGATCAAAAGAAAATCGGTCAATGTAAATTGGCCTTTTTCTCTTGAGACCTTTAAAAGAAGGTCTTTTCACATAGAACCGATTTAACACACGGGGGGTCTACAACAATCTTTATATTTTGCAAAAAGGTTCTTTAAGGAGCACAGTCTTCAATTGAATCTGGAGAAAACAAAGACAGTCCAATTTGTAAACTGTAAAAAGAAGTTTATATGGGCAATAAGCAATGTAAATATTTTAGTTAAGAAAACATATAATTGTCTAGGCATTTTGTTCCACCGTAATGGCACCTGACTCCATCATATTAAATGGACAGTAAAACGAACCCAAAGAGGCTTTAAAGGTCTGAGGCTTTTCTATCATAATTATGGAGGCAAGAGAATGGACAAACGTCTAAGGGTTATGGAAGCTAAAGTACACATGTCTGCATTGTACGGCTGTTAACTATGGGACTTCTCGAATTGCATGAGATTGGATGTGGTCCAGAATTCATTTCTAAGGGATATAGCAGGGATCGACCCCAGTGCGCCTGGGGAGGCTCTACGAGCTGAACTTGGGATGCATAGTATTGCAGTTTTTGCTGAGTGCAAGTTCTTGGAATTTTACCTCAAAACTAGCAAATGTGACATTCAGAATCCCATCAGGTTTAACGCTGTGAGGGAAATGCCCAAAAAATTATACATGCCACAAATATGGAAACAGTCTGATAAATAAGTGGGGTATCATACCTACTCAAATTAATTGCCCTGATGAATTGAAAAATGTACTTAGGGATAAGGCTATCCGGCTGGAACATGCTGGTATGAAGGACCACTTATCTACATTGCCATCAATGTCATTTTATGTTACCTCGAGTCAGAACATTATTGAGAGAGGGTCAATACATTAAATACATATAAAAATTGACAATATAAAATTCATATTGGGAAAAATAAGTAAACCTCAGAAATAGCACAAAGGAGAGCACTACTCACAGCTTCTGGCAGTTACTTTAGGAGCCTATTTTCACTTGGTAATAGAATACTTCTTATTTCTTAACAACCAGGACCTGTGGGTGCATCAAGCAACCACAACAACTACATGGGATAGAATGCTCTTCCACAAGAGTTTCATTGCTGTTTCAATGAACCTCACCCCAGCCTCCTTCAGTATTGGCTTCAGATACATACGCCTTAGCTGATTCATTTTTGCACATATCAATATAAAATGCATTATTGATTCACTTGCCTCCCCACATATTGGTCCGAATCCGAATCTTTCCAGAATTGCATGAAGACGGCCACAGGTAGAGTGCCTAATCTCACTTGCATATATAGTGCTTTTCATACGAGGGTGTGATTGGGTCTAGATAGAGGTTTCTGCCAAGTATCCTAAGTTCAAAGTAATCAGTTTTAACAGTTGTATGTATTCATATGCAGTTATTGTTAATGGCTAACACTGAATACTATTATTTCTTCTTCATGTGGCTTTCCCGTAACAGTATGGAGGTCTTTTTCTTCACTACCTCATTCCTTCTCTTCCTCGTCACAGTATGAATATCCTGCTCTCCTCCATGCATATTGACAGAGAAGCTCGTATTAGAGTGGAGATCTGATTATGTGGTTTCAGTAGGTTAAAACGTACAACAATTACATGATGGAGAGTCACAAGGTCTCATGTTGAAGTCATCAGAACCTCTTTTTAACATTTGATGTACAAAGGAACAAGGCGACTGCTCTACAGGTTGGGAGTCCTTTACTGTGTGGTAAGAACCAGAGCCAGTGGGAGGAAAGTGTGTTATGGAAATGGGGACAGACAGGGCTGAGTGGTATGTCATATCATGGGTAGACGCAGATCCTCTATGAATACCCGGTTTATTAAGTAGAGATCTTCCTTCTTAAGGATGGCTCCCTACACACTACCACTGTGGGAACTATCTGGCATATTTCTGTCAAGAAAAGAAGGGGCTGTCCATATGCAATAAGTGTCGACATCATTAGATTCCTCACACAAGCTGTAATCAAACAATAAATGCAATCGCCAAAGTAGGCAGAAAAGATGTTATTCACTCATCAAAACAGGCCTTTTGATTATAAGGCACTCGGCACCAGATACTGTATGTTCAGAAGTCCAGCCCTGCCTTGTACCAGATCTTTAGGAGTCGTTAAGTGCCCCACAAAGGTTCCTGGGAGTTGAAGTGAGTAGTCTAGGAGAGCCCACTTGACTAGTACAGATTAAGTACTGCAGATTGTGTAGAGTAAATGAAACTGGTGAAATATGGACTTAAGAGTCTTTAGTCAGTTTGTAGATATCGGACAAGCAGCTACCACCCCTGAGTTTCAAAAGGATGACCCACAGAAGTACTGACCAGGACACCACCACCCTGGGCCAGCACCGGATAACACTCCGGTAAGGTGGACTTTGCACCCAATGCAAGCACAATGGGGAAGGAGACGATTCAAGAGATATGTGAGACCGGCTGAGATATCCAAAGCCCCCAAACCCCTTGGAAGTCACAAATAGTCTCAGACATCAGCAAATCGCTGTGGAAGAGTGCCTCACCATCATGGTTTTTGTGCATGGTTGTCTGGTCCAAAGGCGATCACCACCGGTTGTCCCTATGGTGTTCTGGAGAACTCAGATGGTTGTGGGGTGTTATGAACAGTTTTTCATTTTGCTGACTTCCCTCCATAGACATCAACGGGTCACCCCTTTTTTTTTTTGCTAGTGTGTTGAACCTTTCCTGACTGTTAGAGGCAAGTGAAGTCTTTTTGCTTCACTTACCTTGATAAGCTTAACTGTTTTGGGGGCACTGATCAGTCCCCCTGGCTATCAGTGCAGAAGAACTCTGTTCTCCATAGCACAATTTTCTGTTTGTTTTTCCCTGCACACATCACTTTCTGTGAAGGTCGGAAGAGACACATTGGGCCTAATTCACACATATATTTCCAATGGGGTTTTGCCATTATAAAACGCTCAGTGAATTAGAGCCTTTGTGTTTTTAGTAACTTTGTCATTACTTGCATCCTATGTCCAGGATAGGCTGTTGGCAGCAGATCATTCTTTACCATTTTTTTTTATAGTCTTGTGGCTTCACTCAACCCCATTTCCCCCTCAAATGTTTCTCCCTTTCACTGCTCCCCCATCCATCCCATCTCCTTTTCTACCCCTGCACCCTACTTGTAGCACTTTGGATGAATCCCCTTTGCACAGCGCTCATTTGCTTTACAGATCGGTTCACGTTTTATAAATCCTATGCATACACATAGTTAATACTTTTGGAAAAGAATAGAGTGAGGAGCCTGCTGGAGGCATTGACCTAAAATCTGACAAGAGCCAGATCATACTGAAGGGGAATAAAAAGTATACTTTTGGGGCTCTAGTCTAAATCTTGGTGGTAGCTGCCAAGCCACCAGAGCGGTAAGGAAGATGGTAACCTTGAGAACCTGCAAAATGCCTGAAGCGACTGCTAGCCCAAGTGGGTTACCCCTTACTGGGGGTTCAGAAGTACTGCATCCTGATAAAGACATAGGCATTTGGGATTGGTAGGGGGATTCTACTTGAGTAAACCCCAAGGATATTAAAGCAATGGGGTTGTCCCAGTTTGAGTGTGTCACATGGCAGAATTTCAGGTGATGGTTCATGTCCTGGAACCTCTAACAAAGGGTAAGTAAATAAGCCTGCTGAAGTCTTTGAACACCTAGAGACTGAGTCTTCTGATGTACATTTTTCCGAGGGTGGCAGCCTTACATTGGGTCCTTTCAGCTCTGGTGATTCTCGCTTAATTTAATTTACTCCACCACCTGGAGATATTTAGAAGTTTTCACTATAATGGGTTTTTGGATATATCCCTAGATCTTTTAGGTTTTTTTCCCAGCCTATACTGACCCGTAGGCACCAGGTTAAGGGACATTGCAAGGGCAATATGGGGGGCACCACTATGATACTGGCTGTTACCCCTGTAACCACAGTGTTATCACCCTTTGTTTAGCACCATTTCTTCTTGAGATCTTTTTATGTCCACACCTCTGTTCTTCCAAGTAGGCAATCGTTTCTTTATTGTATATACTTTTTTCCTATCCACCTCAACCTTTGTGTAAACAAGAAAGAAAAGCTATGATATTCCAAATTGGCAAGTGGCCTGTATCTCCTTCCTCCCAACATATGGAATATGGTTAAAGTATTCAGACCGATAGATAACTCCATATAGTATTGATGTGACGGGATATGACTACATGCCTATTGTGAAATGGTGGTCAGTCTTCACCATGTGCTTGACCATCTGCCCCTAACCCCTGCTCTACTTCACTACATTTTGCTAACTTCTACTATTACAGTTATGAGTAAGATCCTGTCCCAATGATACTACATTGATCTGTTCTCTCTTTTTTAAACTTCAACCAGTTTCCATAATAAATGCACTAAGCAATACCTGCTTTGCTTTAACCCTTGGTGTGCTTGAACCGTTTGATGCTGTATTGATTCATGGGCCCTACCTTAGTGGTCAGCAATAGCACATAATTTGACTCACTGTTGTGTTGTACTTAGTTTCCTGTTAATGTATAGTCTGTAAGCACCCGAGAAAACCCCGTAAAGTCCCGCTTTGCCGCAGGTGTTTGGAGCTCCTTTGCTTGCTTTGGATTCTGTGGATCAGCGATAAACTACGAGCCCAAGCAGGCCTCTGTGCAACATTCTCTGGGAGGGGCCATAAATACGTGGTTGCGCGCGCACCGCACGCGTGCACATGTTAAGCCCCGTAAAGTGCTGCATTACCGCGGGTGTTTGGAGCTCCTTTCCTTGCTTTGGATTCTGTGGATCAGCGATAAACTACGAGCCCCAGCATGTGAAGATTTACTGTTGGAAGTCATACAGAACAGCCAGTAGCATAATTATATGCTGACAGAACTTTTTTTCTATTTGTTTAGGCCTCTGCGCAACATTTTCTGGGAGGGGCCATAAATACGTGGTTGCGCGCGCACTGCGCGCGCGCACCCGAGAAGCCCCGTAAAGTCCTGCTTTGCCGCTTTGCTGCGCTCATTGCGGTGAGTGGCGTGACTCTCAGTTTTGTGGGTTTACTATTTAATTTTCAAAAAAGATTCCACTTCTGTTGAGTGCCTCCACCCTTTCTTGATATAATTCCACCATGAAACGAGGCATTACTACTCTTAAATCAGGCATGCCTATTGTAACTGCTTTGCATTGTACAAATGGCGTGTCTTCTGCACATAGCCCTTCCCCTTCTTCAGCAAAAAAAACCTGACTAAGCTCTACTCCACGCATGGGTATCATGAAACCTAAATGTAAAAGCAAAGCTGAACTTTTGTTAGGTATGGACATTCGTCCATTTTGTCGCAAAGCAAGTCTTGTGGACACGGCTATTCTGAACTCTGGGAATATACCAATAACAGCAACTGACTGTGTGGACATAACAAATGCTGCAGTAAAAAAAGACACTTTACATGGACAATCTGGCAAGTACGATGTGGCGGTTAATGGCCCAACGGGTGGGTCCACAAAGTATGTGTCCCCGACCGGTTCCACGGTCACTTTTGCGAAGGAAAATGTTTCCCTAACAGACAGTATTTTGTTAAATAATGTACCCACTGGTCCTGCTGCATCGTCTGTCAAAGCACCAGCGATGTCCTCTTCGATTGCAGATAACATTTCTAATCCAAGTGTGCATACAATATCCTCTGTTGGAGACATGGCGGTAATTGATCTTGAAACAAATGCTTCTGGTTTTTCAACTCATACTATGTCTGAAAATGTATCCAAGTCTCCAATTCTTTTTACAAATTTAAGTGTTGAAGACTCAGTGGATAAATTATCATTTATTGCTCCAACCCTGCGGAAAACGGGGGGCTCTTCTCCTGGTGGAGGGTTGGTAGATACTCACAATGTAAACACTGGGATTGCTTTGACCTCTATGAATACCGCTATACTTGCCTTGGCCAAATTGTTTGAGGTCCTAGCGACTAAGGCCGATGTACATTCTAATCAGCTCAATCCGCTTTTGTCTGGCCAACTTACTTTATCGAATAAGCTTGAAAGTTTGAGTACCGCCTGCAACCCCCCTATTATTATACGATCAGTGGCCTCTCAAACTTCAAGTCAATCTGGTCTTTCCTTGCAGCGTTACCAGACTATTCCTTTGATAGTAAATCCCATTGTTGATCTGACACACGTTGCAAATGATGTTGAAGAGGTTCAGCAACAAAAAGAAAACTACTCACTTTTTGGTGGCAACAACACAAATGTTTTTGATGTTACATCAAAGTCGGGCCCCAATAAGGGTGTCCATCCAAAAAAATCTAAGAACATTAAAGGTCCCGCCAAATGCACCACTCAAATTAAATCTTTTGTCAAAAACATCTCAACCACTGCAAACATCACCCCAACTGCTTCTAAAGCAATAGCGAAAAAATATTTACTGCAGTCGCAGGCAAAGAGAGTAAAGACGTTGCCAGCCTCACTTCCTGCTGCCATGGCCTACAGCCCTTTAAATGATGTGATAAGTGCTGCTGCTGATATAGCCCAACATTCTTCTAAAACTCAAACATCAAATGGCTTTTGCTTTATTCCCCCCGTGGTCTCAGGGAATGCGAGTAATGTAGAACATCGTAAAGAAATAAGGCAAGCTGTTGATGAGTACATGACTTCTAAATCTGTTCCAAAGAAGTTGTCTTTTGCACCATTAGAAATGGTAAAAATGTATGAGCCCACTGCCCCCATTTTACAGAAAGCGCATATAACACACTCACAAGCTCATATTAATAGCGACTCAAGTCATCTTGAGTCACACAGTCCACAACAGAGTTTGAGTGACATGGAAGAATTGATTCAATCTACACTAACAAAGTTTTTTGCAGCCTCTGGTACTTTTCAGAGAAATGATCCCAGTGCCCTGCTCGAAGTTCCCAATGAACTGTCTAAATCTATAAAACAAAAACCTCAGATTGTGCGCGTCAAGCGCCCTGCAGTTCACTCATTGTCCTTTAGCTGCAGGCCGTTGCTTGCAAAACAATATAACTTAAACCGTGCATCTGTTCTCTCAATATTCAGCGAAATTCCCGAGCTCGATGACATTGGCACCATTGACATTGAGCTGGTAGAGTTTATTGATCACTTAAAACGCTCTTCTGTAATCCTCTGGATAAATTCGAGAGTAGTGGTTAATGCAATCTGGGCTGTTAAGTCCCAGCTTTTTGACCTTGGTTTCATTCTTCTACCAAGTTCTGATACCTCAGATTGCTTATCAGTCAAACAATTGGACACCCACTCGAAACAACATACAAACAGAAATCAAGGTATTCCTACATATGCACGCAACTGCGATTCCAAAAATAGCCAAGGTTAGCATCGAAAGTTTTTGGCGTCACCCGTTTCCTTGATTAGCTGGAACTCAAGAGGGCATAAGCAGATCTTGAATAATCAGGCTCTGCATCTGTTAGATCATGATATAATCCTGTTACAAGAATTTTGGTTAACGAGTATACCATCGTGGAATAACCATGATGTCCTTTTGATACCAACTGTCAAGGGCATTTCTGGGTGTCCTACCTCTGACCTGTTAACGGCTGTAAAACAATCATCTGCTTTAAAGGTCGAACCCTGGTTCTCTCCAAATCCTTTTTTGCAAATAACTAGAATTGTTGGATCAAACTTTTCATGTGCAGCTATAAATCTTTACTGGAACCATGCCGGTATCTCTGATGACATCTTTCTGGAATCTGTCAACAAAGCCATTGACATCATAATTCTTGATGGACACTCGCATTCCATCATTTTAGCAGGCGATTTGAACCTTCATTGTGTGGGTCCGTATTGTACATCAGAAATGCACCGTCTTGCCAAGTGGACCAGTTTTGTCAAAGCCAGAAGCCTGTTTATGTTAAATGGCTCTTTTTCGGGGGATATTCCACCAAGACCCACTTGGCATCGTGCTAGCAGTCAGGGAATTATTGATTTTATTTATGTTAATGCTAACATGCTAAATAAAGTAAAATCGTTTCAAATAATTCACACTGAAGTGAGAGATCACAATGTGCTAAATGCTACTTGGTTCCGTGATACTAGTATGGTACAAGACCAATTGTGTTACATCACAGGCTCTTATAAAGTAAACCCAGCCAGAAATCGTGTAATGTTGACCGAGACATCTTTGGAAGCTTTTAGATCACACTATGAGGCTGAGCTGAAGTCTAAAGTTGTGTGGAAACATAACCAACAGGTATTTTACCATGACTTAATGCAATTATTTCAAACAGCCTCAGTTAAACACAAACAAAAACAACCTCCGTACTTGCACAGCTTTGACCACAAAATTAGAATTAGGAAATGGATGGTACGAGCTGAAAAGAGGAAAGCTTCCAAGCTCCCTGTTGCTACACGTCTGGCAGCCCTAACCCTGATTAAAACCAGATACAGGAATTGGTCTAGAGGGATGCAAGCCAAACTATATCAAATGGATGGAAGTAATATGCTTAAATCTTTAGCTGCAAAAAATGCAGCTCAGTCCAGGAACATCATCAACCAAGCTGTAGTAGGTCATCAGGTTGCTGTACAAACTAATGATGTGTCTGAAGAGACATGGGTACTTTACTATTCCAAATTATTTTCTGCACCCCCAGCTCATTTAAGTATATATAAGCGTGAGTTCCTACTTCACTTTCATTTATCGTTTGATAGAGACGATATTTTGTATTTCATCAAACACGCGAGCCATTCCAGAGCGCACCCGGCCCGGATGGGTTGTCTAATACCCATATGAAGCAATTCCCGGAAATCTGGGCAGAAATTTTACATCTTATTTTTGAGAACATTAACCTGACCCAGAAAATACTGCCGTCCTGGAAACAATCCATCCTCATTCCTATTTATAAGAAGGGTGATCGGGCCAATCCGGCTAGTTATAGGCCCATTTCTTTGCTTGACGTGCCTGGCAAGATTTTTTGTCGTCTCATCTTGAGAGAGCTGAATATTTGGACTAAAAATTGTTTAAAGAGAGATCCTTTCCAATCTGGATTTGTTAGTGGTCTTGGTACTCTCCCTAATATCATCACTCTCAACATGCTTAAGTCACAGTATGCTCCCCGGAAACAATCTTTATATTTCGCATTTATTGATTTCCGGTCAGCCTTTGACTCAATAAATCGTGATCTAAAGGAATCGTAAATCGTGATTCCTAAAACTAAAACTTCCTGTCCTTCCTCTCTATTGGCATTAGTGATTGAGTTGCACACAGAAACCTCTATGCGAGTTAGACTATCCTTGGAAGGCCTTCTATCTTCCTCCTTTGCCACTTTTTTGGGTCTTAAGCAAGGGTGTATTCTAGCTTCCATACTGTTTAATCTTTTTATTTTTGACATGGGTCTCTCCTTTCTCTGAATCGAGTCTGATGCTCCTGAATTGGGAGGTCAGCGCATATCTTGGTTGTTATACGCTGACGATTTAGTTTTAATCTCTCAAACCCCGAAGGGACTACAGATTTTGTTATCCGCTCTTTTGGAATACGTTAGAACGAACCAGTTTACTGTAAACTTGAATAAATCACAGATTTTGGTTTGTAGGCCCCATGCCAAATCCAAATGTACTACTACAAAATGGTACATATGTGAGGAAGTTATGGAACTAGTATCGGAATATAAATATTTGGGGTCTTCTCTACAAAATACTGTCACTGACAATAAATATCTCACTGCCTTACAGTCAAAATTGTCGACCCTGATCTCACAGGCTAGAATACTTCACTATAAATATGGGAAATTCACTCTAAAACATATACTAATGTTCTATGAGCAGAAAGTAATTCCCATTCTTCTTTATGGTGCCGATTCAAAGTTGTATACTAATGATAAAATGTGGAATAAGCTGGAGGCTGCCTTCTGGAAAAGAGTTTTACATCTACCAAACAGTACACCGATGCCTTTATTACGATTTGAATTAGGTATTAACTCACTATCAAGCAGAGTCAAGTGGAGAATGTGCTCCTTTTTTCGAAAATGCTTGTGTGGCGTCGAAAATAACAATATTCTGAGTACTGTAGCACGTTATTTGTCCTCTTCGAATCATGTATTTCCATTGAAATGGCGGAATCTAGTATTGAACACAATGGGCGAGGCTGACATTTCATTACAGCTTCTGCTTGAAAACCCAGTCCGTGCTAAGACTAAGTTCAATCGCTGGGTGTGGATACAAAATAATGATTTCTGTTCAAAATTTAAAGATTTCAATAGTAACTTCTTTGCAATTAAGCGTTTGGGCCAAGTGGCAGGTTATTTGTTAAAATGTCCTTCTGGGCATGTACAAAATCAATTTTTACGACTCAGACTTAACCTATGGTCCACTAGGGAAGTTTTGGTGAGGCAAAAAATCATTTCTGCTGATTTAAATTTTTGTCGGTTTTGTGAATCTTGTACTGAGAATTAAACCCTCCAGCATTTGATAATATCGTGTCCTAATTTGAAGGAAATGCAAGTTAAATTTTTTAGTGATTTGTTGAAACTGCAAGAGGAAATGGATGGAAATCAGATATGGAGTATTTTATGCAACACCACAAGATTTTCGGTGATAAAAGCTCTTGTGCACTACTTGGAACTCATTCCCGCTGCTGAAATTAACTTGTAAAAATAATCTGGAAATATGAGTTCCCCTGGCGAATATTCAAACTTATGTTGTGCGCTTGAGAATGAAATGTATAATGTATAATTTTATAATTGTCAAGTTCCTAAATTTTATAATGTTTTAGTATGCGCTCACATATCTGTTGTACATCGTTTGAATATTTCTTGTTTTCCTCATGTTCTTATCTTATTTGTTTTAATTGTTCTTCAAGTTGGAAGGTAAAATTGTTTTATCATTTGAAAAGTTGATTTACTCAGCTATAGCAATTAAAAAATAAAATAAAAAAAATAGTCTGTAAGCAGTTCTGTATGTGATGTTAGCATTAAATCATAGAAATAAGTGCAGAGTGTTATTGCAGTACACTGTATGGTTTGTGCAGGAAAAGAGGGCGGGGGTGTAGATAGGATTATGAAATGTAGAAAAAAGCAAAGCCGGTACATGGGGAATCATTTGAGGATGTTAAACTTCAAGGTCTCGTGGATTGATCCATTTCAAACTGTGAGCAATGGGTAGAGTTTGTTTGACAGTGACGTTCAGGAAAGATCCTTTAGCATGGAAAAGCACTGGGCTAGTGAAGGAAAAATGTGTCTTGTATATTTTTGCCAAATCAAGTTTAGTTGTTGAACACTGGGGAATTCTGGCTTTGTTAACTGTGGCTTAGCATTTAAGGTCCAACATTCGTCAGAGAGTAGCTGGTGACCTTCCTATTTCACTTGCAAAGTATCTAAATAACATTTATTGACACTCCTCACCTGTAAAGCAGGAAACAAGCCAGAGATCCCACCTACGATCGGCCTCCTCCCCATCCCTTAATGCAGCTTCAAAAGATGGGCAGCATGACTTTGGTGCATTGAAGATGCTTCGACAACTGCAGGGCCGTGTCCGTGAGCTCCGGGCAGAGAGTACAGTTTGCCATGGTGGGAGTATTGAGGACCTGAGCACTCTAAGAGGAGATTTCGCCAACTCGTACAGAGACAAGGTAAGTGCAACAATAACAGAAAATGTATTTCAAACTATTTTAAGAACAGAAGTTTGCTACAGATAAGGAGTAGCCAGAGGATTAAAATGTATACACTCCAGCTGTGCTGATGTCCACATTGTGGCAAGGAGCACCCCATGGCTGATAATCTTCTTTGCAAAAGATATATTCCCCAGACTTAAAACACTCAACCGCAATACTTACATCTGGCTCTAAAATCCTGTTCAACTAGCCGAAGAAAGTTCTTCAAATTGACCTAGAGTGGCAAAAATCCAACCCCTAAATGCTCATATGTGTTCCCTAGAATGCGATATATTTGGGATTTGTTAAAGATGCACTGCCCCAAAAAGGACTGTTCTGGACATAAAAGTGCAGATGACAAACAGATTATAATACAAAGGTTGATATTTGATGCTTTGTGAAAAGTATCCCGTCAGTAACTCTGATAAGAAGCTGTTCAAAAGATGGATTTTCAGAATCAAACCTGGGGATAGATTCTGAGAGGCCTCAAAATTCTGGTGAATAGGGAAATACATTAATGACTAGTGTGGCGAACCAGGCGAAACAGAAGAACCACTTGGACCACCGACTGACATTTTAGTAGGGTCTTTATTTAAAAGTAAATGAGAACTCCTAACTTTCCCTATGTCTTTGAGGGAAGTTCCCTAACTAAAACTAATGGTGCTCATCAAAGTAAACAGTCTTAGGTCCAAAATCCTATCCAAGTACACTGGCCCTTCCCCTTAGGAAAACTGAACTAAAAAGAGAGACCAGAGCAATGACCTGGTTCTTTGGCTTCTGCCTGGCCCATTCACTTTAGTGCTCTGTTGACAGTTACCAGTTCGTTATTATCAAACAAAAACCAAGTTCACAGCTGTCTCGTAGACTTTGCTAGTCCAAATAAAAGTTCCTCCTTGTGGGTCCCTCTATCTCGTGAAAACAAGAGTTTCTCTCAAGACCTCTCCAGGGCTCCTTTTACCAGAGTTCTCTTTAGAACAGTTTGTTATGCTTCTGGGACTCCCCAAAGTACTACGGCATTCTAATAGACTTGAGTTCTCGCAATTCATGTAATTCAATTAAAAATCCTCTGCATTGTGCACAAGGCCTTCTGGAGCCTGGGGCCTCAACACCTTCAACTCTCTCTTCCTAAATATCTTCCTTCTTGAGCTCTTCGCTCATCCACCTTCAACTCCCTCAGGGTCAGTCGCTTCTCCAAGCAACAGGTTGGTGGTAGATCTTTCTTCGGCTGGGGCCTCCCTCTGGAACCATCTCTGGTTCCGGAAGCACCTCAAGACCATCCTCTTTGCTTCTGCTTTCTCTCCTCCTCTCCCCTGCTGAACTCCTGGCTGAAACTGAAACTGCACTGGTAACCTGGCTACCCACTCTTCTCGGGCCCAGGTCCCTTCCCCACCTGTTGCACACCCACACTGCCCCCCTGGCAACCCTTGCACCCGGGGGCTGTTTCTGTATCCCTACAGCCCCTTACCAGCTCTTGACACCTGATGTCTGCACTTACCCTTGCACTTGCCACCAGCTGGCCGCACTTCTTAGTTATTGTTTTTATTTATTTTACTGTTTATCCTATCTACTGCACTGCCCCTTCTCCTTTCCCCTTGCACTTTTCCCTTCCCCCTTCCCCTGCACTTGCGCGATCTCAATGTCACCTGGCCTAGTAAGATTGTTGTCTCTGTCTTCCTTCTGTTCCCCCTACCTTGCCTTGTCTCGCCTTGAAACACTTGTGTATAGGCATGTTATAAATGCCATATCATATCCTATCATAATTCCCACAGGGTGCTTGCCCACTCAGGATTTCTCAGGCTCCCGCAGCATCTTTGGTTTTCCCAACCTCAGCACACATTGTTCATATATAATTCACTCTGGTTCACATAGGGCGCTTGCCCATTCGCGTGTCTCGGTCTCTCCCGTAACCATCCTAGCTTTCCCAGCCTGGATTTGAAGTATCTGTACCTCTTTGCACCACCAGAAGAAACAGGTTTCTTCCTCCTTCTCTGACCTGGACTTCAGGGTCAGAGAAAACACCTGTCTTCCGACGTCTGGCTAGTGTTGGACTCACACTCCACGCTCCAGCAGGCTTTGCTCCTTTAGGACGTCTCCTCCAAAGGGCTTGTTTCTGCGTAGGTATCACACACACCCTTATGTAAGAGTCTCCTCTCCATTCGCAGTTTCTCGCCTGCTTAAGTACGTTATCCCGAACAACTAAGGTGTGCCCTTCTTCCTTGCCTTTGGCGCTCTGATGAAATCCAACCAACAGGATTGAACGGTTGACACGGTTTGGTGTAGTCAAAGAAGGAATGAAAGTATGTTGCACAAGTCCCATGTATACAGACAATATATTCCGGTCTGGGAGGCTGGGAGTCCCTGTCCCCAAGAGGAGAGTCACTCTCAGTGAGGTCCCACTTGCCCAGACCACCAGGGAGTGTCTTGCGGAGCGGGTTCACCTCCCTAGCCTCACAGGGGGTGGCTCTCCTCTGGGTAGAAGGGAGGAATTGACCAGATTCGTCACACTAACCAAACTCTATATATTAGAGTTATACGCAGGAGGGTGCGACAGTGACAAAAGGGTTTAATTAAACACAGACAGAGCCCTTTTTTTATAACCACATCTCACTGGCGTAACAGGGGCCCCCGCAGCCCCTGCAGTGCGGGGGCCCCCGCTAGCCCATGTCCTGAGAGGGGGCCCCACTTCTGTAACAGAAATAATGTCTTTATGAAGACAGAGTGACTGCAAAAAGAAACTTTCTTTTTGAAGTCTGAGGGCTACCCCTACCCCATGTCATGGGATGGGGAGCCCTATGACTTCAAAAAGAAATAGTTTATTTTTGAAGCCACTCTGCCTTCATATAGAAATGATTTCCATTATGGTTCGGGCCTTAACATAAATAATTTCTTTATGAAGTCAGAGAAACAATCAGCCTCATTACAAGTTTGGCGGAAGCCTTGCTGGTAAAACCGGCAGGCTGCCGCCAAACCTGCGCTTTTTACCGGCACCCGCCAATGGGCAATTACTGGGTCAATGTGGCCTCGCCGGACCCGGTAATTGCCCATGGAAAAAAATGCTCCCCGTTCCCATTTGATACCCATAGGGTTCAATGGGAATGGGGAGCTTGGATGCACCGGCACCATTCAGAATGGTGCCGGTGCATCCGACATGCTCTGCTCGCGGGTGCCGGTACAGGCGGGAAGGCACCCGCGAGCCGAACACGTAGTTTGCCGGTCTGGTAACAACGGTACCGGCAAGCTTACTAGTACCATTGTTAACGCACCGGCAAACTTATACTGAGGCCCAATTTCTTTTTGAAGTAATCAGGCTCCCCTAACGCCTCAATGAACGCCTTTTGCGCTTTCACTCTTATCTGCCTCACTAGCACCGACCCCACCTTGTTTCCCTGTTCATAGAACCTCTGTCTGCTTCTCAGTAGGGTGCTCTACACCGCCCTGTTAGTTATCAGTCTGAGTTGGCCTCTCACATGCGCTAGTTTCTTAGCCACTTTAGGCGTCCCGCTTTCCTTATGCATAGACTCCAATCACCTAATCTTCCCCTCCAGTTTCCTCTCCACCTCCCTACTTTCCTCCCGCTTCTCCCATGATTCTGTCCCATCTCTCCCCTATGTTCCCCCCTCGTCCAACTGCTCCTTAAATAGACATTTCGCATTCTCTGTTGTCTAACTACCTGGTGTCTCAGGATATATTCTTCCAGCCTCCACCTCCCCATTCCATGCCTCAAATGCCCCTCCTCATTCTACCAAGATCATCGCGTGATCTGATACCGTCAGACTTCCTATCTGTGTCCTAGAGGTTGTTTGGATCACTCCTCTAGTTGCCCAGATATAATCAATACAAGAATATGACTTGTGAATGTGTGACTAGAAGGAGTAGTCCCTCTCTTCTGGGTGATAAATCATCCACATGTCACTGACCCCCTCTTCCTGGAATCTTCCCAACAAGAAATCGGACATTGTTCCCATTGCGGGCCCCTTTATCCCCCCGGATCTATCCCACACCTGGTCTGCCACCAAGTTAAAATCCCCCGCAATGATTAGCTCTCCCTCCCCGAATTTGCTCAATTCCTCCACAGACCTGAGTAGAAAGCCTTTCTGCCCTTGATTGGGGGCATACACTGATGCCAACGTGTACAGCTGTCCTCTCAATACACCGTTTATCATCACGCACCTTCCCTCCCCATCTCGTCTTACTCTTACCCCCTCCATTTGCACGGATCTATGCAACAGAATCGCTACACACGCCTTTTTGGTCGCTGCCATTGCGTGATACTGTGTGGGATGGATAGCTCCTATGTCTAAGGCGAGACTCGTCCCCTTTGGTCAGGTGTGTTTCTTGCACACACACTATCACTCGGTCTTCCTTATTTAGTTCCCTACAAATGGTGACCCTTTTGTTTGGGCTGTTCATTCCCCTTACATGGTCCCCACCCGTGGACCACAAACTGTTTTGCCCCACCCCTCCCCGCCTTCTCCTTTTTGTTTTACCTCTCACCAAACCATATTATAGTCCATATGGCCATTGTCAGTTCCCGACTCTCCATCCCGTTTTCTTTGAACTTTTTGTGTTCCATCCTAAGGCCTCTCGGCCAGGCACAGCACCCCTTTCTCCCAGGTGTCTGTTCGACTTGGCCCCAGATGCCTCTCCCTGGGTCATCACCAGCACCCTCAGACCTTCCTCCACCTGTGTGACAGTTCTCCCTTCATTGCCCATGCAGAATTGCAACCTTGCCGGGTAGAGCCACCTATACCTCATTTTTCTCTTGTGCAGTTCCTCCGTGAGTGGTCTAAATGCTCTTCTTCTTGCTAATGTTAGCTGAGAGAGGTCGTCATACACTTGAATTTCACATTCTCATACAACTATCTTCCCCTTCTTCCTTGCAGCTCCTTTAGTGCCACTTTGTCCTTATGTTTATGCAACTTCCCCAGTATGTCTCTGGGCCTTGTTCCCGGCTCCACTCTACGAATGCCTGTTCTGTGTACTCTGTCAATCGTCATAGTACGAGCATAATCCTCCTCCACCAGGGTTCCAAAAAGTTCTCGGATACAGGCTTTAGATCCGCCCCTTCCAAACCCTCCCTCAGGCCTTTAATGCGCACATTGTCCCAGCGGGACCTATTTTCTAAATCTTTGCATTTTTCTTCCAGGGCTCTAAGGCCTTCTTCCATGCCCTGAAGTTGCTGAGCCCAGTCTCACCCTCTTGCTTCCAATTCTGTTGTGTGTTGTTCCATCTCCAGAATCCTTTCCCCCAGTGAGTCCATGTCCTTCCTGTTCATTGTAATGGCCTGCGAGAGTTCCTCCCTAATGCTTGCCCCTTCTGCCTTAACAGTCTCCATAAACTCCCCTTTGAATTGAGCGAGCGCTGATAGGAGATCCTCTTTAGTGAGCACCATGTCCTCTTCTGTTCCACCCGTAGCCTTTCCGAAGGATAGCTTTGACTGAACGTGCACCCTGTGTTGTCCTTCCTTTTCCCGCTCTCCTGAGTTTGAGCTTTTCTTCTTGGGGCCCAATCGGCTTTCCTTTGCCCCATTCCCATGGGACCCCCCCCTCCGTGCTTCTCAGTGTTGAGCTCCTCTTGTATGTCCACTCCGCACCGGGTCAATTCAGCCTTGCACACCCCACTCCTCAGTTCACTGCAGGGATTGGGCCCCTGCACTTTGGAGTTGCTCACATCGCCACCCACACTCGCTCTTCTTTCTGGGGACCTTTCCCTCTTCAGCCCGTGATCCTCCACTGGGCCCTTCCAAGACCCTCCTGGGCTTCCTCCTCTTGTCCAGGGGTGCTCCGCGCTCTCTCTTCCTTGCTCGCTTTCTCTTCCGAGAGGCCCATTTACTCACCACTCCCCCTGCGAGGTGCCCTGCCGCTGGCCACCTCCAGACAGGGAATTCTCCCTGCCACTTCGTAGTTCTCTGCTTGTCCAGTCCTCCAGGCCTCTTTCCTAGGCCCAGCTCCACTCTTGGTGTGGGAGCCCACCCCCCAGACACACATTGGGGAGCCCCCCTCTCCTTACACAGGCCAGTCTCTCCTCTCCTCTCCCCTCAAGGGACTTTTGCTTGTCTGTGCCCCCTCCCCCTTAACTTCACAGGAGAGCGGCCTAGACGCTCAGGGGCTCTGTCTTTTCTGCTCGCTCTATCCAGGGTCTCTCTCCTCAGTCCTCCCTCACCTGCCGCCTGGAGTCCCTGTCTCACCGCTCAGCTCTGCCTCCACAGGGCAAGCGCCAGCCTGACCTCACGGCTCCCTCTCTCCCTCTCTCTCACTGGCGCTCGCTCCCTCGCGCCCGGGGTGCCGCTCCGCTCTGCCACTTCCAGCTCCCCCTCCGAGTCACTGCAACGTCCTCGTTTCCCACGGTTTTCACCACACAACCGGGGGGGCAGGACAACTCACCGGACAGACTGTCCTCGCCTACCGGGCATCCCGCTTCTCACCCTCCGCGCTCCAGCAGGACCCCTGCTTCGGGTCCCACTCGACGCAACCACTCCACAGCCCTCCTTGTGGGTCCGCCGCCTCCTCCTCCTTTAGTCAGGTTCGCCCGCCATTTTCTCCAGCCGGCACTCGCGGCTCCCACGCTCCAATCTCTCTCGCTCCTGTGTCTTCCCTGGGATGGAGCACTCTCCCGGTATTCCCTACGCTCCTTATTTGGTTTGGCACACAGTTGGACTCATTCAGTGAGTTTATAACTGTTCCACAGTGGTTCGGGACGGAGCTCTGCAGTTCTGGATCCACCTAGACCGCCATCTTGACCACGCCCCCCAGACAGAGCACTCTTAATAACACAAGTTAGGCAGTATGTATGAAAATGCAATTATTTAGACTTGAGACAAACTCTTAGCAATCAAAAACGGGTTTTACACTACAACAATCACTACTATTATATACACATTCAATTTTGGGGTGCTCTGACTTAAGAGCACTAACACCTTACTTTATACACAGTTACAACAATCTGAGCAACTGCAGTGTAGCAAGACAAGTGAAATAAAAACAAGGTACATCATAACGGGATTAGAGAACTAATATGTAGGAGAGAACAAATCAAATAAGGTAGCAGACCTTGAATTATGCTTCCTGAGCTACAACAAAGAGTGCCTAGTGCCCTTAGAGTCCCAGGTCCCACGGCAGTCCGTTTCAGAAGGCTAAGAACCTTCTTAAGAGTCTGAACAAGAGTTGGCAAAGCCAACAGGCAGTTTGTAAATGTTTCATAGTAGTAGAACAAATGAAGAAAGTTTCTTAGCATTCGCTCTCCCAATCCAACCACCTTAGGGGAATCCCAGGGAAGGTTCCTTGACTAGAACTCCACTGTTCACGAACAGGCAAGGGAGAGCTAGTGCAAGGACATTATGCCTGTTAAACCCTATGGAGATTGGAGAGGGGGTGGAGGGGATTAGGAACAGGTATGTTTACAAACACCCTGGATTCCGATTTAGGCTGGAATCACTTTGGCAACTCTCTATGCCTTGGTTCTGTTCAAGGAGGTTCAGGGATCTCAGTGCAGAGTTTACTTTCTACAACTGGATTTTAAGTCTGGCTAGTCGATGGGGCACCTCTCTCGCAGAAGGACCACCACATTGTCGACTACCTTAGAGGACCCCCAGGACACGATGCAGGCAGAGAGCAGTGATGGCAACTTGAAGAAAATGCCAGAAGGTGGCCCTCATCGCAGAAACAAAGAAGCTTGTACTGCAAGGTCCCTCTTCATGCTGGAGAGCTGCAACTGTAGGGGGCGGCTACTTGTTTCACAAGTTGAGGGTCTGCTGTTTCCCAAGTACGAATCCGCTGTGATGACCAATGCAGCGAGGTAGCCCACGAGGAAGCTGCTCAGCCCACAGGATGGTTGTAGGATGCTTCTGAAGGCTTCCAAAAGCAGGATCCTCAAGCGGGGGTTAGAATTGGTTGTTCCCCCTGGTCCAGGGGTTGAAGCACTGATAAAGGCCTTCAGGAGATTAGCAAAGGAGAAGGGCTTCACATGGATGGTTGGAGACTCCATGCTGGTTGGCAGCAATGACGAGTTACGGGTCTTCAGCAGGATGTCCTAGTCATTGGGCTTTTGGCTCCAATGACAATCTACTGAATGGCTACAAGAGTCTCCCTTTTATCTAGGATTCGATCTGGAGTCCCCACCAATGGTTAGGATCTGCACCATTCAAACTCTCAGCGGCTGTCCATTCATGGACAGCCTCTGGCCTGCACATCTGCCCAGCGACAGACACACTTTGGCATGGATGTTGGCCGGTGAGTGGCCAGTCCCAGTCCCTACATTGGCTACATACAGTGCTGCTTTTCCCAGGAAAGGGCTTACCCTATATGACACACCCGGCCCAGGGAGTGCAGGAAAAGGCCAAAATACAAGATGGCTAAAGGACAGTTAAAAACCTTGTTGCATGCCCATTTTATAGTATATGGTACTCTAAAAGCCAGTAAGCTGTAAAATGCAAAGGTAGACATGTTAAAGGAAACAAGGAAGAAAAAGGTCTGCTGCAACCAGCCAGTCTTGGGCACATTATGCAAGTAACCACTGTGAAGGCATCAGGAAGTAGACACAGACAGACAGGGAAAGTTTAGGCTACCGACGTGTATATAAAATCACAAAGAGGTTGGGATAAGGCCTATCTTGCCTATCTTGCCCTCTGCTAAGGTGGAGGTGGGTTCTCCCTACCTAACTGAAGCTAATGATAGTCATATGTATTTGTTCAAACTGTGTAGGGATGTCATCATCAAAATTTCTTTCATTTCTTGGTTGGAAAGGGTTTCTCCCTTCCCCAGGATTCCAAATAGTTAACTTTCAATCCAAATAGTTCACTTCCAATCACAAGGGGTTCCCTTCCCCAAGCCTCACTGTTTTCACAACATTACAATTCCTCTGGATTCTTTCCAGCTTTCAGGCGTTTTGGCCCTTTCATCAATATCATAAAGTTCAACTCTTTGAGCTCTCAATGTGCCAGCTTCCCTTGATATTGAGCCATAAACTTAGTCAAGTGGCTTTTCTTTAGTGGGGTGTAGGCAGTCTAGGCGCAGTTGATGGTCCATACGATCCACCCATTACAGTTCATGCAACCGAAACACACGATTCGCTTCTTTTCCACAGTTACACCACCACTGCTTCCGCTCAACAGTGGTATTGGACTTATATTCTTGCATTCCCTGTCAACACCTGTTTGCCACCATTCATTTGCTGGATTATCAACCTTCTCATAGGTTGGCCTCAGTTTCAACTTTAAACTTGTACAGTTCCTCTTTTCCTTATGGCTCTTGCCAATGCTTGCTTTTCTCAGCTTCTATAATTCACAGATCTTTATATTCATCACCAAAGTTTGCTTTCTTTAGTTTCTTACCATAATTCACTGTTCCTTTGTGTCAGGGAACACCTTTCTTTACTTCCCATTCGTGTGGCATTCACTCATTACTTTCCTTTGGTTCAGTATTCAAAACCTCAGTTCATTCACATCAAAACAATGTAACTGCAAATTCCCAGTTCACTCTTCTGCTGGGAGTTTGCACCCTGCTCACAGGCTTCTTATTCAACATAAAGTAAAGTTTGCTGCTTTTCTGGCCTTTCCACTGCCTTCTCAATTTGCATACAGTTCAGTATTCAGTATTCACAAACCGCTTCGTTCATCAAGCTTTCACCTTATCGTAGTCTTTGTGTTTTACATTTGGACCAGCAATCCCATAGCTCACTAGCAAGCGCTCCGACGTTCCTTCACAACGCGGCTCACACCACAGCGTCCCGAAGTCATTCAGCCTCACTTGACTCACTGGGTATACTGTCTTTGTGTACACTTCTCTGCTTCGATTGGTCCTTCGTGGCTGCCTATGTTCCCTGCTCGGCAAGCCCCTCCTCCCGAGTCTCCTACACCCCGGGCTACCGGATAGGAGGTCTCCGGTCGGCAGCCTGGCCCTGCCACCGGAGACCTTCCGACAACGCCAGCCACAGTCTGCTTACGGTGCAGCGACTCCAACGCACCTCAGCGCTTCAGACACATGTCTCTCTGCCTTCACCTCCGACTTCTCCGTCTACAAGTATTCCACAGGCGATTTTGATCTCCCCATTAGCCTCACCTGAGCGGGACATTTATACTGCCCTGTTTGCTTCAGGTGCCGGCCATTCACATTGATTTCACAACAATCTTGGTACTCGCCACCCCCCTGCCTCGTACCAGTCCAAGAGTGGTGTTTGTGTATGAGTTAATAAAGGATGAATGTAAGTTCCTATGTGGTCTCTTCCTCATCTCTTCCTCATCTCAGTACCTGAGTGGTATACATTGGAAGATGGTCTTCTAGCACAATAGCGAAGGGATTGGAAATATCCCATAAAAGCCTGGGGGATATTTGATTCCTGATTAAAGGGAAATGGGGGATACCGCGTCCCATCCAAGGGTGCCTCATTCCACTCCCCAAGTCTCCTCCTCCCAGGTGATCCTCCCTCGCATATCCACCCCCAGGGTCAGGATACGAAAGCAACAGCCTTTCCCTAGGCACCTGCAGGGAGGATATTTTGGGGAAAAAGTGAGGACACCCTCAGATTCCTTACACCACAAAGTTGCAAATAAAAGTTATAGGGACACAAACTATGCTTACTAAATAGAGAATCTCACAATGGAGATCACTGACAGCCATAAGGGGCTGATCAGTGCCCCTAAAACACAAAGGTTTAGCAAGGCAAGCCATGTAAAAAGGCTTCACATGCCTCAAAAAACGAGACTCGTTCAAAACAGCAAACATTTCAGAGGTTCTTAAATGTCTATGGAGCAAACACAGCAAAACAAGATATCCTAACATTTCGCAACTCTAAAAATGAATCCTTTTCTTCTCAATATGGTCCACATATCGGGTAATCTGGGAGTCAGTCTGTCATATGAATTAGTTATAAAGACAGGACTGCTTCTGGTTAGCTGAGTTGGATACTAATCCTGATGCTGCACATCCTCCAATGCTACGTGCACAAGTTTATTTAATTTATTTATTTTATTGTTTTTTTATATTGCGCTTAATACCGGAGTTCGGTTTCTAAGCGCGGATCCAGGTTTTAAACCTCTGTTGCTCTTGCTTCCAAGACCAGCACCCTGCCCCTGTGCTATCCTCCATTCACAAGCCAGTGTATAAGCCAGAACCTCATTTTGGAAACAATCGGGTGTGTTTCCGTTGTCAATCAGAGTACGGGGAACTTCAAAGTCGGGTATCTTCAGCTGCATTTCTATATAGAATCTTGACTGATCAGGTACACCCACGGCAGGCACCTTTATATCTTGTACAAGTCCCTTAAGCCTCCTCGGGCCCTCAGACTTCTCTTGAAAGAGCAGGTCATTCTTCGGGTCATGGGTGTATCCAGTGTCTGGAGCACCTTGCATCCTGTATGCAAACTTTTCTAGCCCGTCTGCTGCATGAGCACACTAACCAGCGTGTTGTTTCATACAGACTTCTGACTGTCTGACCACAGTCCCTGACAACCCAGTAGTGCTGGATGGTATCGGGCCTAAGGCAATTAGCTTGTTCAATTAGCTTGCTCCCTAACTAGGCATTGCAGGGACAATTGTGGCTATTTCAGATGTTCTAATGGGCCCACTTGAGATCCTTTTCGGCACTGGATGTATGGGTTCCATATTGCATTGTCAACTACCGTTATAGAGGCTGTTCCTTAGTGCAGTTGTCCTTTAAACCTTAAAAATGACACTGTATGCAAAAACGTTTTTTTCTGCACTACCATCGAATACATGCTGGTATATTTCCAAGAGACCCAATGATTCTATAGTTACCACAGAGCGGATCCCTGTGGGCTCTTCCTCAAGTTGAATGGACACATTTGCAAGTGATCTCTCCTTTGGGGTGTAAGATCCCCACCATCCCAGCATGGATGGCATTGGTCTTACTACCACCAAACCCAAGGGATGTGTTTCCCTCTGTACCCACTCCCTTTGCATTTACCACTATCAGTTTTGCTAATCTGGTTTTAATGGTTTTGGGGTTTAGCGGTTTCCGGCTATCTTCCTGTGTTTTGACGAGGCATTGCCTTTTCTGGTTCACCTTGTGTGCATTCCACTGTTCAGCAGGCACTGCTAGCAGCTTGGGACTGACTGTGGAACAGGGTTCCAAAATGTGCTATAGCATGACGAAGTTGTAAACCCCATCGTACGTATCCACCTTGTTCCCGTACAATTACCCATTCAAATGCCTCACTGCTTGAGTTAGCCAGATTTTCCAACTTATGTTTTCTTTCTTTCAAGAATCCACAAACATTCCTTATACTGAGTCAGAGTTTTTGCAACGTTTACACAAGTGCTTCTCTCATGCTGCTACATAGATTTATTTTGCTCATTCTCACTCTAGTCCACAATTGCTTCTCTTCTAATCTGAGATTGATGACTCAGTAAGTAGGCATCTGTATTCTGAGATTCTCATTGTGCAAAGTGCATACTAATCAAACAAGTCAAGTAGGATAATAAAATGTCAGAACCAGCAGCATCTACACCAACCATATATTTCTAAAGATGAGGACAGAGAGGGAGGAAAGTCTGCACTATTCCTAGTCAAAGTTGCCCTGCTTGGGTTGTTGACCTTTGCTGCTTCAATCGTTTAACTCAATCCGCTGAGCTCTTGCCTTCCATTGGATACTATCACCTCTGCAATTTCCTTGACTTTGAAATGTCCAGCCTGTAGACTGAGACTTCAGAAACCTATACCGGTGGTACTGCAAGGGCAAGCCCTGCATTCCTCCACCAGAAGTGATGGTGTGCAGGGTACATATGGCACTGTCTTCCTAAGCCCAACAGTTCCTATTCTGAAGCCACAAGTTACAGGACTTTGGAACATGCTCAGAGCCGGGATGCTCCAAAAGTTTGAATACTTTTTTCCTTTTCTAGTTTGATTAGCTTTATATGTTATTTTTGACAAAATTAAGAAAGGTCTCTTGGGTTTTAAAGCTTACAGCAAGTGTCAAAGGACATTGTCCATTTGTCACACCCATAACTGCTCCATGTGGCGCCTAGGTGCCTCATATGACAGTGAGGAATGCAAAGCATGCTAAGATAAGACATCTAAAGCTAGATGATCCCATGAACGGTCATGACGTCCCAGGATTTGGCAAAAAAGGGTCAGCCGAGGTGCCCCTGTCCTGGTCCTAAAAATAAACACAGACAGATATCTTACTTGACGCGCTTTTCAGCCCTCTAAACACAGCATCTCAGACAAAACAAAGAAGAAGACAACTGATGTGTTCAAGGACCCCATCCATCAGGTCAATAGTGATGGCTGTCAAGGAGCTAGAGACACCAGTGGCCTCGGCAGCACAAGGGAACTTGAAATCCTTCTAACCCGGGATGTTGGCTTTGTTTGCAGAAATGCAACAAAAGCTAACATTGCCCACTCCCACATTTCCTGCTGCGCAGTGTGTATCCAAAGACCCAGAGCTGGAGGGCCTTGCAGGGCCAGTTCTTTCGGGCACTCTTGACACCAAGAATGAGGAACTGAAAACTGTTTGTGGAACTGTTTGTCTGGGGCTCTTCTGCTGAGCCATTGGTTATTTGGAAGCCTGTTTGCTTTAGTGTGAAGGCTGAGGCCTTGGAATCGCATAAGAAAGTGGATGTCTTGTTGAGCAGCGATGATGTCAATGATTTTGACATCAGAGACTGGGCGGAGCATTAGTTAAAGGTCTGAAGTTTTCGGAGAGAGGTCAGAAGACAGTAGTGGTTGTGGTCTTGAAAGACCTTCAGGCTGCCAGTGGCCGTGGTTTGGATACATCACCTGAGGTTGTCTTCAATGACTGTGTACATGTGGGCCCTAATGTGAATTTCAGACTTGCTCGATCAGGGAGAGAAACACACATTTACCGATGGCACGCACAAGGGCTAGCAATTCTTCACATTTAATTAATGCCTTCAACCAAACGTTCATAATTGGAGCCTTAAAGCAATGTCTGTTCCTGCTTTCAACCGAAAATGTGAGGACGTTCAGGCCAGGGAGAGAGGAACCCTCATACTTACTGGACCACCTGGCTGCGGGCTCCATGGTGGTTCATGCTGCAACTTCTAGGGCGCAACCTAATCCTTTTCCTGTTTTGCCCTGGACAAGGAGCCAAAGCAGAGTGACGCCAAGGCCAAAATGATTTTAACATCGGGATCTTTGGCCTTGCGGTTTGTCATTGTGACTACTCCTGTCGGTCATTATCAGTTTGCTTTGTGGCAGGACGTGGAAAACTCTGTTTACTACTTGCTAGCAGAAAGCCAAAAGGCTATGAAATAGGGGGTTTGAGGCCTCCAAGACACACAATTGAGGCCCATTTGGACATAGTGGACTTTGTGGCTAGACAAAGTGTGACCTTGTTTTGTTGTAGACGCACTGGGTGATTGTCCCTGTCTGGGACATGGTTACAAAAGTTTTTGGGGGACAATGTGGATCTCTTGAGAAATTCAGAGTCTATGCCATTTGATCTTTGGGTCTATGTGCTACACCAAATCCATTCTTCGCAGCACAGCATTATTAGCTCATGCTAATCTTAACGCAGAATCTGCATTTTTGCCAGTGGTATGCAGTAATGAGACCATCTTTCAGGAAACCTTTGAGAGGCAGGCACCAGAGAAAAGTAGCAAACCCACCTGCTGCATCTCAGAGTCAGGGAATCCACAAAATCCACTTCAATATGCCATCGTCCACACAATGCTGGTGGCAGCAGGCTGGGGAACTTTGTTGAGGGCTGGAGGAGTGAAGGGCTGTGACTACCGGCCTGTGCACCCTACAATTTGTGGAAGAGGGTTACAGCCTCCCTTTCTTGACGTTTACCCCAGACTATCTGCAGCTGCAACAACAGGAGGTTAACCAAGCAAACCTACTCCTGGAAGTGGATTAAATGGTCTAAAAAAGGGCTGTTCTAATGGGATCTACCCCAGATATTTTCTAATCCCAAACAAGGAACCAGGCAAGTTAAAGCCCATTCTTGATCTACGGGGCCTGAACAAATACAAATACAAGTTCAAGATGGTGACTCTGTCCCAGGTTTTGGGCACATTGTTACACAATGACTGGTTTGTGTCTTTTGACCTCCAGGACATGTTTTTTCATGTGCCCATAGTACCGGTCCACAGAAAGTACCTGCTTGTTGTGGTCGAAGGACAGTGTTGGCAGTTCTGAGGATCACCCAGTCTCAGGTAGGATGGGGAGTGGAGGGTGTGTAGGCCTACGTGTTAGGAGCCATTCCTTGAAGAGAAGTGTCTTGAGCTCCTTCTTGAAATGTTGAAGCAAGGGGGCTGATGTTGATGGGGAGGAGATTCCATAGTCTTGGGTTGTAGACAGAGTAACCCCGTCTTCAGGTTCTTTCCTTCCTGCACCAGCAGAGTTCAAGTCTGTCCTTACTTCTGGTGGATCATTGTCCTCCTGCTACTTCCTTGGCGCCATTGGCTCCACTGAAGGAGGTGCCAATAAGGCACCTGAACAAGAGATGAAAGTCTCAAGCTTTGTACTAGTTGTTGGGCGCACATAGTTTTGGCGCTTTCAGAGTACATATTTTGACAAGGAGGAGAATGGCAACTGTGAAAGCATTGTTTTTTGCTTGCATCCTTGTAGTGAGCTCAGGGATTTTTCTGTGCCTAAAAAATGCGTTCCAGAAGGTCAGTTAGCTCTTTCTTTTATTGACCAAGAGGATGGCCTTCGGGATGCTATTAATCTGGTCTGGACACATCTCTGGGCTCAGAGAATGGCACAGAAGCTGTGTCAGCTCTTGCCCAGTCTTTGAGGCAGTTGGGAACCTCGTGGCAAGGACTAATGATAACCTAGCAGTGTTTCACAAAGCCGAGCGGATTCCACAAAGGGTCAAAACACGCGTACATAACAGGTTTTATTGGGGTTCTGCACATATTTTGTTGACACAAGAAAACTATTAAGCGGGTTTGTCATTCTCAGTTCAATGTAACAAAAGTATTTATCCAGTTTCTCAAAATGAAATTCCAGGTCCTCCCTGGGTCACTCAAAGTCTATGGGACGAAGTGTTGATCTTCCTGCTTTCTTGAACTCTATTCCATCTCTGCAGTTGGTGGTATGACCAACCTCCTCAGTCTCAAGGGTTGCGTTGCAGTATCCAGTTGGTTGACCACCAGAAATCAGAGCAAGGCTGTAGTATCTCAAAGGCTAGGGGCTCAAATGACACAGATGGCCACCTTAAAGTTCCCACAGGCTTGTCATCCCACAATTTCCCTTTGTCAGGGTCCTCACTAAACTGTCCACAAGCCTACTCTCACCTCTTCCCTCAACATCTCGCCATGTGCTTGCATCTATGGGACCCTCTTGTTGTACTTCTCTCCTCCACTCACTATTCTCAAGCTTCACCTGCACCTCCTTGATGCTCTGCCAAGTACTTATTCCTCCACGCTTGCCAGGATCCCCCTTTTAGTCTTTTGATTTGCCTCACTCTCCTCCCAACCACAATTTCCCCAGCATCTGCCACGCACTCCATGACCTCCTTCCATTCTCTTTCTATCATCTTCCTTTCTCTAACTTACTCTTTATATCTCCTCTTCATACTGTCTCCATCCTCTGCCTCACAAAACTCCTCTTCACTCTTTCTGATAATCCTCCAACCTCCTCTTTACAAATGTCCTCCTCCTCCCTCTGCCCGATTTAACCTCTGATCTTTTCACAAATCTCCTCCTCATTTTCCATGATTTCACCTCCAACCTCTTCACAAATCTCCTCCTCCTCACTTTTCCTGATTTCACCTCCACCCTCCTTGTCTCCACATCCTCCCCTTTTCCTGATGCCAACCTCCATCATCTATCATTCTACTGCGCCACCTTACACTCCTCTCTCCAACCTCTTGCTTCTTGCTCCAACTCTCTCTGCTCCTTCCTCCTCCATCCTTCTGCAAACATGCTTGTGCGCCTTCTACAAGCACATTCTATACCCTCCCCCAAAATGCTGTCTTTGAAAAGGGCCCTGAGATTGCCCTCTCTCAACTGTACTGTGATGGAGTCAGGCTGGCTAGTGTGTGGCTCTTCCGACACCTTCTTGGCGCTGCCCCTTAACCCTGCAATTGAGTAACTCACAGTGCAGTGCTGCGGACCAATCTGCTACATTGGCCACCAGCCATCTTTATATGCTGTTTTATGCATGCGTGGAGAAGGGATAGTCCGAGGAAGCTGTGCAGTGCAGATTTGTGCTTTGCCTTTCATGCTTGTGGCCTACCATGTTCAAATAGCCTATTCTCTCGGTGCATTAAACCGTATCCACAGTGTTTCTCTCGTTCCCTCATGATTCTTCAATATATCTCTAAGTCATACTTCCACATCTCGTCTCCCCACCATCGTGGGAGTGGATAGTTCCCCCTTGGGCATTGATAAATGTCTTCTATCAACTTCTCTGCTCTTACCAGGGTCTCTTAAAAGAACAGGCAGAAGGGCATATGGATAACAGTGAGAAACCCCTGCATTAAGCTCAGGGCATGGTGGGGTTGGCTGTGGCATCCTTCCCACAAAACCCCAGGGCCCAGGATCATGCTGTGGGTGGTGGCACCCAGCTCCCCTGGCCAACCCAATCATCCCTCCAAGGCACAGTCGGGGAACTTTTTGGCATGTTCCATTCCCTTCAGTTCAGCAAAAGCCCTACGTCCTAATGGACATTTTCCAGCCTAAAGCGTACAAAGTGTAACGAAGACCATTTGCGCCCATGATGGCTTTATGGGACAGATTTAAGCACATTCACCAATGGGCAAGGTAGCTATTTCAGCCCTTCAGAAAGGGATTTCATTGCTGGACATCTGTCAGGCACCCTGTAAACATTCACCATACATTACAACCTCAACAATCTGGCTGAAGAGGATGCTAAGGCATGAAGACTGGTTTATCTGGGGTATCCAATGGATTCCTTGCTCCCACAGATTCCTCAGATGTATTCCAACACCAGTGCCAGCTGCCTTTTGGAAACTTGCTTGCCACCAAAGGGAACTGCGCAGCTTCACATCAGCTCCACTTCCGCCATTACGTGCACTACGCCTTACCCCATGACCTTCGTTCCTTTTTTTTTGGTATCAGGTAACCTTATCCCCACCAAAAATCTCGCCATATATATGGTCGTCGGGAATAGCTATAGGCAATATTTTTTGTGGGGATAATATTAGGTTTTTTTGGGAGCGGGGTTTGCAGGGGTTTGCCCTGCTCCTTTTAAAATAATACAGGGGTTGCGGGGGTGTCCCCTGCAGGTTCCATGCCTTAATATCGCCGCAAAAATATGGCGATATTTTTTTACGGCAATATTTTTGCGGGGGTATTAACACATGGAACCTTTTTTTCTCTGCACTCTTAACACTTCGTGAACGCTGTTTTGCTAAATAGGCCCTGCATCATAATTGACCCTGGGAAGGCCTCAGGCTTCAAGCACTGTTTGGATTGCGTGAGACCAATGTTTGTCTCCCACCCCCACAGGATCTGCCCATTTGGGGGGCGAACATGATCCACAGGATTGCGTGTCATGCCAATCCATACAACCAAAGGTCCTATAGGAGTGTGTGGCAAATGGATTCAACTTTGGCCAGAGTGATGATAAGGGAACCCCCTTGAAGTCTCCTGGCATGGAATGGAGAAGGGAAGAAAACCACTTTCTGGTCAAAAAACACAAGAAGAAGGACCGAAAGAGATCCCTCCCCCCAAACAACATTGTTCTTCTTCCTTATCGAAGAGCCATCATACCAGAAACTTCAGAGGAATTGGCTCCACATGAGCTGTTTCCCACCCGATCTTCTACCCAAGAAGAATAGGAAGAATTCCAACTCAAGATGCTAGACATTGTCACCAAGCCCCGGTGCTGCCGGTTTGGATATTGGTGGCCCTGGCAGGACACACTACACTTGAGAAAGCTGGTAGGTAATCTTCACAAGACTACCATCTCACACCTACAGTCTCAGCCCTGGCTCCAACGGACACAGTTCGAACTCTGTACTATGTTGCTCTACCCTTGGGTATCGAGTTCTCAGCACCAGTTCCCCCCCGCCTTGCCACAGTCAGTGTTACCATCAGGGTCGCTTAGTGCCACGGATGCCCCCCAGGAGTATGCTCTGCTTCCGTCAGGCAGATTTATGTTAAAGATGTCTGACATCTTTGATGCAGAGGGTGATCCTATCCCTTTTGGGGTGGAACCTCATTACCACAGGGTAATTTCCCAGAGGTCTATGGTGAGGGAAGTATCGGCTGGACCTTGGCACAGCCTTTAGGAGGCCAGCGACCTCAACACCTCCCTGTAGCTGGACATCCTTTCAGTGCTGACTCTGGGAAAACCCCATGTTTCTTTTCAGAAGGTGTTGTAAACACTGGGTTTATCAGATCTTACTAGGCTTAAGTTTCAGTTTGAACTGACCAACTTCCTGGGTGAGGGCCACCAGAGAGTAGCATTACTCCCTTCAGCCCGCAAGTGGAGGCCCCAGTGCTTTAGGCCAATGGGAAAGCCAGAGTATGCGGTGGACCTTTCAAAACCACCTGCATGCTGACAGGGAGACCAAGAGACTTGGCTTTTCCATGAACCTCAAATAGTGCCAAGTTTCGCAGTCTCGTCCCTATGTGTCATCAGTATGGTCCTGGACGCTTCCCTAGGCAGGTTCTTCCCTCCTGAGGTTTGGTTTCAGATCTTTCAGTCCAAGAAGCTAGTCCTACTAGGACTCATGGCCTCATGCATACTGATGGTGCAAGAGACATGGCTAAGCACGAGGTTGCTACAGTGGCTACTTCAATGTCAGTTATCTCAATTCCCAGGCAACATGCCAGATCTTTTGCATGTCTCAGACGGCGTGCCTAGTGACCTTATGTGATGGTCCTGTGAGATAACCTACTGAGAGGGGCTTTTAGTTTGGCAACCCTGCCGCCAATTAATGGTGGTTAAGGACACGTCCCTGAATGGTTGGTGCGCTGACCTATTAGACCTTACGGTGTGCTGACTCTGATCTCCAACAGAAGCCCAGAAACACATTAACTTGCTGAAGCTTCGGGTGATCAGGCTGGCCCTGGTTGCCTTTAGATGATGTCCTGGATGTACCCCTTTCAGCATGGAGGCCAGCCACTAAATCCATTTATGCCTGCAGGTGGTGTACATTTTCAGTTTTGCGTGGGGAGAAGGGTCTGGATACTTTATCTGTCCTACCTATTCTGCTCTGGATTTTCAGCTTTCTTTAGCCTCAACTGGCTTGCATATTGGCACTGTAAAGCGATTCCCGGTTTCCATCTCTGTTTTTAAAAGGACCCGGTAGCAAGGCTCTTTTTCTACAGTCCCCACTGTATACAGTTTTTGTGATAATTGTGCAACCAGCTTCCCCCTTACCAGCTTATTGTTCTGGTTTGGGATTTGAATTTAGTGTTGACTTCCCTCATGAGAGCTCAGCTTGAGCTCCTGTCTTCATGTTTGTTATTGTATTTCACGCTTAAGAGGATTTTCCTAATGGCCACCACTTCCATGAGACAGGTTAGTTTGGTCAAGGCATTGTCTGTTACACTTCCCTACATGTTGTTTTCCAAGGAGAAGGTGACTTACGAGTGAGACCTTCCTCCCCTTCCTAAGGCTGTTTTAGTATCCCATCTCTCTCAGAAGAACCATCTCCCTGCGTTTTTCCTTCCACCTCACCCTTCCAAGATGGATAAGTGATTCCATTGGCTGGACCCACTGCGGGCCCTCAGCTACTACATATATCGGATGAGGGACATCAGGAAAGATGACAAGCTTTTTGTAGGTTATGCAGGTGCTTGTGCTTGCATCGCTTTGACTAAACAGACCATGTCATGGTGGGTCATCCTCTGTATCTCAGAATGCTACATTCGAATGGATTGTGTCCTCCCACGTATTCCTCATCTTAGATATATCCTTACCTTCAGCTTTGCTGCTTTGGAAATTTTTTCTCTCTCCACTAGAGGGCTCTCCACTCAGGGCCGTGGCATCGATGTCCCTCGGCGGCATCCGTCGAGCACCAACGTCATCTGCTGTATAAATGCCTCGAGTGCACCCGTTGGCCTCAGTTCCGTTTTTCCGTTAGCTTTGCTTCGGATAGTTACAACGGCGCTTCAGTTTTGTGTGAATAATGTCTTCATCGAACCCTTCCACACTGAAAACTGGATTCAAGAAATGCCAGAAATGTGTGAAAAAGATATCGCTGACTGATCCCCATAAAAATTGCCTCTGGTGCCTCGGCTCCGACCATCGTATAGATGACTGCGGTTCTTGTCAGTTGATGACCCATAAGGCCTTAAAAGAACGAAGAGGTAAACTGGCGGTGGGGGAGGGATCCTCAAAGTTTTCGTCGAAGGGGAGAAAAGACTCGGCTGAGTCTTCGATGAAACATCATAGAAAATCTAGATCGAAGAGCAGATCAGGAAAGTCCTCTTCTTCGACCTCCAAAAAGGTGAAAAAAAGACGACGCCGATCTCCCTCTTCTTCCTCGACGTCATCTGAGGAAGTTATAACATGTCCTTCAAGACATGACTCTCCGACAAAATAGGAAGCCTTTAGGGTTTCTATGTTAAAGATTTTTGAGAACGCGGCCCAGACCCCCTCAAAAAAGTCTGACGAAGACCATGCCCCTGCTTACAAGAAAAGTGATAGGGGAAGATCTAAAACAAGAAAATCCGACTAAAAGTTGTCGAGGATGTCATCCAGGGACTCTTCCCAGACACCTCATGGAAAAAGCCTACTGGTGCATAAATCAGAGGTAGATGTAAAAAAGATGGCGTCAAACTCTCAGACGTCTTCAAAGGCTGCGTCGAAGGCGTCCTCGAAGCCATCGAGGACGGTCGAGTACAAGGCGTCGATGACTCCACCTAAAAAGACGTTGAGTGTACAGTTGACAGTTTCAAAGACTCCTTCGACGGCGTTGATGGCCTCAACAACTCCTTTGACGATTCCTTTGAAGGCTACCTCGACAATATCAAAGGTTGTAGCTACAACATCAAGATTTTTACATCGGGAAGCATGGCTTTAAAATCCACCAATGTAACTTGCACCCTTGCAAGATTTACATATACCCTGTGGGACTGCATGTCAGCGGCAGCTGAGCACATCCCAGAAGGTGAGGAACATGATGGATTCCTAGCCATAATAAGGGATGGCAAGGAGGCTACGGGGGAATGCCTTCAGTCAGGTTTGGACACAGCTGACAGTATCAGTAGGACCATGGCATCTAGCACAGTGCTACGTAGATTTGCGTGGCTAACAAAGTCAAGCTTTGCACCAGACGTACAATCCAGGCTTCTTAATATGCCATTTGACGGCTCGAGGCTGTTTGGCAGCAAGGCAGATGAAAGTTTGGAGAAGCTGCAGACCTCCAAAGCGGTGGCAAAATCGCTCATTGTCGCTATAAGACAACCTCAACAATGCCCCTACAAAGGATCATCTTCCTGGAGGGGTCGTCACTTTCTTTTTTATTCCTCAATTGGAAAAGGAAGGGGACAGGCCAGTCAAAGAGGTCAAAGAAAATTTCCTCTGGGGCGAGGAAAAGGTGCTAGATCTGCCCCAGCAGCGGCATCTGTCTCTTCAGCTGTTGCTGCAGCGGCTGCAAAACCACTCTGAGGTTTTGACCCACAAGACCACAGTGGGAGGCAGGATCTCACAGCATCTGAAAGAATGGCAGGGCATTACTTCAGATGCTTGGGCACTAGAAACAGTATCCCAAGGTTACTGCCTTCCCTTTCTAAAGAAACCTCAGAATCACCCACCGGGATACAACTCTGTCAAACATCCAGATCCGCTCTTGTTGCAGGAAGTTTTAAACCTGCTACAGAAAGGTGCAATAGAACATGTACCTGCAGCGGAGAGGAACAAGGGTTGGTATTCCCCATATTTCCTCATTCTAAAGAAAGACGGTGGACTGAGACCCATCTTGGACTTGAGAGACTTGAACAAGACAAGTTCCTCAGGAATGACAAATTCAAGATGATCACACTTTCTCAGATTCTTCAGGCTCTCCAACTCCAGGATTGGTTGGTGTCATTGGATCTTCAGGATGCTTACTTTCATTTGCCAATCCATCTCAAGCACAGAAAGTACCTGAGGTTTGCGATTGGCAATTCTTGCTATCAATTTGGAGTTCCGCCATTCGGGTTGACCTCCGCCCAAGAGTTTTCACCAAGTTGATGGAGGTAGTGGCAGCGAGTCTCGGGAGAGGGGGAATCCAAGTCTACCCCTATCCAGACAATTGGATGATCAGGGCACGTTCTCCAGAACAAGCCCAGGATCATCTGTCCAAGACTTGCCACTTCCTTCACAAACTAGGGTTTTCTCTGAATTTCAAAAAGTCAAACATGATACCATCACAAAAACTCCAGTTTATCGGAGCAGTCCTGGATACTTGTTCGGGCAAAGCCTCGCCTCCCGAAGAGAGAGCTCACCACATTCGGCAGATGGTAATAAAATTCCAGAATGCCCAGTATCTACCGGACTTAGATTTTCTGAGGTTGCTTGGGCTAATGGCATCCTGCATTTTTCTGGTGCCAGAAGCCAGCTTGAGGATGAGATCCCTTCAATGGGCTCTCAGGTCTCAATTTTCAGGGGAAATGTCAGATCTATTGCATGTTCCAACCAGAGTAGCACAGGATCTACAATGGTGGGCTTCCAGGAAACAAAGCCTCAAGGAAGAATCTTTTTGTCAAACATGGCCAGAGATAACAGTAGTAACAGACGCCTCACTCACGGGGTGGGGAGCTCACGCCAACGATCTGACTATCAGCGGTAGTTGGTCTCCATTGGAGTCCAAATTGCAAATCAACCTATTGGAGCTGAGGGCAAACAGACTAGCGCTGAAGGCCTTCCTGCCCTCTGTACGGGGAAAGAATGTCCTAATAATGACGGACAACACAGTGGCCATGTACTACCTCAACAAGAGAGGAGAAGTAGGGTCACTGCCACTGTGCAGAGAAGCAATGTAGCTCTGGTTTTGGGCAATACAAGAAGGGATCTCTCGGTCTGCAGTTCATCTAGCCAGAGAGCAAAACACGGCGGCAGACACCTGAGCAGGCAGAGCACAGTGTCCCACGAGTGGGAGCTAGCTCAGGAAGTCCTTCAAGAGATCTTCGCTCTTTGAGGAACCCCTCAAGTGGATCTGTTCGTGACCGGTGCCAACCAGAAGTGCGAACTGTACTGCTCAAGGGAATTTCCCCCGAGAGGAGCTCTAAGGGACGCGTTTGTGGTGGAATGGGAATTCCCACTTCTGTACGCGTTCCCTCCAGTCCCTGTGATCCCTCAAGTAATCAGGAAGTTGAGAAAGTTCAGGAAAACCATGATCCTAATTGCTCCGGATTGGGCCAGGAGAACATGGTACCCAGACCTTCTGGACATGTCCATCTGCCCTCCAATACGTCTTCCAAAAAGAGAGGATCTTCTCTCGCAAGACGGAGGTCACGTTCTCCATCCAGAGGTCAACACACTCAACCTTCACGCATTGCTTCTGAGAGGTTGAGATACAAGGATTGGGACCTTCCGGATAACGTAATGGAGATCTTGCTTTCGGCCAGAAGGTCAGCAACTAAATCTCTGTATCAGTGTCGTTGGAACAAGTTCAGTAACTGGTGCAGAGCAACGAATGTGGACCCATTTCAATGTAATATCCCCACAGTATGGTCTTTTCTATTACATTTGGCTAATCTGGGGCTCCAGGTTGGTACGATAAAAGGATACTTAGCAGCACTATCCATTTTTAAGCGCTCTTCAGAGGAAGAATCTTACTTTAAGATACCTTTTAATAATTAAAATGGCCTAAATAATGTGTTTCCCGCGATACCATTTCAAGATCCTGTGTGGGATTTAAACTTGGTTCTAAAGTTCCTCACATGTATTCCATTTGACTCTTTACATTCTTGTCCATTGAGGCTGCTTACTTTAAAAACAATACTTCTTGTGGCAATGACATCAGCCCACAGGGTAAGTGAGTTACAGGCGCTTGCTAGCGGTCCTCCTCACGCCATCTTTTATAAAGATAAAGTAGTCCTTAGAGTAAAACCATCTTTTTTGCCAAAAATCTTTCAGATTTTCACCTGTCACAAAAAATAACACTGGCTACTTTCTATTCTCCCCCTCAAGCAAGTAAGGAAGAGAAACGGCTACATAGATTAGATCCTAGAAGAGCTCTTAGCTTCTATATTTCAAGATTGGCAAAAATACGTCAGTGTGATCAACTTTTTGTGGGATACACTGGCCGCAAACTAGGACTTGCTGTAACTAAACACACATTATCTAGATGGATAATTTTAACTATAACAGAATGTTATAGATTGGCTGGGAAAGAACCGCCAGATGAGCTGAGGGCTCATTCAACCAGGGGCATGGCAACTTCGACAGCACTTCAAAGGGGTGTCCCTGTGCAAGATATTTGCGCAGCAGCCACATGGTCACCCATGCACACTTTCTTAAAACATTATGCTCTAGATTTGACTGCTTCTCAAGGAGGTCTATTCGCTAAATCAGTTCTTCATTCTGTACATGATTAAAATTTCTGTACTCCCACCTCCAATACAAAACTGATTTGGGAGTCTATCTAAGATGAGGAATACGTGGGAGGACACAATCCATTTGAAGAACAAGTTACTTACCAACTGTAACGTTCTTTCGATTGGATGTTCCTCCCACGTATTCCTCATCGACCCTCCCAGCCTACCCCACGTTACAGTTTGTGAGTTACACTCTAAATTCTTTTAAGACCTGGGTCAAAAGAGGCACGCCCTTTAACTATAATCCATGGGCTATAATACATGAAAAAACAGAACTGAGGCCAACGGGCACGCTCGAGGCATTTATACAGCGGATGACGTTGGTGCTCGACGGATCCTGCTGAGGGACATCGACGCCACGGCCTCGAGTGGAGCGCCCTCTAGTGGAGAGAGAAACATTTTCCGAAGCAGCAAAGCTGAAGGTAGGCATATATCTAAAATGAGGAATACGTGGGAGGAACATCCAATCGAAAGAGTTACAGTTGGTAAGTAACTTGTTCTTCTGGTTGTTAAGGATGTGCCTGAGGGTCTTGGGGCCCATTCAACTAGAGGCCTGGCTGCCACTTCTGCTCTGCAGAGGGGTGTACCTATCTTGGAGATATTTCAAGTGGCCACATGGTCGTCGCTGCAAACATTTGTCAAACATTACTGCTTGGATTACCTGTCCGGACAGGACGCTCGCTTTGGTCGAGCAGTCCTCCTGGGTTTTCTGGTTTAGATTGTGTCCCCTCGCTCTGCTCCCTCCTCAGGATTTACATAATGCTAAGGGAGTCTATCATAGATGAGGAATCTAAGGGAGGAAGGAATCCATTAGAAGAGAAAATTACTTACCTCTCTGTAATGCTCTTTCTGATGAATGCTCCTCCCACAGATTCCTTCTGCTCTCCCAATCTGCACTTCTTGGCGGATAGCTCATACACCTCATCTGTTCTGTGGTCCATCAGGGGTTGAGAGCTAGAGGAAAAGGACAAAACTGAGGCCAGGTGGGACAACTGCTCCATATATATTGGAGCAACGCCACATCTGGCATGGGGAGCATAATGGTGCAGAGCGGAGCTGATGCGGCACCCCACTGTGCCGCCTGGGGCAAGTTTCACAAAGCAGCTAGCTAGCACTGGGGATAGAATATCATAGATGAGTTATCTGTGGGAGGATTATCCATCTGAAAGAACCTTATCATGAGGTAAGTCATTTGTTCTTCTCGTGTCAAGCTCCTTCCTTCCTCACTCCTGAGGGAGATATGTATCCTTTAGAAGAGTAGGTTTGATAATGGTCTTTCTTACAGAGACAATTACTCTCAACTATCCTCAACACTCAGCCTCCTACTGCTCTTAAGCTTTACCAAGGAAATCTCTTTTGGCACAATGGGCTCCAAGAAGACATGACTGAGTCCACAGTACTGCACAGAGTATCACCTAGTGGCAGATCAGACTGTGCCTGGAACAGATTTCAAAGATTAGTAATTTGTGGGTGGAATTACTGTATCCATCAGAAATCACATCACTACTTGACTGATGGCATTCAATGGTTAGGCTTTTATCTACCTGTGACTCATTTGCATGTGCATTCCGTGTTTACTTTCATTTGTGGTTGAGAGCAAACCTGTGTGATTGGTAACATGGAAAAAAGCTTGAATTTGGTCATTTGATCATTTCTGGGTGAAAACATCCACAGTTGTTTAATTATTCTAGTAACTGGCAATAATCTATTCATGACAGAAGACCTCTGTGATTATTAAAGTAGTAAGTGACTGTGAGTGTCTTTGAATCTATCCCACCAAAATCTGTCTATCATCCCTTAGCAGCCCCCTGCAACTGAGATATCACCTTTAACTCACAGGGGCATCTCTTAACTATCCCACAGCTCTTTCAGTCATGCACAGCTATATCCTCATTGTCCAATCACAACATCCTCCGTCTGCATAGACCTGGACCTATCAGACAAACAAGGTGTACAGCTGTTCTCCATCTTAAGGTGTGATTTGAGTGCTTAACAATTTCTCTTGACACTTTTGCACATCCTTAACCATTCCCTTTTATTACATGGCTGTAACGTGCATATGGAGAGTGAAAATCCAAGCTATGAAAACCTCTTAAGTGGCAAGTGTCTCCAAACAGAGTTCCTTCTTTTAATTCATGTGATGGTCTGAATGAAGGAAGCTTAGTCCTCAGCCAGGTCATGGTTAAACCCACGCCCCCTTACACCTTCAGCTGTCCAGTTCATCATTTAAAGTTCTGTGACTTTACATGTTCATGTAACATCCCTATTTCTTCTTTGGTGCGCTGTGGTAGGACCATGCACTAGGCGTAGATTAATTTATTGCAAGCATGTTTATAGGGTAGTACAGGGATAACACACAATTGTCTCTCACATCCATCGGACCTGGCTTCTTCAATCCATGATGAAACCCACTTGCCCAGGCCTTTACCCCACCACCAATGTGACATTCTTTGCACAAAGTGCCTCCTGCCACTCACAGAAGGAGCTGCTAGAAAACTGGGTATCTTGTGCACAAGCACCACACACTTCCAAACTCTCTGGCCTTTCCCAATGGTTAGCCTTAGAGGATTCTCCACTGGTTCACTAGAGGTCCCTGCACATTGCTGGACAGGGTATTGCCTCTGTGGTAAGGTGGGTAAGGATGTCACATGAGTCTGAATCCAGGAGTAGCTGTTATTGCACTAGACCTGGGAATGTCGGGTTACTAGTAATCTAGGCTTTGAAGAAAGGAATTGCTGTGGCTCGTAATGAGATTCTATAAAGAGTTCAATCTGCAGACATGAAACTGAACACTGTGATCAGCTCCTCCTGATTTCATCCAACTTCATATTTGTTTCTTTTGCAGAAACACAGACTTTCGGATCACTCTTTCTCACAGTTTTTAGGAGCAAGCAGCAGGAAATAAATTCTCAGCTCCAGTCACGTCAAGTACTCACCAGTATTACCCCAACGAGAGGAGGATTGAATAAAAATACCCTTCTCCACCAGAATAAACCCTGGCAAGAGACGCATCAGGAAGAAGATCATGCCTATTGTTTGTCAATCTGCAATGGGTCGAGGTAAATAAGGGGCTCTGCCTCTGTATAAGAAAGAAGAGTTGTGCTACGGCTGCCTGAAGCAATCCGGCACCCTCCAGAGGATCTGTATATGCAAGACTTACTAGGCCTTTTCAGAGCTTTTCCTTTGAACTACGAATAGTTTTTTTTAACTGTATAGGTGCATGGGAAGCTGATGTACAAGCAGGAAGTGTGTACTAAGAACAACCATGCAGCATCCGTAATTTAACACATTTGTTTGTGAAGCAGTCTTGCGATCGTCGGCAAACTTTGCAAACAGAAGCTCCATTGACACAATTGATATAAACAATATGTAGTAATAAGACATTTTTTTGGTGGTGGGAATATCCAAACTTTGTTTTCATTTATAATTGTCTATTTGTATAATTGGGCCTGGAGGACAGCTCAGGGGCAATACGTTTGCCTTGGAAGCAAGACAATGCAGAGCAATACAGGTTTGAATCCCAGTCCCACGCTTAGAAACTGGCCTCTGTTACTAAGCGCTTTATACAAGATTAATGAATTGTGTAAAAGGGCATCCAACACAAATGAACTTCAGAGGGTAGATCTGGATTTACAATGTATACTGTAATTTCTTTCATTTCTGTGCACTGTTTGTTATGAACTTTTACATTGTACCAATTAGGTTTTATTATGTTACATGGCACTGTATTCCACCTGCTTGATATTTTCTTGAACAAAATATGCCTCTTTCTCCAAACGTAAGTCAACGTGTGCAAGAGGACCACTTTGCAAGGATTTCCACCTAAATTGATATTTTAGATGAACAAAATGTGTCAAAATCAATATTCCCCATTTGATCTGATTCTCTGAATATATTTCAACTTAGGTAGGAGGACCACTTTGGTTTACCTTAGCAGCAAACTTGTGGGAGAGACCATGCAACTTGCATTCATCAGCGATTGAGCCATGTTGTGCAATTTAATGCTCTCATTCTGTTCTGTTATTTCAGCTCTTGTATTCACATATTTCTTCATTAGAATTTCAAAATTCCAAACACCAATATTCCAAAACCACAGTTTTTAAATCAACAAAGAAAATACATTTCACGTTAGGTTGTCAACCTTTGCTTTCACCATAGTTCTCGAGAGGCAATGGCAATATATAGAGCATAACGTACAGAAAATCTATCCCAATATTAATCCTAAAAGCAATAAGGAACCCTCTTATAGCGCTCATGAAGTGTAATATGGTGAAATAATACTAATACAGAGAAAATTGTATTAACCTTGATCCCATCCATAGCTTCAGATCCTAACCTCCCAAATGAACTGCCCTAAAACCTCCCACACCAGACTAGACTAAAAAAATACCCCCAAACCTTCAAGATTCTCACTTTTCTGACAAGGCTGTCCTCAAACCACCGGCCTCATCGTCCACATAGGACTCCCTCTGAAATGAGTCCAGCAAGTCCTTTGCTTCCTCAGGATTTTTAAACCAGAATGTATCAGACCCTGTCAGCACTCGTAGTTTGGCAGGGGAAAAAAGGCTTTCAACTGTGGTGGTAGTGGTCTTACACACATCTGGCACATTTAAGCGCTGCTCTCATGGACCTCAGCCTCTCAAAATCCTATTTGTTGTGGACCCTTTCCCACTGAACCAAAATGGTCGAACCTGCCCCTCTACGCCACCCTTAAGTTTCGAGCAGCTCACAATTGTCAGTTGGATAAAGCCTGCATCTAACTTAATCTGTCTTGTAGCAAAGTTGTTCAAATGTCCTTCCAAGAGGAACCATCAACTCCTTGCTGAAAACCCACCCATTTCATCTGAGACCCTTTTCCTACTGTCCAGCCATTAAGTTGACATCTTAAATCCTATTTTCCATAACCAAACTAGAAACATGACCCTTCTTTCAAATTGTCTGCTTCACTCAAATGGTTTTATTAGTAGCATGATTGTGGTGTGCTCCACTTTGGTAAAATCTACTCTATTCATGGCAGCCTCATTCAGCTTATTTAGCTTGATATCTGTTTTAGAGATGATCTTTTCAATTCTAACAGCATCTCCATCATTGCATGTTCTGAGGATGAGGAGGTGGACTGTGGTGTGCCGACAACCTGTGCATCCATTTTCTGTGATGTCCAAGCGGCCAAAAAGTCAGATTTTCTATTGGCCAATTGAATCATGTGTGTCATGCTGAACAGTTGTCACAAAAATCACAAAATAAGCTTTCTAATTTGAATACAGTAGGGTTGGAGGTAACCATGCCTAGCAACCAGTGCCATGGTTGAAGCAGGCAGGACTTCCACTCTATACAAACCAGGCACTGGGAAGATTATAGGAGTACCCCTGATTAAAAGACAACCACCAGAATTAAGAGACAGTCCTATGGAACACTCAATCTTTCAGTATCCACTGCCCTCCCTACACCAGGTCACAGCACAGTAGCGATCAACTGTTCCATGAGTAAGGCCTGACTGACTTTAACATAGTGGCCACCATCATTCACCAGCAAACTCCCAAGTGCTGCCTGCCAAGATCATCCAAGCCAGCAAAGCTGGTATTTCACATCCTTGGAAGAATTCCAGGGTAGGCAAGGGTAGTGAAGCCTCTTCTGTGGAGGCTTATTTAACATGGAGGCTTGTATCTCCATCGCTACAAGGGCAGGGGCTGCATTGGGCAGGTAACTCCAAATGCACTCATCTGGCAAACCACAGACCCTCATGGTAGAAAAAAGACATATCCCAATCTGCCTCAGCACTGTCCATAGATACGTGGTACAAGCTCCAAAATGGTGCTACCCTGGGCCAGGTTCCTCATTGTGCTGTTCTAGGGCTCAGCAGGCCTTGGCCTGCTTCTCTGCACTGGAGCCATGCCTCCCTGTAATGAGATTTTAAATGTTTACATTGTGTGAACTGGTAAAGTTAACGGTTTTGAGAGGTTGTACACAAGAAAATGAAACGGAGGGCTCTTATGGAGGAGATGGCATTAATCCAGTCTTCCTAGAGATTTAACATTTGTAATTAAATGACTCTTCCATGCAAAATGAGCAGTACTACAAAGCCATCAGCCACACTTTCTAACAATGTAAGTTTTTTTTCCGATTACTGTTGCTGATATAAGGACTACAAATTTAGATGTTGCTTCTAAATACTGATCGTTCATTTGTTCACTTCCTGTCCGCTTACTGCCCTCCTCATATTGCATGCACCAGTGCCTAACATATATGCGGTTTGTCTTAAGACACTACAGGTATCAAGGATTTGCTTACAGTATAGCTTTAAATGTGTTTGGACGCATTGGGCTTCATTACGAGCTTGGTGGCAATTCAGTGGTAAATCGACCAAACCTGATTACTGTTGCTGCCACTTGGTCCTGTGCGTTTCCCACAGGATTTCAAGTGATGTTAAGGCTATGTCATTCCCCATTTTGGGAGTCATTGGTAAATCCTCAGATTTTTGGAGGTAAAACGGCAGATTGACCTCTAGCTAGTTGCTGGAAGTAAATCCTCCACTTTACTTCCAAATGTGTATATTCGGCAGTGTGGGGAAAAGGGTGGTAAATCTGTTACTGCCCAAAAAAGTGGTGGTATCAGAATTACCACCACTTTTTTCCTGCCCCACCAAACTTCTAATGAGGCCCATTATCTTCTTGCACACTACTGCATCCTTCGGGCAGATTTCAGTACTAGACCTAAAACTATGAAACATGGGCCCTCATTACGAGGTTGGCGGTAACCAGCCAGTGCCACCTGCAGGTTGCGGCCAACCCCGTAACACTGTTTCCGCCGCCTGACTTCCCTGTGCCATTGGGACATTAAAAGTCCCCGTGGCCTGGGATATAAGGCGTCGCAAAATGTTAGTCCCCTTTCCTGTGGAGTCCCATAGGGCTCCAGGGGAATGAGGACTCTGAATCACTGGCACCATTGTATTTGTATTTATTGATTTATAAAGCGCTTTACACCAAAGCGCTGTACAGTTGAACAACTTAATACATAAAAATAAACAGTAACGGTAGAAGCAAATAACAATATGAATCAATCAACAAAACAGCAAGAAGAGCAATTAACTGAGGGGAATAGGGAGAGCAGTGGAATAGGGCAGGGTGGGGGAGGCAGGGGTGAAGGGGAAATAGGAGGATGGAGGGGGGAAAGGTGAGGGAGGGAGGGAGGGAGGCAAGGGAAGGGTTATCAAGGGGGAGAATGGAGAAGGAGAGATTTAAGGGAGGTGCGGAATGAGGAAAAGGTGGTGGTCGAGCGGATTGCAAGAGGAAAGGAGTTCCAGTGCAGAGGGGCTAGGAGTTTGCTAGATTGCTAGATTTGCTAGATTGCTAGCAGTGCCGGTGCTTCCGTGACAACTCTGCTTACCTGGGCCGTTGCGCCCGGCAGTTCAGACTTGCTGGGCGCAGAGGCCCCGGAAAGCAGAGTTGTAGTCTGCCGGTCCAGAAAGGGTGATGGTTGGTTGCTACAAGCCCCCTTATTTCCGGACCGGAAGACTTATAATGAGGCCCATGCTCTTGTGATCCCACTTTTTATACACTTTCTGACAATGTACATGCTTATGTGGAGAAGCAGCAAAAGAACTTGACATAGGCAGTTGAAATGTCTATTTAGGTTTTTGTATTTCATTTTTCAAAGGATAATTTCATTATTCTTTTCAGCGTGTTGCTTCAGTGTGTGCACACAAGGTTTTGTGAACGCTTTGGGACTTTTTCACAGAATGCAATGTCTGAGCTTTCCCACTCTTGCAGTTGTTGTAAGAAACGTTGGTATTTGAACTATAGTTAATAGAATGTATTGTCTGAGCTCTACCTCTCTGTCTTCTTTAGACACTCTGGTACTTGAAATTACAATTACTAGAATTCACTATCTTTGCTTTCTCATCGTGTCTGTTAGTCACATTGTCCCTTGGACTGCAATTCCCAGAATTCACTTTCCGTGATTTGCTTCTCTCACAGTACTCATTGTAAACCTTGGTAATTGAGTTACAAATCTAAACTTCATTGGACAAGCTCTTCTACTGTTCTATGCTTCAGAACATTGACTACCTCTCTAAAATGCAGTGTCAGGCCCACCCCATGCATTCACACCTCAAAAGTCTTTCTTCAACTTGTACCACTTCTTATTCTGTCACAGGTTTTCCAATGGCCTTCCAACTTGAGTGGCTTCTTTTAAATCTTGCAAAACAGTGCTCTCCTCTCTAGATGTCAGTCACACATTTCCAGATCTCGCAGGAGGTATCTTGGACACGGGTCCTCCCCTTATTATTTCACAGGCAGCGCAATCTCCTGGAGTCTCTGTCGTCTTCTCACAAGAACCCCCAGGTCTCAGAATCCCTCCAACAGCTATGCTTCTCTGGTACAGTCTTCCACTTAGGTCCAACCAAACCAATATCAGAGCTTTGGTTCAGCTTCTCACAGCACCCTCCGGGCTCCTCCCCAGGTTTCAGCAGCTTCTGCTACTTTATCACCTCTTCAATGTCTCTGCAGCTTTTCCTACTCTTCCATGCCTCTTCTGCTTTTCACACTTCTTACGGAGGCCCACCGCCTGGTCTCATTGGCCTACTTATTCCCCAGCATTCTCACTCTCCGGCAATATTTAGTTACATGGTCTAGGGAGGGACGGTATCGTGGATCGTGTTGTTATTTTTCTCGGAAGGTGTTTGGTCTAAGGTCAGTGTTCTCTGTTGTTCTCAGCCCTGTAGGTCAGGACTGCTTCGGCCAAGTCTACTCCCTGAAAACAGACAAATGCTCCCCAAAAATAAAAATAGGGAGTACAAATACTCCCAACAAAAATAGTAAACGGACACATGGGCGCCTGCCATCCTATTTTCACCTGCACAACTCCATTAATATGTTTGGATCTGGAGTGAACAGAGGGCCTCAGGAAGAAACTATACTTTTATTAATGCCTGATATTAAGTGGGAACATTGTATATGTTAAGGTGCATGAATAACTTGGTGCAAAACATATTTATTGCATAATATGTCTGTTTTACAGTCAAAACACGTGTACTTCCTTATTAAATACTCCCAGTGGGATGGGGTTTCCTTTTTTACTCCTTAAAATACACTTTACTTCTAACTTTAAAAAATAGGGAGTAAAATACTCCCATTTTAAAATCTAATCTGGAGCACTGGTTGTACTGGTTTATCAACGGTAGCTGACTGTTTTTCTAGGACCGTATGCAGTAGTTAGCCCTTATAGGTGTATCGTGTGGTTACTGTGAATACTCTTGAGATATTCACTATGCCACAGATACATGATACATTGAATTGCAAGACTTATTTGACCAGAAAGATTCCAGAGTTGGGTCAAGACATGTAAGAGAATATACATTTTTGAGATCCGAGGAGTACTCGTTCATTCATTAAGCCTTCCCTCCTACACAATAACTGGGAAATGCATGTTCCTGCAGTTGGCCGGGCCGTATAACTCCTCTAAAGATGCTGCATATTCGTTGCTGAGATTGAGCCTAGATCTCTGCTGAGCCGCTTCAGGACATTCAGGTTAAAGTAAATGATCCAGTGGTACAGTCCATGATAGAGTCTGACCTGAATCGCAAAACAAACATATGTAAAGAGGTGTAAATACTGGGGCCGGGTGTGTGTGGTTTAATGTTCAGACGGTATCAGCTATGAAGTTACACCCTCAGATCATTGACTTCCTGGGAAATATTCAAGGACTGTCTACTCATGACCTTCTACCAAATAGGTAACCTCTTGGCCTACCATTTGCCACTGTTTAGCCACCTGTAACCTTCAAGGTGGTAAACCCTTTTTGAACCAAACAAGGCTACTATGGTACAGAAGAGGGTCACCAAATCCTCAGCTCTGCTCCACATAGATTATGACAGCTTTGGAGTTGATTAGGCTTTGGCTAAATCCTGAAAACATGAAAGGGTCCATTCTTTGGAGGCTGCGTTCTGCTGCGTCCATAAAGCCAGTGCTTCAGTGCCTATGGCTCTGCAAATGAGAACCTTATCCTCCTCTGCTACATCTATTAAAAAGAATTGGAGAAGCCACAAGAAGAAGCATGACTCCAAGCAGATCAGGCCTGACCCTGTGGTACTAGAGTCAACAACACTGAAGAAGAGGTGCCACAAAGAAAAGCGGGAGCCCATGAAGCAGCACCTGTCATCCTCTGTTGGGTCAGCTTTTACCCTTGTACTGGGCCAGTGTCAGTAGAAGTTTCTTTGGCTGATCTGAATTGCCTGGAAGAGTCGGGTATTGTTTTCCAGGATCAGGGATTGGTTTTCTTCCAGAAAATCCACAGATTCTGCAGCTCTTGTTTTGTTTCGACAGTCCTGCAGCCATCTCCCCTTAGGCACAGTTTGGCAAGCATGTCATAGACTATCGTTCAGTGTCCCCAGCAAGTGATTTTTATCATCCAGCAGCAGCTGCTACGGCTTCTGGAATGGTTTTACTAGGGACCTCTTAGAGCCCTTCTCTTTTGGTGAGCTCATGTTCCTTGTGCATGGCCTTCCAGTGTTCATCTGAGCAGTGGGTTGGTGCTTTAGCATCCTCCTGGTCAGATTCAGCTTACCTCTTGGACATTTTGGCAGACCAGCTCAGGAACAGGGTCCTTCCAGCCTCAATCCAGCTCCAGGAGCCGGTCCCCATGGATACTGCGACAGCCCTTTCCCCTGCCGGTCAACTGGCAAATGTGGCTGAGGGAGCAAGTAGATATAGTTGATCACCTCTTCCTCTATCAAGGAGCAGCAACTTCCGTACTAAAGTCAGTGCAGAGTTGTGATGTGAAAACCTTAGAGGTTTTAGGCCTCGGCCCTTAACCCCCAGGTAAAGCCTTCAAGTTCAGAGATGTTTTCTGAAATCACACCTAAGGAAATATTCTTCAAAATGTCTCTGCAAAGCTCAGTACTGAAGTCACAGCGTTGCACTGGAAGACATCTTCTATGGACCATGCCCTAGTGGAGTGAATGTTGGAATCTCTGTTGTAGTCCACTGCTATTTGTCAGCAGAGTCAACTGTGCTGTTTGCTGCTTTGGGGAAAGGGAAGGTCCCCTCATCCCGAGTTTATCCTTCCTTGGACAAGGGATTTTGCTGTAAAACGTTCTTCCAGAACAAGGCCATGGCTCTTTGGCAGATGGACAGTGCCTCATTTTTGTTGTTCTATCTGGCACAAATCCAGAAAGTGGTGGACAAATGTGAGGGCCCTCCTGCTTCCGGAGCCAGCAGAGTAATTTGCTTTCCTTTTGAATCTGGCAAAGCAGACTTCGATCAGCTATATTTCATTGGTGTATCTGGGGTGCTGGAAATAAGTCAACACGCCTATCTGAAGGCATTCAGCTTAAAGTTGGACATGCAGGAGAACGTTTTAGACCTGCCCTTTGATGGGAGCATTTCACCCCAAAACAGACGAGGTCTGCAAACGTTGAGGGTCTGTTCAACCATCTTTTCCTCAGCAAACGCATACACTTCGTCTTCTCACTTTTTCAATCATTTAAGACATACAAGTCTAGGCCTCTGGCTATGGCTTCTGAGTCCCTTATTATTCTGTGCATCATTTCCTCGCAAGTAAGGGGCTTGCTTTGAAAATATTACCATCAGTGGTGAGCGGTCACAAAAGACCAATCAGTCTTGAACATAATCCAAAGGGGATCCTCTCTGAGGCTCCTGCCAACTCCATCAGTGTCACCTTTGTCACCAGAGACGGACACCCAAACTCCTCATAGGGATTCAGAAACATCGCTCTGGATGCTATTGATGACATTCCAGAGCACCACAGAGGATAGCGATTTTTTCCAGATACAGCTTGATCCCCTAAACTGCTGGCTATAAGCCCCATTCTGTACATGTCATTTTTGAATTGTTACCTTCTGTTGGAAAATGTCCACATGGAAAAGGTTCTGGGTAACTCGGAGTCTTCTCAATTAGGGGACTTATTGGTGTCTCTCGATCCTCAGGATTCCTATTTTCATATTTTCATGAGGAAAAAATATCAGACGTTCCTGGTGTTCAAAATGGGAAGTCGACATAAGTACTAATGCCCCCACTCCAGTCAAAAGGACGCAACAGTGGTGTTTACGAAGGTTGTCGCTGTGGTGGCAGCAAACCTCAGGCTTTAGAGGAATCGTTTGTATCCTTGTATGGATGACTGACAGGTCAAATCCCCTTCTAGGATCCTGCTTTTAGAGCACATTGAAAACGTGTGCAATACTCTCTTCAGTCCAGGCTTTTCAGTGAACCAGAAAGTCGCGCTTCACTCTGCACAGAGGGGTCAGTTCCTTGGAACCATTCTCAACACTTCGCCAGGATGGTCCTTCCTCCCCTTCAGAACATTGTCCCCATCACAGAGACCATCAGAGTTTTTCAGTCAAGAACCATTATAAAGACAATCTGGTCCCAACAGATTCTGAGGCATCATGGCCTTTTGAATTCTTCTAGTGCTTTTTGCCAGACTCGGGATGCAGGAGGTCACGTTTTAGCTATTCACTCAGTGGGACCACCATTGGGAGTCTTAGAACATGCTGTTCAAGGTTTCTACACAACTGTTACAGGCCCTACACTGGTGGGCTCAAGAGAAGCATCAAGAACTTGGGGTCCCTTTGAGGAGTCCGTCCCCATAGCTTTCTCTGAAAACTGATGTGCATACGTTGATTGGGGGGCCCACTATGTTAAACTGCAGGGACATAATCTGTGGTCTGCTCAGGACATGAAAAAAGAGAACTGAAGGCTATTCTGATTGCTATGAAGCTGTTCTACCCATCCATGCAGGGCAGGTTGTACAAATTCAAAATACCAACAACACTGCAAAGTTTTATGTGAACTAGCCGGGGTCGCCCGTTCTTGCCAACTTTTCATTATGGCAGTCCAGCTTTGCTCTGGCTGTCAGCAAACAGTATTTTCCAAGTGGCTGTGCATATTCACATTGTCATCAACGGTTCCATGTCATTTAATCGCGGGATGAAGTTTCGCAGGGTTTTTCGTAGCAGAAATTTCTACGAAAAAACTCATCACACTTTTGATGAGGTTTTTCGTTAAAATATCTGCAGATAAAAACCCTGCGAAACGACATCCCGTGATGAAAGAACATTGTACCGCCATCAACATGGTTTAGTTGTCCCTATTACTCTCCCAAATGTAGGGCATCTTTTCACAATGTGGATACCCTCTGAAAAGTTGTTTTGCTGCAAGATGTAACCAGCATTTTTTGTACTCTGCATCGTGTATGGGGAGGGTCAGAATTCTTTTGGGGCTGCCTTTCTTTGGATTGGTTGGTCAAGTTCCCATTTGCTGTCAGGAAACTGAGTGGTATCCACAAAGAGGCTCAACATGGAACAGTTTATATAACAGGGTTTATTTGGGGATTTCACAGAAATCTGTCCAATAAGAAAGGGGATAAATAAAACCAAAATATCACAGGATTTCTTGTCACGAAATGGAGAAATTATACCCTCAGTTTGGTCTCAGGAAGATCATAGTGCTTCCCGGGCCACTTGCATTTTCTGAAGCTTCTGCCTTTGGTAGTTCTATGTAGGTTGTGTGCCCACAGCCGCAATCTCTCTTTCCTCCTTAAGGCCTTGGAATGTGTTTGTTCCTAAGGAGGCCTACTTTAGCCCCTTATCTAGTGCTCCCTTTCTCCTAGTCTCCACCTGCTCCCTCTCAATGCTTAGCCACATGCTTGTACCTCCACACATCCTATGTTACTCCTCTCTGGACATAGGGTTCACCTCTTTTCTGCCCACTGACTAGTCTGAACTTGACCCGCTTTCCAACCTCCTCCAACCTCCACAACTCATTTTCATGACTACTGATGTTTTTCCTCTGCTCCTTTCCAGTCCCTCCCACTTATTCCCTGATGATTCTCCTCTCCTCTTCCGATCTCTGCTTTCCAACCTCCTCCTCATATCCTCCATTGTTCCTCAACTCCTCTTCCCAAACTTCCCCTTCTCTCCTCCTCTCTTTCCCTTCTTTGCAGTACTCTTCTCAACCTCCTCATCTTCTCCTCTTCAGCATGCTCTCATTTTGGGTGTTCTGTAAGTGCTTGTTTCACTCAGAGGTCAGTGCTCCTTATGAGCAGTTTCCTCCCACTCTCAAGACTGAGCCTCTAGAAGGCCGAACTAGCATCTTGGTTTGTCAGATCACATGCATCTTGAGCTCAAGTGACATGTTCCACTGCCTGTAACCTTGGGATCTGTTTCTGCAATAGCAGTGTACATATCAAGTTATTGCAGATTAATTAGTAACAGGTCCTGTCTGAAAGAGCCTGCAGATCATTTATGAGACTCCTATATTTTTCCCAAATCACTTTCATTTAAGGGCCTACTAGGAATGTGCTGCACATGTGGTAATCACCTGCCTGTGAGGTGGAGATGGTAACCAGGGGATCCTCCCCATAATGTATCTGCTAAGGGTCAGGTTGGGGTCTTCATCACATCACTTCACCTCCAACGCCTGTGATTCAGATGATGCTACAGAGGTTTAAGCCCAGTGTAGACATCACCCCAATTCTGGCTACTATTCTTATGTTTGGCGTATGAACTGGGGAACTGGTGGTTGCGGCGCAGAGCATGGATATATAGGGGATATGTAGGGGAGGGGTACCCAGGGGTGCTTACAGAGGTTGTGCATTCTAAACTGTATTGCTGCTTTATGCAGCTTCTTTTGAGCAATCTTCTGGCCTGAACCAAGAGTACCTAAATCAGTGTGAAGGTAATTTCTTGTTTTATAATTGAAGTACTGTAGGCAGTTCTGATTCAATTGAGCATGTTGGCAGCATTTGATACACCAGCTCTTACTTTGCACGTTATCATTATAATAATAATTGTTTTAATATAATTGTTAATAGACCTGTATAGGGTATTAGTCATTACAAAAGAGTGCACAAAATGCAAATATCTGATCAGTATTGTATAAAACACACATAAAAATGCATCTTTCAATCATGTACTAAACATGAGCCAAGTGAATCATTCTGCCTATATGCAAAGCATTAGAACATATTTTAAATTCTTATTGAGACATTAATGGCTAAACTGCTTTCCAGTTTGGTTACATTTTACTGTCATTTACCCATGAGCACCTCCACTACAGTATCACTGGCATCCATTCTTAAGTATAACCACCCTACCTTGGAAATGGGCATAGACATGTTGTTTCGCCATTCAGTGCCATTTAAAATCACATCAGGCAGGGTTTTGATTTCTAAGATTACAGTAGTTTACAGGTCTGTTCAATTTGAAGTCATTGTCATACAATCAAATAAACAATGGAGCCACATTTGTTTAAATGAAATATTAAGCTGAATTCCACTGTGTATATAAGTCGTATGCTAAAATGACACATATCTTGAAAGAAGAGTAGGAACTCCTGACTCCATGCAAACCTTGCCTCTCTTCTCACCACTCCACCACCTCACAGGAAGTTGTTTGAAACCGTCTGCAAAACCAAGGGTACTTAAATAATTGGTTGGATACCTATCCTTATGAGAGTTCCTTATTTTTAACATTTCTTGCACCATGTCACTACATTTCTGTGGGTCATTACACGCAGTGTCATGGGATTTTAGAAATGCTCAGAAATGGTGGCAAACTTATTACGCAATTTCAACACATCGGGTCAGGTTGAATTAATTAAGGATCGTCAGAAATTGGATGAAGGATTTTGTTTTCTAAATAAGGAACCAGTAAGACATCCTGAAAGTTTCACACATTTATTAGACTAATCTGCATTATGTTTTGCAAGCTTTCAGAACTGCATTGGTCCCTTCTTCAGGCAGAAACATGCTAACATTTTACATTACGAAATAATTATGTTTCAAAATAACAGAACTACTTGCATGTTTCAAGTGTCATTTCACAACATAATTGTATGATTGTTTTCCGTTGATATTCCACTTGCTACTACAGTACGTACTACAATAGGTGTCCAGTTCAAGACAGCTGCTTCATTTACTTACAGATGAAGACAGACATAGGCAGGTTGCTTTTATGTCACCTTGCTATTTTGTGTACACTACCTGTGCATTAATCACAAATTGATGGCAACTTTTCACACAATTTCGTATTTAAAAAAAATAAGAGATAGGGTTGAAAAACGGTCCACTTCATGTGTACTTCTCCGTTCTGCAAATCAGCATTTTTATATTTTCTAAAACTGTGAATGATGTTCAGAAATTATACATTCCATGATGTTCAGCTACTGTGATATTACTTTGAGGAAAACGAGGATTGACAGCCTCAAATTTCAGATATAAAATGTATGCCACTTACGAAATTAATACAAAAGAGTCTGCCAAGACAAAAACATTACACTGCTGTGAATATTGACTTTTTTAGCAATGTGGTTCACGAACGTAATTTATTGCTGTTTGTATTTTAATAATAAAATATTGATACCTAACCATGTATGTGCAAACAATGTGTATGTTTTATGCAATTTGATTCTATAATACTGTGACTTATTTAATGCCAATTGTTCATAATTCCATCTGTTTCCTACTACCAATTAGGGAGAAAAAACTCTGTGTTGTTTCTAGACCAGGAGGAAGTGTTCCTAAAACGTGATAAATTGCAGAATTATGATGTGCAGAGGGAGGGGATACCAGATGCACATATAACATGTACCTATCCCATTATAGCCATTTGTTTGTTACTAAAAACCTTGCCTGATTTGCCTCTGAAGCCCAGGTTCAATGGTTGCATGGTTTGTGTTAGAAAGATATTTCTAAAATGCACATAGACTCTGTTGCTTGCTTAAGAACAGTAATTCCGTGACCTTCTGCCTCAAGTTACATGACGGTGCCTCAACAGCCTCATTTTATCATATGCATCAAAGTCAAATGTGGAAAAGTCTCCTGCCTGGACTTACTGGTGGATGGTGTTGATGCAAGGGGGCCTGGTGCTGCCACAAACCACGTGATTCTGGTCTCCGGGATTGTATGTTTGAGGATCCCCTGGTTATCCTATCCATGGCCTGTGTGCAGGGCAGGAGCTGGTCACATTTCCATCTTAGAAGCTCCTGTCCCTTTAAGGGAATCGAGGAGCAGCAATTCTGCAGTGCTGGCAGCACCTGCATGCTCTGCTCCCCTCATGTGAATACTGAAGTCCTATTTAAAAATGCAGGTGGAAAGAACGGGTCCTGAAATAGGGCAGGAAACAAGAGATGCATTCAACCAGTCACCTTCCAAGGAGTGATCAAGGAAGTGTTAAGAGAAACTAAGCAGGAGATTGTGAGATGCTGAGGTAGCAGTGACAAGAGAAGTCCTGGAGATGGTGGTGAGAGAAGTTAAGGAGGTAGTGGCAATGGAATATTGCATAAACATACCTGTGAATTGAACAGCTTACAAACCAAGGCAAGCTACATATGCCTTGAACTATATGTAATAATGCCTGTTGACACAGGAAAGTTTTAGCAAACACAGCTGCATATTCACATATGTGCATTCAGACCTATTGGCTTTGGCATATATAACTTGTGAACAAAGGTAACATACACAAAACAATTATTAAACCCTTTTCAATTGCATTTGATGCTTTCCGTCCCACCACATTGCCTTAAATTGAGTGGATCTTGCATGGAAGATCTGTTTTGAAGTCTGCACTGATAATAACAGAAATGTAGTGAATCTTTATAATTAAATGTAAGAATTAAGTGCAGTTCAATGTACAATTATTGGAATTGAGTGCCCAGACCAATTATACATTGTACAGCCCAGCAGCCTCTTTTATGATTTACGCCTCATATGTAATATTGAGAAATGAAATACATTATTCTAGCAGACAAGAACACAGACTAAATAAATAGCAATCCCTCCCTAAACTTTGTTATTCACCAGCATTCACATTTTTGCAGAGTCTATACTTGATTTGGCCAGACAAGGCCTTCAGGCTTTGCAATCATAGAATTAATATTATGGAGTTCTCCCTGCATTAAAATTCCAATGCACGTGATCCACCAAACTTCAAGGATTTGCCAAAGCACATGTCGAGGCCCTCAGGAAGGAAGGGGGTGAGGGTGCACCCCTGCTGGGTTCCTCTATCAAGCTCAAATAGCTCAGAGCATTCCCCATGTACCATCAACCATGCAGCGTGTTTAGTGTTCAGCATGAACAAATTGAGGCCTATTCTTTAGAAGACCCAGTCAGACAAGTCATTGGCGCCAGTAGGGAGCAAAACCTAGTCATTTTCCTCCTGCTGAACCTATTCAATGAGATCAAAGTCTTCCAAATATGATCTTCACCTTCCTACCTTTCCCAAACTCCACTTATTCTGAGTGCACACACATGGGCGAGTAGTTTTCCAACCTCATGGTCAGGACCTTAGCTATGTTATAAAATCGTTATTTTGAAACGTTGTGGGCCAGCGTTTAGATGGATTTGTGAAGAAGTCATGCGTCACATTTAGATAGAATCGTGAGGATTAGCAACCGAGAAAAACTTTGAGAGTACCCAATGTACAAAAGCCCCCCCCACTCCTCCTACACACATGCCTTGTACTGTACACGCACATGGGCTAGCCAAACTACAGACAAACGCCCCCAACAAAACTAACACTAGCATACAACAACAATCCTAGGCACTGGACCATACCCCTACAGACACAACAAGCCAGTATGGATGACCGTAACCTTAAATACCAGCCAATGTACACATAAAACACACACCCAACATAACTGACATTCTGACATTCACATACAACAAACACAAAGCCACGTGAGCGCCTTGTGACTCCGCCTGGGTGATAGTGGTGTGTGGTATAAGTCAACATAGTGAACAGAGTGTGTTTGCTGCTCGTTTGGAACCTGAACTTTCTTTCTTGCTTTTGCTGCCGTGCCGTCACAGACTGGAGTCTGTTTACAGTGGCAACTGAACTCTACAGGCAGAGCTACAAAACATCACCGCTCGGTGGAGCCGAGGCAGAGTGAGCAGAGTGTGTTTGCTGCTCGTTTGGAACCTGAACTTTCTTTCTTGCTTTTGCTTTTGCTGCTGTGCCGTCACAGACTGGAGTCAGTTTACAGTGGCAACTGAACTCTACAGGCGGAGCTACAAAACATCACCGCTCGGTGGTGCCGAGGCGGAGTGAGCAGAGTGTGTTTGCTGTTCGTTTGGAACCTGAACTTTCTTTTTTGCTTTTGCTGCCGTGCCGTACTGTCACAGACTGGAGTCTGTTTACAGTGGCAACTGAACTGTGTGTTCGCTGGGGTCGCAGACGGCCACACAAGAACTACAGCCCATTGCAATGTGGCGGATACTTACCCCGACCACTCTACGCTCCTCAACCCCGCGGCGCTGTAAATCTGAGACCGATATCCAGCGCCCTCGTCCCCACGAGAACACCTGCTTGTTACAAGTAAGTGAAACGGGGTGCGGGGAACTGACGACTGAAAGCGGATTGTTAAAAATGCCTTTAAAACAAGGCAGTGTAAACAATCAGGCGGGTGATACCTCCGACGATGATGTCAAAACGGGAGAACCATTAAATGACTCCTGTTGTAGCAAAACCCTGCAACCTAACAGTTCTACGGAATGTACGAGTGGAAAAACCTTGAAAAATAATATCATATGTGATACTTTATGAGACCAGAATGACACGGGGAGGGAAATAAGCTTGTTATTAACACTTGTGCAACGTGCCCTCCTGCCCAAGCCCAACAAAGAACTTGTGAACATCAATAGTTCTGATGAGCATGATGACCTTGATAACACTTTGGAGCAACTACAAAGTCTATCGAAGACAAATATCCAGACGCCCCATGACGCGCGGCAAAACAGGCAATCAAGCGATGATGTTTTTAAAAAAGCAACACAAAATGTTTTTGAAGAACTTGCGAGTCTAAAGAAGCTATCAAATGACGCTGGTAACACCTTAGACCAAGAGAAAGACAAAGCTCCCGGCTCGCCTTCGAGTCGACGTGACTCCTTGGTAGTAGCCGACAAATTGATAGAAGATCTGAGAACCATCAACCAAGCAATTTCTTCTACACAACCGAAAAATAATATGTCCCATGTGCCTCAGACCCTTGAATCACAGGTACTAGTTGGACTCTACTTTCCTGCACCTCTCGATACGCTTAAAGCAGCGAACGATGACCGCTGCCATCAAGAAAACTCGTTTCAACAACTTAAGCACAGAAGAATGGACTACAGCTTTAATGGGAAAATTCCGTTGTCACAAAAACGCTTGTGCACAGAGGGAAGATCATTAAGAAACAAAGTGCTGCCAAAACTTCAAAAAAAGATGTCGACCACAGACAATATTCGAGATCTGATACAAGCTCCTCTGATTCTGAATCCTCAGGTGATAGAAATAATACCATAAGTGGAATCACAAGCTCACAAAATACCCACACACATGGCATCAATGCCAGTCTTAATGGAAATGGACAACAATGCTTCAACTTAGTTGAGCAAATCATCAATGAATTACGCCCAAGCTTAACCTTGGCTCTGACAATCACAGTGGCGCCCTTAATTAAACTATATGAACAGCTAAACGAGACGTTTCGAGACCAAACCACTCTGTTGGCGTTACTGAACACCAAAATGATAAACTGTGAGGACGAAATTAAAAGTCTAAAATCCCACATTAAAAATTACAGAAAGTCCCATGGAACTTTTATAGAAATAATTAAGGAGCAACTAAAAACAAATGCAGACGATAAACGATTGTTAGCAGAGGTGGCTCGAGAAACTGTTTCAATGATGAATAACCATCATATGATGACCACCAAACATTTGCATAATGAAGGAGCATCAAAAGAAAAAGTGCACAAAGATCAAACACATAAAAGTGACAAGGCAACAAATCTTGCAACACAACAACAATGTGCTTCATTGGAGGAAAGAAACCTTAAAGCCGAGGAAGACACTGTGATCGATGTAGAACCTAATGAAGTGCCAATAGCAGAGCCATGGATCGATCTTCTCAAAGCCAAAAACTATGAGCCACCTAGGATTGTCACTCCATTAAAACATCATACATCACTGGAAACAGTTTATGAAAGTCTCCCCTCAACCTCCGCCCAAGCCGATGGCCTCCCTTCGTTACTACAAGAATTTGAGCCTCCAGCAGTGGATAGTGCCACTAAAACATCCGAGAAATGTCATAATAACGTCCCAATTTTTGAGAAAGTAACCCAAGGAGTAAATGCTGGAGAAGAGGCTTTGGGAAAGAAAACCTTTTTGAAACAACAACGGAAATCAAAAAACATCCAAAGATGAAAAAACCCTCGGACACAAGGTTCTTGTAAATTTCTAAGAAACGTGAAGATGCTAAGCGCATTGTTGCAGAATAGAGTGCACACTGAATATGCCGACAATATTAAAACAAAAGCTCAAGCGAAACTAGACGATAAAAACAGTAAAGCAGATTCAGTAGATCCGAACGTCGCGGAACCAATCAAAATTGTTGATGAAGAAGTTGCGGGAGCAGACATGATCAAACTACTGGTAAATCATTCCACACACGATGACGTTCATGAAGACTCCTTGAATATTCCCGCATTGTCGAATCAACCAGAAAAGTCTTGTGAAAGTCTGGCCGATTTCCCGGCAGCAGCGACTAAAAAGGTCAGCCCTATTGGAAATGTAGGTGTAAGGCTAAAGCGATCATGCAAAATAATCAAGCCAATCCCTGAGGTTAATGGCTCCTCAGCCACCCACGCTGAAGAAGTGCTCGCCGAGCCAACCTATTTAACCCTAAGCGACCGGTTAATTAGTATTGAAATGAAAAAAAGGCTCATTTTACAACCTCCAAGTAAAGTGGAAACTTGGAGATCGAACGAGGACCGAATAAATGTACAACCAGAATTCCAAAATAATGAGAAATGCCGCTCGACTGGTGAGACGCTGGGTGAAACATGCACAAGATTTGAAGAAGGAGAAACAGCGCACTCGAAACATAGATGGATGCAGAAGACGCAAAGGATTTAACACCCAAAAACTAAACAAACCAGTTCCTCGAGTTATTGTTTAATTTTGGAAAGAGTTTTAAGAGGAAAGGACAAACTAATTCTAAATCATCGAACCATCTTACGATTGTTTAAGCATATCCCACAGCCGATATCCATCACTTCTGAGGACATGAAGACAGTAGAATGTATTAACGAGAACATAATGGATATGGTGAAACTCCACATCCAGTCAAGAATCGTGAGAGACCTGTTGCTGAACAACAGCTCGGATTTAAATTCCCTGGGATTTGACCTTTCAGAATGGCACGACAAGGATAAAGAGCACCCGAACACACTTAGTGTGAATAGGGGAATTGATTATCCTAAAAGGAGTGATGAACTTTCTGAGAACAGTAGCACGTGATGCAATTAAGGTTACCTTCGTGCCTAGCGTGGCTACTCCGGGTAACCACAAAAATAGCCAGTTCAGATGCTTCCAAGGAAAAAGACTCTTGGTTCTGGCTTGCGGGAGCCTTAAACGATAACTCAGAAGTATAACGCCAGAAGCAGTTGATAGACCAGAACTTAAGGATCGGATCATGGAACACTCGAGGGTTTGTTCACCTCTTTAACACGGCGCCAAATGAACTCGAAGAATTGGACATCATTTGTTTACAAGAAACTTGGGTCTCAGAATGCCCAGTTGCTTCAAATTATGAAATTGCCTTAAACCCAGCAATAAAACAAAAGAAAGGACGTCCGAAAGCTGATTACTTTGGCCAAACGTGGAATGCAGATGATTTTGAGATCTTCAAAAAGCATATCTTCATACATCCAAGTTTCGGTAATCGAAATAGGGAGTGACGAAACCTGCCAAGGCCAAAAGATTGCCATCATAAACTTATATTGGCAACACAGTGCGTTAGATGAATCAGACTTTTTAGACCAAATATGCAATCTGATTGACTCCATACAAAGTGAAGATGGGAAAGCCGAGATAATATTATGTGGTGATTTAAACATGACTTCACTTCACTTGGCAGACTCCAAAAAAATAAACCTGCGTGTTGATAACCGAAAGGATGAATAGCTGATAAAATCAGCCTGGGTTGAAGAAATGGATGCAAGGACAATGTTGCTCCTGAATGGAAACATACACAGGACATTCCGCCGCAAAATACATGGAGTGACGGAAAACACCAATCGATTCTAGATTATTTCTATGTATCTGACTCAATTTGCAGCCAAATTACAACCCTCAACGTCTTGGAGATGAAACAAAGTGTCCATGACTTAGTAATGGTCACTATAAATGGATTTCACCGAAATGACAGACAGCATTGGCTAGCTCCTATTATTGTTGAACCCGGCAGAAACAGAATTCGCCTGAACAAAAGGAAAATCTCAAAAATGTCGGAAATACTGGGAAATATTCATAAGGATGGCATAGACACTGCCGAGGAGTATACCACACTGTTTGACCAATATTCAGAGAAGGACCATGGCCCAATAAAGTCCAGTTTTAACCACAAACAAAAGTATGATCAAAAAATAGTTCTAAGAAAACGAGAGTTGTGAAAAATTAAAAGGGAACTAAAGAGAGAAGGAAAACTGGAATGGTGGATTGAATTCAACAAGAGTAAAAAACTATACAAAAATTGGTTAAAATTGCATAAGCAGAACATGCTGCAAGAAGATGCCGAAGCAATCCTAAAAGTAATGTCAAATGGAAATCTGGGCAAATACTGGGTGGTCATAAACAAATTTGAGGCTTCACATAGAGCGCTGTTATCAAGTATGGTGTCAGAGGAACAGTGGATAACACACTACACAGAACTGTTTTCTAAACAAACTAAAAGTGTTTACGAACTACCTGAATCAAAAAAAGACTGGAACTTTAGAATCTCTGAAGAAGATATCTTAAAGAATATTAAAAACCTTAGTTCTTCAAGAGCCCCAGGTCCTGACGGGCTCACAAACTGTCTCCTCAAAGAATATCCTGAAGCTTGGTCTAAATTTTGCTTTAATCTATTCCTGAACATACAAACAAAAAAAAAGAGTTCCTACTTCATGGAAGAAGAGCATCATTGTGCCTATATTTAAAAAAGGAGAAAGAGCCCAACCAAGAAATTTCAGACCGATAGCATTGCTTGATGTAGTGGGGAAAATGTTCTCCACCCAGATTCTTAACCATCTAGTCAAATGGATAAAAGAAACACAAAGACTTACGACTTCAGACAAACAGGGTTTGTGAGGGGAGTAGGATGCTCCCTAAACCTGTTGATGCTAAACATTCTAAAGATGGAAGTAAGACCAACAGCAAGGTATATGTAGCTTTTGTAGATTTAGCATATGCATTTGACAGTGTGGACTGGCAGATACTATGGCAAAAGCTTGAGTATTTCGGCTGCCCAGGAAACCTCATCACAGCAATCTACGATCTACACTCCGAGACATCAATCTGGATAAGATTAAATCGGGCTGGGCTTCTCTCCACCCCAATCCCGACATCTAGGGGTGTAAAGCAGGGATGTCCGTTCGGAGCTACGCTGTTTAATCTCCTAATTTCTGATGTAGGAGGGGCCTTCTCCGAAGTGAGATCCTTTTCCCCCCAAGATCAATGAAAGAGAGTTGGGCCACATGGTCTATGCAGACGATTTGGTTATATTAGACCAAACCCCTATCGGACTGCAGTGAAAACTAACAGCTCTGAAAACCTACACGGAAAAAAATGGTATAATAATCAACCCGAACAAAACAGAGATTTTGATTCTACAAAACCTGAGGACCAAAAGAAGGTGAAGAAAAACACGAAAGACCCAAAGTGGTATATTGGAGCCGATTTAGTAGCCCGAGTAAACCAGGTTCAGTACTTGGGCGTAACAATCAATTCGAACATAAATGATGACCCAATGATTTAAAGGATAAGGCGAAAGTGCAGAATGCTAACGGCCCAAGGGGCAGTGATTAACAGGAAATATGGCAAATTCAGTCTAAAACCAGTCATGGAATTTTATCGAGCCAAAGTAATACCATCACTAATATTTGGAGCCAAAACTATGCTTGGCTGCACCCATAAAATTTGACCATGGTGCGAAAATACCTTTTGGACCAGGATTTTGCAACTGCCGAGTGCATCCCCGATTGCGTGTCTCCGGTATGAAATCGGCATGATTTCGATAAATGCCCGAATCCAATGCAACACCTTAATTTATTACCGGAAAATCATGGGGGTGGACAATCTGCCTCAGTTCCAAATCTTAGATTCTAGAAGATCTAAGCAGAGAAACTCCATATTTGATATGTGGAAAGAAGCCTGCGAAAAAATACTAATTAACCTGGCATCAGACATTGACACTCTAATCCAAAATCCTAATAACATCAAAAGGAAGCTATGGGACCAAGATTGGTTTGAAACATTAGAACAACGAAGAGCACACCGTTGTATGAAGAACGCTCCTTCTGAAGCTCGGGAATGCCACAAACTGCCAAACTACCTCGAAAAATGTCCTTCCAAGTTTAAGAGAAGATCATTCATGATGTTCCGATTAAACTTGTATCGAACTAAGGAAAAAAAAAGAATATCTGGAATAAGGGCTTAACGACTGACGAACATTGCTGCTTCTGTGAAAAAGCAAATGAATCGTTAAAACACCTGGTTTTGCTCTGTCCTAAGTTTGAAGACATCAGACAATCCATCTTCAAGAGAGTAAACGTCCTAAAAACTTGCCAAAATATGGAAGACGCTTGGAGCCGATTACATGAAGGCGAAAATAAGCAAGTGACGTTTGCCCTAGCATGCCTTCTGGAAGCAATGGAAAAGACTCTAAGTAGTGTTGAAAATGTCATTCGACACCAGACGGATTTATAAGAGAAAAATAGAGAGAAAAAGTGTGACGATTACTCCTTCTTTGACCTTTAAACTATATTTTAAAAGTTTGTAATGAACTATTGAAATAAAATTTTAAAAAATAAATAAATAAGTCAACATAACATAACATGAACCATACTTGGGATATCTTCCCTGCCAGAGGATAACAGATGGAATGAGTCTGGGAAGAGTCAAAGGTACACGAGTAGTGCAATATGCCTTGCTGTAGGAGGTTGATTTAAATTAACGATTTTCTTTTTTATTGTTTAGTTTTAAAGTATTATTAATTAGTGTTCTCTTACTTTGCTCTGGAATTTGTGAAGGGGCAGTATGCGTTTCTGTATGCAATTCAATGTATTGATGATGCTCTATACTTTTATAAATGTGTTTATTATGGTGGTGTTTTGTGTGCCTGTGTTTGAAAGAAGAAAATAAGAAACATGTGTTTTCCTGCTGTGCATTGTTTTTCTGGAACATTTTACTAAGACAGATCAGACAGCTCTACATGCTACACTTGGGAATGTGAAGGCCCTACTCGTCAAAGAACATCTTGCCAATCGCTGATTGCTCGATTCAACCCTACTTTCCACCTAAGGAGATATCTGCCTTGCCTGTACATGCTACACTTGGGAATGTGAAGGCCCTACTCGTCAAAGAACATCTTGCCAATCGCTGATTGCTCGATTCAACCCTACTTTCCACCTAAGGAGATATCTGCCTTGCCTGTTCCCCTTACCAATCGCAGCTAATTGTCTGTATGTGTGTGTCCCCTTAGTACAGTGCTCTGTTACTTTGCGGCTAAGTTAGTGCTTTATACATCCCACACATACAGCAGAGCGGGTGAGAGCAGTCGCCGGTAGCCCTGTGGGACTGCAGGCCAAGCCAAGCCCTGCCAGGTCCTCCGGGCCTCCTGTGAGTGTATTTGCATTTTTAAAATCTTGTTGCTGTTCGCGCACCGAGCGCAAGGTTGTGCCTGCTCCCCCCTCCCCCTTCAGCCACTTCCTGGTCCTCCTCTCCCTATTCCCGCCCACCCCCCCTCTGATTGGTTGCCTGGCTAGTCCCTTCCTGGATTACTCGACGGCTGCTCCCCCCGCTCGCTTCTTTGTACAGCGGAGCGGGTGAGAGCAGTCGCCGGTAGCCCTGTGGGACTGCAGGCCAAGCTAAGCCCTGCCAGGTCCTCCGTACCTCCTGTGAGTGTATTTGCATTTTTAAAATCTTGTTGCTGTTCGCGCACCAAGCGCGTTGTTGTGCCCGCTCTCCCCTCCCCCTTCAGCCACTTCCTGGTCCTCCTCTCCCTTCCCGCCTCCCTGACTCTGATTGGTTGCCTGGCTATTCCCTTCCTGGACTACTCGACGGCTGCTCCCCCCGCTCGCTTCTTTGTACAGCGGAGCGGGTGAGAGCAGTCGCCGGTAGCCCTGTGGGACTGCAGGCCAAGCCAGGCCCTGCCAGGTCCTCCGGGCCTCCTGTGAGTGTATTTGCATTTTTAAAATCTTGTTGCTGTTCGTGCACCGAGCGCGTTGTTGTGCCCGCTCCCACCTCCCCCTTCAGCCACTTCCTGGTCCTCCTCTCCCTTCCCGCCTCCCTGCCGTCCAACCCCCCCCTCTGATTGGTTGCCTGGCTAGTCCCTTCCTGGACTACTCGACGGCTGCTCCCCCCGCTCGCTTATTTGTACAGTGGAGCGGGTGAGAGCAGTCACCGGTAGCCCTGTGGGACTGCAGGCCAAGCCCTGCCAGGTCCTCCGGGCCTCCTGTGAGTGTATTTGCATTTTTAAAATCTTGTTGCTGTTCGTGCACCGAGCGCGTTGTTGTGTGCGCTAACCCCTCCCCCTTCAGCCACTTCCTGGTCCTCCTCTCCCTTCCCGCCTCCCTGTCCGCCCACCCCCCCCCTCTGATTGGTTGCCTGGCTAGTCCCTTCCTGGACTACTCGACGGCTGCTCCCCCCGCTCGCTTCTTTGTACAGCGGAGTGGGTGAGAGCTGTCTCCGGTAGCCCTGTGGGACTGCAGGCCAAGCCAAGCCCTGCCAGGTCCTCCGGTCCTCATGTCAGTGTATTTACATTTTTTATTCTTGTTGCTGTTCGCGCACCGAGCGCGTTGTTATGCCCGCTCCTCCCTCCCCCTTCAGCCACTTCCTGGTCCTCCTCTCCCTTCCCGCCTCCCTGCCCGCCCACACCCCCTCCCCTCCTTGCTCACCTCCTTCTGCCTTAAATCTGTTCCCTCCTGGGCAGCCCCCCTGCCCGGCAGCCCCCCTCGGCTAAGGGCCCCTTAGGCAAAGGGCAGCTCCTTGATTGCGGCTCCCTCTGTGTCTGCAGGTGTCCGCAGGGGATGCCAAGCACCAGTTATCACCTTGTTATCTCCACCTGCTCTCCCGGCCCACCCCACCTACACCTGATCACTTCATTCGCAGGGTGTCTACACTTCACTGTGTTCCGCAATTTGTGGTAAACTAGGGCTCTTCTCTCCTTGCAGGATTCTCAAACTTAGGTGGCCTCTCCACTGGGTACCTAATACGCATTTACTGTGCTACTGTTGTTTTCTCAAATGTGGTAAACTAGGCCTTTTCTCCCCTCGCAGGATTCTCAAACTTAGGTGGCCAAATACGCATTTACTGTGTTACTGTTGTTTCTGAAATCTCTGATCTCTTCTGACCTTCCCCTCTCCGTCCCTCTCTCCACTCCTCTCTCCTGGAGTGATCAGTGGTAAACTAGGGCTTGCCACTCACTTCCTGTCTGCTTGCTCTCGTCTGTCTTCCCCCCCACTCCCTCCTATTCCATGGTGCTCTCTATCTCGCCTATCTTCTCTAACTGCTTCTCCATTGACTATCCTGCTCTCCTCACTAAATCTGGTAGGAAAACGTTTAAAAAGGACATCCTGGTCTCCAACCCAGGCCTCCCTATCGCTGACACCTACCCTAGGGCCTCCTCCAAGGAAACTCTCACTGACATCCTCTTTTTCGTGACTTCGCCTGACCTATGGACCCTTCATATGGTCTCTGTGCTCTCTCCTTTCTCCTCTCCTCTTCTCCCATTAATGGTGGCACCCGTTGGGATGTCCTTTTGGCCCCCTCCACTCCTCTAAGGCCATCATTAATGTCTACGCTAATGGGACCGTCTTGGTCCAAGGCCCTCAGGCCAACCTTCACCTCTTTGATAGACGCTTCCTACGCCTCATCAACTTCCTTTCCTCTCCTGCTGTCCCCCCTCCTCTGTCCTCGGCTACCTTGCCTCCACCCTCCCTGCCCCCTCTCGTGCTCCTTCTTCACCTACGCAGGACGTACCTCTGATCTGTACCCCTCCCCGGAAGTCCTTCAAGGTTGGCAACCTTCTCCAAATTGCCACTCTTAACTCTCGCTCTGCCATCAAACATTCCTCTGATATCTGTCGCCTTCTTGAGGATCTGGATCTTGACGTCCTCGGTCTCATGGAGACATGGTTCATGGCCAGCTCTGTCACCAGCTTTGACACACTACTACCTGACGGTTACAAGATCCTCTCTGTGCCCAGGCCCAACCGTGCTGGGGGGTGGTGTGGCCCTTATCTTCCCTGAGTGGATTCCTGCCACTGTCACTCCTACGCAGACCTACTCCTCTTTTGAATGCCTTGTCTGCCAACTCTCTCTCTCTCCTAGCCATTCACTTACCGTGGCTACTATCTATCGGCCACCTGGTCAAATTTCCTCCTTCCTCTCCGAGTGGGCGGACCTCTCCTCCTCACTCCTGTCCTCAACCACTCAACTCCTCTTTCTTGGAGATTTGGACATCCACCTGGATGCCTCCTGTCCCCCCTCTAGACTCTTTCGCAACCTCTGCGACTCTCTCGCTCTATTCTCCCATCTGGGCCGACTCATTCGGCAGGGCACACCCTTGATGCTCTGATCTCTTCTGACCTTCCCCTCTCCGTCCCTCTCTCCACTCCTCTCTCCTGGAGTGATCAGTTTCTCCTATCCTCCCACCACACCTTCCCTACCCCACAGGCAAAGCCAACCTCATCACTGCCGCCCTCCTTCTCGGTCATCCGACCCATGAAGCGCGTGTCAGTTGAGGCTTTCGCTGCCACCTTCTCGGCGCCCCCCCCTTGGCTGACTCCCACCCTGACACAGCCCTCTCCGCGCTCCACTCTGCTATATCTGATACTCTTGATATCCTTGCCCCTGTCATGAGAATCCGCCTGAAGCCCAAAGCCAAATGTAACTCCTGGTATGACTCGGATCTCATCACCCTAAAACGCAAGTGCAGGGTGGCAGAGAGGAAATGGCATGCTTCATGTTCATCCTCTGACAAACTGGCCTACCGCCTGCTCCAAAGGCAATACCGGCTCTCCGTTCTCACCAAGAAGAGAGCCCTTATTCAAGCCTGCATCTCTGCGGCATCTAACAATTCGGCCGAACTCTTTAAAATCTGCAAGGAGCTGGCCAACCCTGCTGCAGACTCTACCTCTCCTGTCCCCTCCCAGGCCCTCTGCACGGCACTGGCCTCTCACTTCATCTCTAAAACTCAGGACATCCTGTCCTCACTCTCCTCCTATCACCTTCCTCCCTCTATTCCCTGCTCTTCCTGTGGCCCTTCTGCAGCCACCCCTCCTCCCTCCTTTTCTGCCTTTCCCCTTTTCTCCGCTGACGAGGTTTCCAGACAAGTCCGATCTATGAAAGTCTTGTCAAAACAGGTTCACCCCTGTTCCTCCAAAACTATCAAGAACCACATTGACTCCCTGGCTCCTGCCCTGGCTGACTTTTGCAACCACTTCTTCGCCTCTGGAGTCTTCCCATCCCCCCTTAAGCACTCCCTTGTGCACCCTCTTCTTAAGAAACCCTCTTCCAACCCCTCCTGCCCGGCTAACTATCGCTCAATCTCCATCACTGCCTTCCTGGGCAAGTTCGTGGAGAACTGGCCATCTCCCAGCTTAATCTCCATGCTGAATCTGTTGGAAGTCTTCATGACCATCAGTCTGGCTTCAGAGCTGCCAGAAGCACGGAAACTGCTCTCCTCAACATCCGTGAGGACCTGCTCTTGAACCTTGACTCCAACACTCCGTGTGATCTCATTTTGCTCGATCTCTCTTCTGCCTTTGATACTGTCAACCATGCCATCCTGCTCAACCGTCTCCGTGATAAACTGGGTATCACTGGTCAGGATCTGGCGTGGCTGACCTCTTTCCTCTCCAATCGACCCTCCCAGGTCCAACTGGGGTCCTTCCTCTCCGACATCTTTTTCTCTATCTGTGGTGTCCCCAGGGATCTAACCTCTCTCCCTGGCTGTTCAACCAATATCTGGCACTCCTTGCCCACAGCATCGCCGCTCTCTACCCCAACTTTCAGTGCTATGCGGATGATGCCCAGCTCATTTTCAGGCTACCCTCGGCCTCCTCCTCTCCTTCCCTCATCTCTGACTGTCTGTCTGCTATCCAGGAATGGTGTGCCACGAATGACCTCTGCCTTAATGCCAGTAAGACTGAGATTCTACTCATCCGCACACCCACTCCCTCCTTCCCTGCAGCTCTCTGGCCGGCCTCTCTTGGCCCTCTTCCTGCTCCTACCTGCAAGGCAAAAAACTTTGGGGTCATCTTCGACTCCACACTCTCCTTTCTCCTCACATATCTGACGTCTCTAAGAAGTCACACTACCAGCTGCACCTCCCCAGAGGTATTCTTCCTTTCCTCTCCTTCCCCCAGAAGCTCACTGTCTCCCAAGCCCTGGTTCTCTCGAAGCTGGACTACTGTAACAGCCTCGACCTAAATCTGCCTGCCTCTACTCTCCGCCCTCCGCAACTTATCCAGAACAGGATTGCGAGACTTGTCCTTGGCCTCAAGCCCAGGGACCGTATCTCTCCAGGACTGAAATCTCTACACTGGCTCCCAGTGGCCACGAGGATTAAGTTCAAAACCCTCTGCATTGTCCACAAGGCCTTCTGGGGCCTGGGGCCTAAATACCTTCAACTCTCTCTTCCTAAATATCTTCCTTCTCAAGCTCTTCGCTCCAGCTCCCTCAGGGTCAGCCGCTTCTCCAACAACGAGTTGGGGGTAGATCTCTCTCCTCGGCAGGGGCCCCCTTCTGGAACAGCCTTCCTGCCTCCCTGAAACTTGAGAAGAACCATCTCCGGTTCCGGAAGCACCTCAAAACCTTCCTCTTTGCTTCTGCTTTCTCTCCCCCTCTCCCCAGCTAAATTCTTGACTGAAACTGCACTGAATCTGCAACTGGGCCACTCTCACCGATCTCGGTCCTTGGCCCAGCCACTCTCCACTTGCACTGCCCTGGAAACCCCTGCACTGCGAGACTGTCTCTGTATCCCTACAGCCCCCCTTCCCAGCACTTGTCTGCACTTACCTTGCACTTGCCACCAGCTGTCCCTATTATTTATTTGTTATTCTACTTATCCTGTATTGCACTTCTCCCCTCCCTCTCCCCTTGCACTTTTCCCTTCCCTCCACCGATGCACTTGCGCAATCTGAATGACACCTGGCCTAGTAGGATCGTTGTCTGTCTTCCCTTTGTTCCTCCCTCCCTGCCTCGTCGCGCCTTGAAACACTTGTGTATAGGCGCGTTACAAATGCCATATCATATCATATCATACATAAGTACAAAAATGGTCTCTGTACGGCCCATTTCTCCCCAGTCCCCCAGGCATTTCCTAAAGATATATCTTAACTACAGTGTTGATATCTTTCATATCTATGGGAGCCGCTGATGTAGTTTTAATTGTATACAATAACCTAGAAAGCGTACATTGCCCCAGCTTTTGCTTTTAACTCCTCCCGTGCCGCCACAGTTTCCAAACAATAACGTTTCTTTAATACTCAACACACAAGTTTAAATTTGATTTGTTTATTATTCAATTCACTTTTTCTGAACTTTTTTATAAATTAATAGGAAGCCACCTGTGTCAAATCCTCCAGTATGTCTCCTATTACCAACACCCATGACAGCTGTATGAAGAGCTTGCCAACATGTCAAGAGAGCAAAAGCTGCAAGACCTGCCAGAGCCAGACATTGCAAACTCAGCACTTATAAGAGCACAGGCTCTTCTTGTCACAGGAGAAGACCTGGGAGACCAGCCTGCTGCTGGAAGATCGCAGAGGCTCTTCGGAACAGGAACAGGAGCAGGCTGACTCGGTGTACTCCCGAGGAAGGGATTACAGCCAGAGTCCTTTGGTCGGTTCCAAGGTGACTCAGCACAGGAAGAGACCTCAGTCCCTGAGTGCCTTGAGATTGTAGTGTTAAGGCTGAGTAATTTATAGAACTGACATAAGCTTTCAGGGTTAAACAAAAACTCTTTTATTAGTGTAAATTAATGGATATAGGGTTGGCATAATGCTTAAAGGGGTTATAACTCAACATGGTAGATGCTAAGCAAACAGTACACAAATAATCTCAACACAAATGTGAGATTCCCTTCAGGTGTTTTCCACCATGTTCCTAGTCTGAATAAGTCTCTGTCTCCCTTGAGACACCCTAGTCTACACCAAGAGAAAGTTCCAAAGGTTATGACCAACGAAAAGTTCAAATTCAAATCTTAGCGAGTCCTGTATGCCTCTAGACACCCCTACTCTAAAAACACATCATTTCCAATTATTGGTTCAAAGGAAATGTCTTAAGTGTAGTCTTTAGAAGTCTGTCCATACTCAAGAAACAATGAAAGATAGAAAAATCCTTCTGGGAACACCTTCAGCTGTTCCTCACAATTTGTCTCCTTCTCACACCATCCTCTGTTTCTACTGGTTTCTTCACACTTTCCTTGAGGAGTTCATGCTCTCAGTCTTCTCTCTCTGTGTCTCTTCTTAGGCTTCTTCAGCTTTGTCACTGAGCCTCATTACGAGCTTGCCGGTCCGGATACAACGGTACCGGTAAGCTTGCCGGTACTGTTGTATCCGGTCCGGCAAACTGAGTGGTGCTTGCGGGTGCCTTTCATTCCACCAGGTCTGACCGAGCACAGCATTTCGGATGCACAGGCACCGTTATGAACGGTGCCTTTGTATCTGGCTTCCCCATTCCCATTGAGCCCTATGGTGCTCAAATGGGAATGGGCAAGAATTGTTTCCGGTGCCCAGGAATGGGCAAATGCCGCGTCCGGCAAGGCCGTAATGACCCGGTAATTGCCCATTTCTGGGTGCCATAAAAAATGCAACTCCGCCGGCAGCCGTGCCTTTATTACTGGCACGGCTAACGCCAGGGTTGTAATGAGGCCCACTGTCTTGTTTGGGCTTCCACTGGCCTTGTGGACTTTCAGTAAATCCCACCTGCACCTAGGTGTCGCAACAGGCCCTTCCTTGAACTTGACTTTATACTGTTTTCACAATAGGCCCATTACAGACCTTAGCATCACAACTGGTTTCACAACTGGGCCCTCCTGGACCTAAACCTCACAATGGTTTCACACCAGGTCCCCTCTTGTACTTTGGCTTCATAAGGGTTTCATAATGAGTCCTTCCAGAGCCTTGGCACAATTGGCCTCTCTTGGAACCACAAATGGTTTCACAACAGGTGCCTTTTGGACCTTGACTTCACCAATGGTCAGGACTTTCGTCTCCCAATTCTTGGTTATGGATGTCCCCCCCTCCTCCACCATTAGAGTCCTGGTCAGGCAGCCAATATTCTTCAGCCCTCCTGCCACAGGTTCATCCATATTATCTCATGGGTGCTAGTAAATGGCCTCTGGCTTCAGCCTTCCAATTACCTGCACCTAGGGGAAGAGTACAGCACACCATACGGATGTATCCTCCTCCAGGTGTGCGAGGAGTTGATCTCTTACTCTCTGGATTCCAACAATGGTCTCAGAGTACCCTTGCCTTCCTGCAAAGAATCCGATTCTGTTCTGTATGCCCATCACGAATGTCACCTTGTGTGAAGCGAGCGTTGGTAGGCATATCTGCCTGTTCACCCCCAACACCAGCCCAATCCCCACCGCCCTCTGCGTTTTACCAGCTTTCTTTTATCCTCCCCACCAAGGGTTTGGTTGTTAGTCTCGTCCGTGATAGGTGTTTTGTACTTGATGTTTACACTCTTAGAGCCGATTGGATATTTGTGGAATACCTCTATCACCTCTTGTTAAACTGTTATTACTGAAGTCTCTGTTGATTTATTGCTTTGGGGTCAAGTGCCAAGGACGAGTATGCTGTCCTTTTTGCATAGACTTGCATAATAGCCTGGCAGTGAAGGGATTAATGCAATTAGCTTGGGCCTCTAAGCTTTTAAATTCTTGTATTTCTGCCTGCCTGATACAGAAAGCAGCTTTGCAGCGCTCTGCAGGTTCTCCACTGTGCTGGGACCCTGCCCGTGTGGTGCGGTTTAGGTCCTTGTGGCGGCACTTTCTCACTCAACTTATGGTATGTTTTTCTATTGCTTTCTTCACAGCTCTTGAACTCCACAGGTTCACACAACTCCAGTTCTCTACATGCACAACCTGCAGGATTCTCTATGTTTTGATCTTTGACATTTCTCTGCATTGCACCCTGGGAGATGTAGTTCTAGTTCTAAAGACCTTTACTCCACAGTTGGGACAAGCGTTGGGGTATCTTTTGGAATACCTCCAGTAGTATTCTGGGAATACCACTGCATTAGCAGTAGTATACCTACTCCTGGATCCAACTCTCAATTGGGCACGTGTCCATGAATATCACCACCAGAGGTGGCATTTCATCAGTGTTCCTGTACAAAAAGTCACCCAACTCGTAAATAGCCACTTAGTCCTACTTTCCCAGTTGAATTGTCCTCCTTTCTTTCCAATTATGATACCATCCATTTTGTTACTAAAGTGTATATTATAAATAACAAGCAATTGACCAAATCCAAGCCTGTGACAAGCAGACACAGGGTTAGGTAAGAGATCACTAATGCTTTAAGTGGGATAAAAAATGTAGGGGAGTACTAAAGAATCACAGAACAATATTTTAATGCAGGTTTAAGAAATGCCTGATGTGGCCTAAGTAACCCTAAAAAGTAACCCTTAAACGATGTGTGGCCTCCATAACTAAAGGGGCGGCCTAACCGATGCAGTTAAGGTCTCATAACTTGCACAAAAGGGAGACAAATCTATTTAAAATGTGTGTAAAAATAATACAATTAATTAGCAGTCAAAAATGGTAATAAAATAAATAATAACACATATAAAAACAAAATCCTGTCGAAACAGGTAAAGCCAGGTGCCGATCCCTCATTCCCTTTGAATGAAATCCATGATTCTTTTGTTTTAATGACATTTGACACAGAGCTTGGAATGTTAAGAGCCAATCCGGATTCTGGCCTTTCTGGGCATGGATCCCGACGGCTCTGCGGACTCCATCTGTGCCTGCCAATCTAATCACAACCCCTCAAGCCTCATACTCCTCCCCGCTTACCAGCCTCTTCCTCCCTGGCTATCGCTCACGTGAGCTGCTGGCTCCTCGCTGCACTGTCTGACCCCTGGATGGCGAAGAAGCATCCATAGCTCAGCGGCCATGTTGCAATTTTGTATTTTCTTCCTTTTTTGTTCCTTATGTCCCAGATTTTTGCCTAGCACCTGGCCTAAAAGCTGGTTGCTAATCTTCCATTGGCCGGGCCGCTGTGCGATACTGTCTTAGCCAGCCTTATCCACCCTTGCTTCACACTGATAAGTTTGGATTCCAGGCGCATAACTTGCAGTGTTGCTTGCAGCCTTAGGAAATCAATCTAACTAATGGTAACTTCAATATCATAATCTGTAACAAAAAGAAAATGATATAGTCACTATATAACATTTTCTCTTCAGAGAATCCCAAACAAATAACTTTTAACAACTTAACAACAATTGTTTAAAACTGTGGTTGTGATTCTAAACATGAGTTAAGAGGGGCATCTTGGGCATGAGCAGTATTTTCACCCATCATCTTTCCATTGGGGCATGGGAAATAGGGTGTGGGAGCCTTGGCAGGGCTCTGTTGGGTCCTTGGAGGATATGTGGTATCTCAAGAAAGCGTATGCAGGTCCTGGGATCTGTGTACGGATATTAAGTCTCACCACCCCTGTAGTCTGGGAGGCGGGCTGGGTTAGTTAAGTGGGGAGCTTAAAAGCATTGAATTTGTGAATCACCTTTTAATTTCCTTGACTGTACTTCCAATGAAGTGGAATTTCGTAAACACTGTGGACCACCTGGAGCTCTTTAGTAAGCACACTCTCAACTGATGCTCAACTTCAGTGCAGGTCCACAGGACACCCAATAGGACTGTAGCAGACCAAAGTCGTCCTTCGTAGGGGAGGTTTCCGGAAATATTGGTGGGGTGCTTGCTTCTCATTTATTTCAAAAGGAAAGAAAGACTTTAACAAGGAAAAGCTTATTTAATTCAAGTTTGCAGAGCCTAGGAAGATTTACATTAAAAACTGAAGAACAAATAAAAGAAAAAAGTTTTAAAAGACAAAGCTAGAATTGCTATTTTGATAAAATTAAAATAATGGATATATGTTTTTGGTGAATTTGTAGGCTAGGTAGTTGGTGTTAGGGATAGCTGGGGCTAGTGGCAGCCTCGCTAGTTACATTTTAGATGAATGAGGAAGCTTTCAAGCTATTAATCTGCATTGCTGGATAATCAAGAGGAATTCTCTGTGCCTTTTCAGAACTTGTTTGTTTCCCTTAAGAACTTCTCTGGAAAAATAGCTCGAGAAAAGATGTTCCTTCTGGTTGAACAAGATTACAGAAACAGCAGGAATATAGCAATGCACACTCCTACGCATCCTCAGGAAAAGTAATCTTCATCTCCAGCCTTATAAATAGATGTCCAGCTAACAAAGGTCCTGTGGGTAGGGAGGCCTCAGGGTCAATACATTGATGCAGGCAACTGAGGATCTGCGGCTCTTGTCTTATTAAAGATAGTCAGAGGTGTCCCATGTGTGTACTAGAGTTTATTATTTTGTCTGAATACCATTTTCCCCCCCAAGGGGGTCTCATTCACATATGTAATACATTCTGAGGTAGGCACGACCCTCAGGGGGTCCTTTGGGACTAGATGCAGCTTCTGTGAAGATCAGAATTTTCCGGACCCCACTCTTGTCTTAAGAACTATGTGTGGATCCTGCCGGGGCTGATCCCCAGCCACCCTAAAGCCCTGCCACGGAGCACTGTTCCCTACCATGAGTGCAGTGGTAGGTGCCCAGGATATCCAAGGAGGGGGAAGCGGGACAGAGACTTCAATGTTAGGCAGGCCTAGACTTCTTGACACACCGTGCCCTGCATGTTTCTTGGTTAGAATGCAAATGAAAAGAAAGTGTTGCACAAACATACGCTCACTAATGCAACTTGACTTGCACTGTACAGGGGACTCGATCCACCATCAAGTCACACTGATATGTTACAAGTGTTTCTGTTCTCCCTAAATTAGAAGAAATTGAACAGCGTTTTACGGTGCCTGCTGTTTCGTTGGGGCTGAAGACAGAGGGAGTTGCAGCTGTTTCACCCTAATGCAATCTCATTGGAATACCTGAAGTTCATTCAATCTTTGGATTTTTATTTTAAAAACCACTGGGTTTCAAAGTGGCAAGGCTGAGAGTTGGCTTATTGTGACCCTGCCAGAAGTTTCCAGAACATAGTCTTTGGAGGAAAAGGGAAAAGTTGGCAGGGAGGAGTAAAGTAGGTGCAGAGTTAGACGAATAGAGAGATATCTGCTGAAATATTAGCTGGGATGAGAGGGCAAGGGGTAATGTTTAAGGGAGTTTGGATGCATGCAACAGGTTGATTGTGGAGTTATATTGTGCCTCTAATAGCAAAGGAGTATTCAGGAAGGCGGTTTCCAGGTGATAATCATGTAGTATTAGAGGTGTGGCTGTGTGATGGGCTTGAGATATACTCAAGCGGGCTCCTATAGCATGAAGGCTAATTTGCTTAGGTTTATATTTACTGACCCAAAACAATCCCAAGAAAAATAATTATTGAACTGCCCAGCTTGGCTGCCAAGTGTAACAGCCATGATTAGGCTGTGTAAAAGGAGAATGTAGAAGGAAGTAGGAAATATTAAGCAGACGCTGAACATGTATGGGCTAGGCATCCGTGCGCAAGGAGCACATGCTTGACACCATATTGTATAGCTGAGCCTAATCAATGAAGGTGCAGGAACATCCATCCAGGGGTTATGCCTTCAAATAGTGCAGGAGCTACTAACTGCCGTAAACTATATTAAAAGGTCTAGTTGATCCAATTCTTTGCAAGTGCTCCTTCTACCCCCCACAAAAACACCCCTGCCGCTCAACCTTTCTCTCGTAAGGCTGCCACATTTGCCGACCCAGAATCTAACTGGCAAAGCGCAAGTATTAAGTGAGTACTGAAGAGGGATCTGTACCACAGGAACAGTGAACAGATCAATCAACGCCAAGTTAAATAGGCAGCACGCAGAGAGTAGGTAAGACATATGAAGATGGGTACAATGAGGACTTGCAAGAGAAGAGAGGGTCAATATTTTGATACAAGAGTAGTCTGGGTAGGTCAGGCAAATCAGGTGGGCCTAGGATCTTGGACCTGATTGAGGGTCCAGAGAAAGCATCTCTGGGATGAGGAGAGAGCTGTACCATCATTAGCACTGGAGAGAAAGCCACAGAAGACAGCGGCATAGACCGTGTATGGCGAGAGGGTCAAGGTCCAGCCTCAATACGCCAGAGCTCAACCTTTCACTCTCGCTTGGCCATGCCCAGACACTCCAGACAGCAAATGGGGGTGTGCTTCCACCTGCCCACTGTGCAAGAAGACCTTCAAACCTCTTGTGGGACTGCAAATGTAGGCATGTTATGCACAACAAATGATACTTGCTTGTGTCAAAAACGGCAACCAGCAGGGGACTCAATTCCGCAAGCCCCCCTGGGATATGCCCACAGGTTCCCCAGACACATGCAAAGCCATGCAGCAAATAAGACAGAATCCCAAGCTGCCCAATGCTGAGTATAAAACAGGCAGTGTCGTCTCTAAGCTGACACCCCACTGCATTCTGTCATCTGCAGTCATGTAACCATAACCTGTACAGGAATGGAAAATATGCCAACAAATACCAGGTACTAAAGAAAAGGACCTTAGAGCTCAGCACACCTCAAAGAAGTAAAAGTGTGAATGAAGTCATTTGGCAAGACAGGAGCCTAGGTCTCTCATGCTCAGCAGTCATTTTGTAATGAGATCACAGCTATGCCGCCATACAGGAATATTGTCAATATTAAGTACTTTGATCCCATAAGCCAGGCACACACACCTAGAAGTAGATCTCCAAGGACCATGTGCAACGCACATGGCCAAACACTGCAAAGTTATATTGCGCATATAAATGTATTGAGCGAAACACTTCGGCTAATACAGAATTAGGATGATCCTATGTTTTGCAACAAAGCACATCAAATTCAGAGAGTGCAGGGAACGACAACCATCTTAACTCTTGAGTCCCCTACCGTAGCTCTCAGTCATGATGTCATTTTTTTTCTCATTGTTAATCCTTACTGTAATGTCATGATGTGCTCAGGGGCTGAGTAACTGGTGAGAGGGACTCTTACGATGGTCGTCACTTCCCACAGCCGCAAAATTTCATGTCTTTTGTTGCGATAAATTGGATTATCTTGGCTCTTTAAAAAGTAACTTTTTTCACTCAATTCAATGGTTTTCTTATGCTATATCTTCCCCAGGTACGCAAAAGGTCTGGGAGCTCCTCCATCGAGGAAAAACACAGACAAATAACCTGTTCTGTGGGTAGGTTTCCACTCAGGAGGGTCTACAACCACATTTGAGCTCACTGTACCTTTCACTGATGAGGCCCAACTAGCCCGAAACATTTGTCTGGGGTTGCTGTTGGTACTCTTGTTCAGTGGAGATTTGCCCAGCATTTCGGTGGTGGACTGCCTAAGCTGGTGGGACCAGACTGATGTGCAAATGGATATTTCTCCTCTGTGAAAGGTACAGTGAGTTAAAATGTGGTTGTAGACCCTCCTGATTGGGCATCTTCCCATAGAACAGGCTATTTGTCCGTGTTCGTTCTCGGCAGAGGGGCTCTTAGACCTTTTTGTGGATATCTTTTCCAGGGCCCACTGACCATGGCCTTTGGCTGTGACCCACATACCCTTGCCTAGTAAGTAACCAGATCCCACATTCTGTTGCTTTCAGCCATGGCTAGTAGCCACATCATTCAGCCTTGTCCACTATCCAAGTTGCAACAGTAAGGCAAAAAGATAGTGGCCAGTGGCCTAATGCCACAACCCATTTTCCCCTGCCCTTAGAGAATGGACTGTTAGACCTGCTGAGGCCCATATCACCATGCCTAATAACTTACCAGATCTTAGAGGCCATGGACAGTGGATTGCAAACAGAGGAGCACCGCTCCCAACCGATCCCCACCCACTTTGACCACTGCCTGTAAAACGAAAATGGTCTAGAACAAACAAGCTTGCCAGCGCGCTCCTAACACTCCCTCTACACGTGGTCCTCTTTCCCACTCCTCACCTCTACCCTGGCATGAAATCACCCCTTTCCCAAAAATCATTTTGAGGATTTTTCTTTTTCAACTTCCCTCAGGTTTACCATGCAAATCGCTTGCATCGAGGAACAGGAAATGGTAGCTTTCCATTTCTTAAAAGCCTCAATGATGCAATGCACCATGGGTGATAAACGTTTTTGAGGGCTCAGGGGAGTGCGGGGGAACACCCTCTTCTCCATAGAATTATCTCAAAACTACTACAAGGTTTTACCCCAAACCAACAAAAGGCACATCTACAGCGCTTTGTGCCCAAGTTGTTCCTTATTTGGTGCAAATCCACTCAGTTGTGTTCGTGCTTCGTGTATTCAATTGAAGCACCTTTTCCCCTAGGGAAGAATGTATCAGAGTTAACACATTGCTGTCCTTGTAAATTCAAATTATCAAGACATTTCCCTTTGTTTTACAGGGCTGCACAATGATGCTAGAATAGTGTTTGCTGGTCCCGGTGAAAATAATTGGTAGATGATTCGATTCACTCCTGCAGTGTGAACCAAGTCCCTGCTTTACAGATGCCCAATGTTTTAACTCTCAGAATCATGACTAAGAAGGCATTAATTATTCGTGATGTTTATGCAACTCTAGTAAAAGATTTACACCTAGTTTGAAATATAAACAGACATTTAAATATGCTTTTGTTAGCAGAGCATATGTTGCTGATGGAATTCAGTCATCATAAACAGTAAGGACACACTTCCAGTGAGTTTGCCTCTGACACATCACTGCTCCTGACCACTTTGCACACAGTTGCCTTGCTTATGGTTATGCTGCCAGCTCTCTATTAGCCTATTTTAGCTATCAACTGTGAATTTATTTCCATTTGAATCTACAATCAATCATTAAAATATAATTTAAATGAATACAATTTTTAATAATAGTTTTATAAAAAAATAGGGTTTATTATGTTTAAAGCTACTGTGAGCAAATGTATTGAAATGTCCCTTTTCCAGAGAGTTGTCAGTTTGTTATGATGTCGGCTATTTAAGTGAAGTCCTTTCACCATGTCTGTGTTTCGTGAATATTGACCTTTGATTGGAAAAACAATGTGTAGCTCTTTTTAAGTCAACTATCATATTGACTTTGATAGGATTATCACCCAAAATGATCGACAATACATCATTACAATTTTTTTATGGGGTTATTCATTTATTTGACTTGCTCTTTTCATTAGGTGCGTTTGGTTACATCTGTACCCTTTACACTGTAAAAAAAAAAGAAAAACTGATTCCTTCAACACACATTTTGCGTAATAGCATACTAAAATGTATTTAAACATTCTAAGTGCCATATTCTGCAAGGAATATGTTGCCTCAAATGAGTTGTGAGGGCATCCAATGTATGATTAAGGGTGCACTGTGTGTCTTTCTAATAGAATGCTTTTACCGTTTTCCATGTTAGAAAACCAGATTCCCTTCCTGTTGGTCTACCGCTAGCCACCTTGGACTAGAGTAATGTACTTAGCTTGTTTCCAGTTGTCGATATCCTTAATGCTTCTTTCCTATGTTAAGGTTTAACTTACTGAGATTAAGCCAGTGCATGGCCTTTTCTAAACACCTGGTGAGTTCCCTTGCCGCCCCACGCTGGTCCGATGATATCTCAGTTGTGCGTCACGCAGAGTCAATACCTCTTCGAGACTCCATAGAGTACTGATTTAGAACTTGGTTCTCCAAATCTCGTTCATGTCTAGCTGCAAGAAGTTTAAGCTTTTTCTTACAGAAAAGGACTATTGTTGAAATAAGGCGGGCTGCAATAAAAACAATTCTACACTTTGGTGGCTTGATGAGTGTCTGATTTTTGCCTTAAGCATACCATAGGTAGTAATTCAATGGCAAGAGTAGTGTATTACTCCCCCTGACCCCTTCTGTGCCTTCCCCTCCCTTAATTTCGTCTTACAGCACCACAGCGTTTCAATATTCCGGGACCGACAGTAACCACAAAATGATCTGCGTAGTCTTACACCCATGTATGAACATCAGAGTAAGTACGATTCTCTTTAAGTATGTACAATTAGCACATGGATATTGCTATTGACTTACTCTTAGCCAATAAGAATGTTCAGAGTGCAGTCAATAACTACTGGTATGCTGATGGCTGGAACAGCAGTTAAGAATATACATTCTCTGCCGGCTGTTCCAGCTACCTGAAGCCCTTCCCCCGGTGGCGCCGTTTTTGTTTTTATCTGAGGAGGCAACAGGGATCCACTCCCTGTTGCCTCGACCCCCTCCCCCAAAACCACCAAACCCTCTTCCCTACCCTTCTGGCCCCCTCCCAACTTACCTGCAGGACCAGAGCTTTGAGCTCCAGTACCTTAACGCCTTCCGATCCCGGCTGTCAACATAGAAATGGAACAGGGGCATAGTACTTTTTCCCCATGGCGGCGGCGGCTGTATTTTTTCATTTTTTCTATCTATCATTTTTTCCTGCAAACGGTGAGCCGACATGGCCGGTGTTTATGCGATCAAACAGCTACTAAATAATTATACCTAGCTTCCTGTAGGTTCTCTGCACCTCCTGTCCGTCAAAGAGAGGGGTAGTTTTTGACTCTACGTTTTCTGCATTCTAGTATTCCCTATGGGGTCCACCGGCTTTATGCTGCGGTATCTCCAGCATTTGCGCATGAATGAAAATCCAGTGCTGGTATAAACGTTGGAGCATTTGTATGGCAAAGATGAAGGAACCCTGCGGAAATGCAAGTTGCGTTCTGGCCCTCCTCTCCAACATACCAATGATTGAACATGTGAAGTGATATGAATGAAAAGCATTCAGGTTATGCCACTATGGAACATGAGCTCCTAGGTAAAATTCCTTTCATGGGTGCCTGCTGTGTGCCCATCCTTGGCGCCACGCCCTACTCACGTGTGTACTGTACATGCATGATAGGCATAATGAAGACAGAGTAGAAAGAGCAATGGGAACAGGAGAGCCTTTCTACAGCTAAACATGGATGATGTTATTCATTGAATTTTCAAATGTGGCATGAATAATAAACAGTGAGTCGAAGCTTCATTACATAACCACGCCACTGGCGACGAGCTGAGTATCCCAGCCCTCGTTTTCTCTGTGATACCACAGCTGTGCCTGCTACTGAACCTATATCTGGGCCCATCTGCATCATGCAAGAAGGTGTGTCTCCCCCTATTGCGTTTCTGCAGATCCCTCGTTCTCTGAAAATTCCAAGGGCGCCCTTGAAAGGCTCATTTGAAACCTACTTGAAGCCGTTGATGGGTTAGAGTTGCTGCTGGTTATCTCTGTGCCCTCTTTCTGAGTTCCTTGGGAAAAGTATATGTAACGGAGACGTGTTCCCCTGTCCTAGATTCGGGCGAACAATATCTATTAAATAGTATACTTGGTCCCTGCTCATCAGAACAGCTGCTACTGCTGGCTTCACCCTCTTGAAATTCTTTACTAACACAATATGCAGCAATATTCTGCAAGCACCCCGACAAACTAACAAACTATGGGCCTCATCACAAGTCTGGTGGTAACCCTTAAAAGTGGAGTTAACGGAATTAGCGCCGGCAGTACCGCTCTGCCGGATCATGACCCGGCACAAATACCACCGATTCTAAAATCAGCTGGCGCTATTACAGCCTGCCAAACAAGGTGCAAAGCACAGCCGCATTGCAAGTCCATGTTCGGCGGTGTTAAAGCCGAGAACCGGCGATAATTCCGCCGAAAACACAGCACAGTTACCTCAAGCTTCCAGTTGGAGGTAAATGAACACGGGTGCCTGAAATTAAGCCACAGGTGATTCCAATCCACCCCAGAGGGCTACATAAATCACACCCCTACCACAAACACTGTTTCCAAGACCATGCTGCCACCAGCCACTGTGAACTGAGACAGGCAGCTGCTCATGCTGTGGCAGGAAGCAGGGAGGAAGGACAACCAGGCCAGGGCACAGGGAGTACAGGAGGGGTTAGAGGGGGAGTGGTACCCTCACAGACACCCAGTTGGTCACCCTGTACCGCCTCTACAGGGAGAGCATAACAGAGCTGCTCACCACAATACAGGACGACATAGGGAGCAGGATCAACATCTGGACAGCTGTGCACCCACTGCTGAAGCAGTGTCTGTACTGCAATTTCTCAGAACTGGCACCTTCCACCACTCAGTGGGCATGATGCACGCCATGGCACAGCCCACATTCTGTGTAGTGTTGGGCCAGGTGCTTGAAGCCCTCATGTGGCAAGAGCAATGCCATGTGGCAAGAGCAATGCCACATCTCACTGCCTACCACCCCAGCCCAGGTCAATGCCATGAAGGCACAGTTCTATGCCGTTGCCCAAATGCCAAATGTGATAGCTGTCGTGGACTGTGCCCACGTTGCACTGGTGGCCCCCCAGACCCATGAAGTAGTGTGCCATAACCGCAAGCACTGCCGCTCCCTGAATGAGCAGGTGATCTTCGACCCCAACCTGTACATCACCCAATGCTGTGCCCGCTACCCTGGTTCCACCCACGATGCCATGGTCCTATGGAACAGCACACTGCCAGGATACATGCAGAGGCACAGAGGACAAGAGACCTGGATAGTGAGTGAGTAGAAAAGCCAAATGGGGCGGAGGGGGATGCAAATAACTACACAAAGGATTGCAAATTCCATACTTGACCATCTCCCACACCAACATCACAATACAGGCAAGAGAGCCTGCGCATGTCGGACCTACCTGCATGGAGAAGCTGATGTACACATAAAGTAGCAAATAGAAGTATCAATATGACTACAGGTATCACAATGCAACATGCACTTACCAAATCAACGTTGACAAATGGCCACATTGCCTCACACAATAACAACCCTGCCAGTACCATAGCCATGCATGCATGCATGTGCAGCCAGCCCACAATGGTGAGCCGGTGGACCCAGATGCTCAGGGAGGACCCATAGGAAACTCAGCATGCCATATACACAGTGGAAATACACTGCCATATGACAGCCACCATGTCAGCTGCACATGTCACTGACATACACCTCATGCAACATATGCTACAAGGGAACAGGGTGCTTGTGAAGCAGAAACAATTCATAACACAAGTGATGCAGCATGCACAGACATAGAATCAACACATGACATGAAAAGAAGGCCCATTTGCATGCACAAGTTCTCCATTGCCCCGATATTGTGTACGCCCAAACCTTACACCGTGACTAATGCCTGTGCCTCCCCCATGCAGGTGACACCGAATACCCACAGCTGCGCTGGCTAATGACCCCTGTGCGTGATTCACAAACGCCACAGGATAATGCCTACACCCACGCTTACAGCAGGACCTGTGTGTGCATCGAGCATACCTTCGGCCTCCTGAAAGCACACTTCCGCTGCCTCGACTGTCCCAGTGAAGCCCTGATGTACGCTCCAGAGAATGTGGGTAAAATTGTCCTTGTGTGTGCCATGCTGCACAATATCTGCCTGAATAAGAATGTCCTGTTACCCCCTGACGTGGATATGCCTCCCCCAGAGGATGACGATGCAGTGCCTGTTGCAGAGGCAAAAGCACGCATTGCCAGAGATGATGTGAGGGATGATCAGCCCACCAGGGACTGATAGACAATTTCTTCTGACACTTCAACATGGCACAAGCCATGCACAACTGTGTGACACTTGCATCTATCAATAAATACGACAATGACACAATCCGGAATGTCCTCGCATTGATGAAGTTTAACGGTTTTAATGTAATTAAGTACCACAGGTATCCCCCCTTCCTGGGCTGGGCCTTGTGGAACAGTTTCTAATGTGTTCTGCACAAGCATTTATTTGTTTGCAACATTGATATCATAAAGGTTTCTGAAAAGAATCTATGAAGATTCCTGGCTTTTCTTCGCACAATTAGAATTTTTTTTACTGATTGTACTACTTTTCCTAACAACAAAAAGTGGGGGGATACCCACCAAACGCCCCTTACCCCTCTCAGAAATTCCCCCATCTATAGCTCAGGAGTAAAGCGCTCATCTTGGAAGCAAGACGACGCGGAGCAACACAGGTTCAATCCCTGGATCCGCACTTAGAAACTTCTTGGTAATAAGCCTATTACAAATAACTAATTACAATTACAAATACCTAACCAAAACCCTCCATCTATTCATTTGCAGAAAAAAAGTGCTAAAAAGCGGCAAAAAGAAACGTGTCGAAAATGCAATTCGGCAAAAGTGGGTAATACCATAGAAAAAAACCTAAAGAGGAAATATTGGCTCTATACCTCTAAGCAGGGAGGCCATGTTGACTTGGTATTTGGCTTTTCAGGATGCAATCTTCTTTTCGGTCACTCGTTCGACCGGCACCGCCAGGATGAACACTGTAGCGAGTACCCTGAATCAGGCCAGGGGCAACATCGCAAGAGTACGGCATGCACCAGGAAATGACAGAAAAAGAGTTTGACACGCATCTTTTCCTCAGCCTGATCCAATCTCACCAGCCAGAACTACAAGACACCTTGTTCTTCTCTAGAGAGTGTCCTCACTCGTGGGGTCTTTGAGTGAGGTGCTGGTTGTGGACTTGTGGACATGTATTTAGATCTTTGATTTTTCTACGTCTGGTTTCTCTGATTCCCCTGGCCCTAAAGTGCGTGAAAGGGCCAGAACGTTTTTAGAAAAATAAGTTCGTTTTTCCTTTCCATTTATATTTTCACGTTCACCAATTTCCCAACCAAAAGCGCCACCCATCTATTGTTATCCACTCAATCTCATAGTGTATTTTATTCGTGCCACTTGCTTGTTCCCCAATAAGCACTGGAAGAGTCATCCCAGCTTCAGACCGACTCCGCAACTCGGGCGCATTGTTTCAAGTAGGAAAGATTCACCCAAATGCCCAGTTCTTACGATCAGCCCTGATTTTCTGGGCCCATCTACTCTTGGAGGGCACTGGATATGATGCAGCCCTGGAGAGAGAGGCCACTCACAACTCGCTCTGGCTGGAAAGGTTTTACCAGAGGATGAGCTAGCTATTTTTCTAATTCATGCAGTGGGAAGGTTTTACAGTGCTCGACCTAGTAAATAAGTTAATAGCTACTGGGCAGGCAACCAGAAAGAACCAACCGTAGTTGTAAAAGAAAGGTTATCAACTTTTTTTGCGAAACCAGGAAAGACTCTAAATCTTGCGGGTTTCAAGTGAACGATGATTCCAAAGTTTTGTGGCCAGTATCACACTTGATCTGCCTAAGCCTCTGGAGTTTTTAGAAAAATTGATAAACATAGAATTGCAAGTGGATGATCGTTTAAGTTGAGAAGACGACAACCACTAAGGACCTGATTCATGGAAGTGTTTTATAATGGTGCAATCCCATAGGAAACCGTTCCATGAATCAGGCCCTTAGAGTGTTGTTAGTTTAGAGTGGTGAAAAATCATAAAGAGCTATGTGCTATATCGCCACTTCCATGCTCTCCCACACAGATTGTTTCGCTGTCCTGACTTTTCTGGACCTGTTAGCACACATCTGCACTTACTTCCTTGCCAGCTTAGGTTTTATTTAATCTTTAAAGACCCTATTTAAGACAACTCAACAGGGCACCCAAATAGTGCATTGGATTGCTCTGTCTAAGACTCCTTCAAACAAACTATCCTGGCATAGTATGCAGTCTAAAGAACTTTTTTTTCAACCTTGCATCTGTTATCTGCCTAAATGCTCTCTGTTAACCATTACCTATAGCAAAATAATATAATGTATTACTGCATTTCTCATCTTCTGTCTGCTTTCCAGCTGATAATCTTTGTGATAAATCCATTCTAGCCATCTGCAGTACACTGACTGTTCCCATGGTCTGAACCAGCATGCCCAATGGACCTTGTGATAGTGACATCCTGAGTTGATTACCTGATGGACACATAGCCATACTTTGTACCATCTTCCAAACTACAGACTCTTCCACACCCAGATCGAACACCACAGTCAACCGCTGCCCCACTTATTGCACCTTCCAGCCCTTACACCTCTGCCATTCATATCTTCTGTCACTTGTACTCATCACACCCCAAATCGTCCCGCTAAGCTTGAAATTGTCAATCTCAACATGTGCTTAGATGCCCTTCATGAGCTGAGCAGTAAATTCAAAACCTCATGCTCCAACACAACCTGGAAGTTCATCTTCCAGGTGAAACCCTGATTCCCACTAGCCTGTGTCTATATTTCCCCATCTGAATCCCAGATCTACTCTTTCAAAAGGATGGACATCGCCCTCATTTTCAAATTCACCATCCAGATCTTGAACATTCTTCCAGCCATCTCCTCAACCTGTGCATAGTACTCTCACCGCTTTCTGATGCAAAACCACCTTGTGCTATCATCCTTTCGACCCCAGTTCCCACTGGTCCTTCCAGGATACTTTATCCTTCTGTAGAGAAACCCCTCAATGCTCACACCAGAAAAAAGGCAACCCACCAGGGAAAAAGGCCCAGCACATCTCTTGCAAGGAGAACAAAGTTTTATTTCTACAAAAATAGAAGTGCATCTGCAAAGAACACTGCTGTCACAGAACATTCTGGCAAAATCAGTACGAGCAACACTTTATGAAGGCACACAGCGTCATCAGTGATGTAAATTACATAATGTACATATAGCTGGTTGGTTGAGACCCTATACATAGGCTACCTGCTCCATAAGGGAAGTCAGGCCATTATTCCCAGCCCCTTCTGTCCATCTTCTTCCATGTGGGTTCCTCCTTGCGCGTCATCAGGCATGAAGCTGCAATTAATCAGTGATTATGTGTGTGAAGGAAAACAATGCAGGCTCTATCTCTAACCTGATGTGCATCTGGTACTGCAGGCAAGGGTTAAGCGGATACTTCGAGGTCATTGCATCTAACAGACTACAGCTTGATTCTAGACATGTTGGTGCCTGTCCAAAGCTCCCAACACTCACTTTGGATATGTTATTTTACCCCTTCCAGCACCTCGTGGCACAAATTAAGTGCCCTATGGTGAATGCAACTGGTCCCTGCTTTCTGATCTTTCTTGATCAATTGGGGTCCAACAGTTTTATGGCTGGTGGTTTGGAACTGACTGGTACCTTGGTATGCTTGGGGTCTTGGGATGGGGGCATCTGGGTGCTATTACTGAGAGCTGGGACAAGGAAAGTCAGAGGCTCGTGCGCTTCTTCTCGTGGGATTGCTTTTCCCAGAGAGCTCTCAACCCCCTTGCGGCTTTGAAGGATGCATTCCTTCTGGAATACGAATGCTGGCAAAATGGGACAATGAAAGCTCTATGAATCTCTGCAGCACTGGCTTTTCTCACCAGTGCCCATGCTACAAACTGTTCCCTATTCCTGCATGCATACACTTATTTTCATGTGTGTAGCTCAGGCTGTGACTCTGGCTGCAGTGCAAAACTAGGCCTCAATTTCAATATGGCTGCTAATATCTAAGATGGTGTCTAAGTCGTATGTATTTTAAAGCTAAAGCATACACCACTCTCCCCGCACTATAACCCAAGTCGATACCCCCCCTCTGCCCGTAACCTCACTGAGCCCCTATTGCACACTTCCAGGCCTCTGTTGCACCCAAAAGTGCTTGGGTATGTGGGCCAAACGTCCCCCTTCCCAACATTCCCCCTTTTAGTTAATAATGCATTAACACATTTCTGTATACTTATCAGGTCCTCTTTATTCTTGTTTCCCTTTCCAATCTTGGGTGACCCATCCTTTGGTATCCACGCGCTTTAACAGCATTGAAGCCCCAGCTGGCAGGTGCAGAAGATCACCAACACTATCACAGGAACCAACATCTTCACGATAGTCCCCATCCACGATGGTGCTCACGAAAACAGATTATCAAACTAATCACTCTCCTGTATCCCATAAATAGATTCAGCTTGCCACCCAATCTGTAAATTTTGAATATCGTTTGAATTTTCAGGAAGGAGACCCTTCACCAAATGAGAAACTAATGCAGGTTTAGCTTGTACACCAGCATTTGCAATTCCTATTATTTAGTGAACAGTCAGTCAGTCAGTCAATCTAGATAGGTAGACAGAGGGAGATTCAGAATGGTTTTGCTTGCAAGCGGAGATCTTTGAGCAGTCAGATTTGACTGAGTATTTTTCTTTAATGAGGGCGGTAAGTGCATTAATATTAGCCAGTGTGTCAGGCCATTGCAGTTTGTCCATAATTTGTTTGTGTAGAGTGTCTTTGAGCACAGCCCTTAGGAGTTGTTTAAGGTCCCCAATTGTGGGATCATAACAGGCCATCACTGTGTTCAAATGTTCCATGAAAGCAGCAGGGTTATCCTGAAATGTGGGGAATTGTGCCATATGGTAAAGGTCAGTGGAGCTCCATGGGATGTGAATTCTCGCAGGTTCAGCATCGGTAATGGCATGAGGGTAGGTGCGCAATGGCATAAGGGTGGTGGCAGAAGTTGTGGATGATGAGTCATCCCTAGTGTGCAGTGGGGGTAGACATGGAGGCATGTGACACTTGGAGGTCGTGTTTAGTGAGTTCCTGCAATGCAGAAATATATTGTGGTGAACCCAGGCCTGCTGCAGAGAGTGATTTCTGTAAGTAATCAGAGGTCCACTTGCGTTCCAGGCTATGACGGCGTTGGTGTTGGGTGGGAACAATGGGGGTGGAGGAAGCTAGAGGTTTGGCTTTGGTGGTAGAATGTAAAAAGTGAGGTGATTATTGGGGCACTGGGGGTGGTGTTGGAGCCAGAGGAGGGCTCTGTGGCGGTGCGGATGACTGTGGCTGGGGCGTCATGGCAGCTTGCTGTGGTTTGGGGATATTGGGTCCCTCTTGTGCATTGTCGGTGGTGTGCGGGCCCTCGGGAGAGGCGGGAATGGTGGTAGTTTGTCTAACAGGTCCACAGGTGGTGGTGTAGGTGCTTCTGAAAGGGAGTCTTTAATAGTGTCTGCAGAAACACTTGGTTGGAGGCCTGTTTTGTGAGTGTGTTTACTGTTTAGCTGGCCAGCCAGCCTTCGAGGGATGATTGTACTTCTCTAATTCTTTCTCTAGCTTAGCCTGACTCATCAGTGATCTAGTCTGACTGTCACGCAATCTGCCTGTAGACAGTTTGTGGCAGGTGAAATAATCTGACCAATGACCATCAGACACCTTAGACTTTCTATGTTCCAAAGCCTTGCACAAGACAACAAGGTGATCCGCATGAAATGAGCCCTCAAGTGGCCAATACAGCTCCCTTTGAAACTGAGTTAAAACATTTCAATCTTTCAAATATTTACAGGTGAATGCCCCATACGTTGAAAACATAAAGAAGGCATTAGTCCCTACTGCAGGTGTAAGTGTTGTTGTGGATAGCCTAGAGCCCATGGCTAAGTCTAGAAATGTAAAAAAGCAGGGAGACACAAAGGGAGATGGGCCTGCAGCTACAGCAGGTCAAGAGAGATGAAGCAAACAACCTCCCGGCAATTGGTATTTACTGGTGGTGACAGCGTAAAAACAAACTGGAGAGGTGGTACAGAAGGGGAGACAGGAGCAAGCAAGGATTTGATAGAGGATGCTGAATATAAAGATAAAGTAAGACACAAGATGGACAAGAGGACCTGCGTTAGGTGTAGCTCAGCAATAACATTTGGCACTTAACTTCCAAATGGCCAAGTTCCATCAGCATTGCCTCTTTAGTTGAAGCAAGAACACAGATATAGACTGCAAGGCTCTGAGTGTTGAAGTAAGTAAAGTAATGAAGGGGGGGGGGGGCGATCCCAAAAATGTAGATATGTTCACATTTTTTCTTGCCAATCAAGACCTCCCTTGAGCATGGAAGCAAAGCAGGTAGGTATATCTGTGCACTAAGTTGTCCTTAGCATGGACAGGACACTGGTGAATAGTAGCAGAACATTTCGACATTGCATGTTTCCTCCTAACGGGATCAACAACACGGATTACTTCTTGATTACAGTGGCCATTATGTCTTACTTTTACCCTCTCCAAGAAACCTTACTCACAAAATTAGTGAACAGTGCAAAATGTCACAAATCGAGATTTGATTTACATCAAAAAAGAAAGTGTAATATAAAAACGTTTACTTTTTTTTATAATTTTATGCATTGAACAAATGTATACCTTTACTCTAAAAATGAAGCATACCAATAGAATCACTACATGTACAATTCCATTTACAACTCTTTTCCAAATCTATATCTTTTAAAATTATGAACTGTAAATGAGCTCTTAGGGTACTAAAAATGTATTTAACCAAGTGCCCCTTCTGCCACTCGATTAATAAGAGATATGTGTTGTCACCTCTGTTTCTTGCATTGAAGGCCTGTTAAAAACAAACATTGGCAAAACCAATAGTTTCGACTTGTGTATATATATATTAAATAGGCATTTGGCAGTGACTGACAGCATATGTCCATGTACCCATGCAATTTCCCAGCTATTTCCATTTTATGGGTAGGTAGTACTATTATGGCAGTGGCTGGCAAAGGCCTATCCCATGTAAACACAAAAGAATACCTATTTGCTTTGCCAATGCTTCTTACTTCATGTGTGAAGTGTAGATATTAAATTGGGCTGCAGGCCATATAATAGAATAAACCGTGTGATGGGCATATGTAAAGCAAGTACTAAAGGTTTTCCTCCACATTTTGAAATATTGACTACTTTTTACTTTACCTGCTTAGCTTACCCTGAATCCAAGTACCAAATTGCCATAAACAACCAGTATCTACAGCCCTGACACTACTTGGATTGGGTACAGTCACCACCAATAAGGATGGCAAATATATTACCTGGCAAGGTTTTATGGCACTTAGCTGCGCTTAGAATACCTCCTGTCAAATCTCTGTCACCACTTTGCTTTTGATTTGTTTCACAGGGGCATACCCCCTCAGTCCTACCCCTTCCATCTTCCATACCCGTAGCCCCACATTACAGGTGGATCAACAAGAATGTTGCAAGCAATGGCTTTTACTGTTGGCAATCTAAGTGCAGCAAAGTGACCTAATATGATCTGGCTCACCTGTTGGCAGCTCTTTGACCGGTAGTAGTTTCTACAGTCCGGTTTAGTGGTGGGTGGCGGGAGGGAGCCGGTGAGTAATGGCATCTATGCTATCTCCCCTGCAACCTCTGGGCTGGCACGTGTTACACTACTGCCCATTCTTGCAAAGCCAGGCATCCCTAGCCTTGCAGGCGGATCCCTCCTGTTTCCCACATTTCCAAGGGGCACAGGGTCAGGGAAGCATCTAGTGGCACAAAAGTGTATGCCTGTTGTATTACTTGTCACTGCACAAAATCTGCTTTGCTCAAGTGCTTGAACCTTAGATTCCAAAATTTCAGAGTAGCTTCTGGCCTGCGGAATCGAAATCAAATGAAGCTTGAAGTGAAGTCAAATCAAATTTGCATGATGCCTGTTGTGACCCATGAAGTCCACCCCTGTCTGTGTCAAGCTTATTTCCAAATCAATGTGAGAAATTTAAGATGTTAATTTTGCTCCTGGAAATTTCGACTGTCCCAGAAATTTCGACTGTCCCAATACAGATATTTGGGGTATGTGCAGGCGAATGCATGCATCCAGTCTCTGTTCGGGAAGCTCTGTGGAGAGCTTGAAAGCCCTTGTGCCAACGGCTGACTAGAACCTGGTTTCCGGCTCGCGATTGTCTGCTTCCAGGTCCTTCTTGTGCATTTCGTTTTGGATGATGAACACAGAGCAGGTTCTTTGCAGAGTCTTCTTTCTCCGGATGGAAATTGCAAGTTGGTAGGAGAGAGAACCTGTAAAAAGCACCAACACTTGAAAATAGGCTCATTTGAAGCAACCCACACAGCGATCTATGTCAAATGTCGAAGCATGAAATTGGGTTTTTATCACAACATATCATATACATTGGCCCATGAAATTGAACGTCTTGCAATAATCTGTAAATATTTTATTTTTTACCTATATATGCATTAACACAATTAGATTTAACGTATTCTGTAAAATAGGGTCAATAGTTGAACCAAAGCAAAATGATGAAATTGACATACAACATGTGTTTCAACATAAAGTATTACATTCCAGAAACGTTTTTGCAAATTTCAGGTTCATCGACTATCCCCTCTAAATTCATTGTAGGTGGGTTCTACTCCTATGGGAGTGCTGCAAATTCTGCTACTTTCAAACTACTGTACGGCTACATAGATTGGAGGATTTAAGAGGAGCTGGAGTCTTAATGCTGGAGAGTTTGTGATTTAATTTTTGGTTTTATAATGCCCAATATGCCAGATGTGGCCTGAAAGTGCTTTGCAATATGTTGAGGACAGCTACTAGACATGATCAGAATGTTTTGGGGTACAGCCAGCTCATTAGGGCTTTTCATAATTTCAGGTGGCTGGACATGGCTGATACATTGCATAGCTTTGTGTTAAAGGAGAAAAAGAGGTGCCCCCTCACTGCCAAACTGGCATTATGGTATGTGATGTCTCATGTCTGGTTTTTTTCAAACAAGTAACAGGAATCTTCACTATTCAATGTCAGGTGAAAGCTGCAAAGGCGTTTAATCTGTTCGCTTGGATCCTGGCAGATATCAGGGTTCCAGCACTCACCTGGATCTTTCTTTGTGAGTTCATTTTCTACTGGACCTTAATTCTTTGCGTGATTAAGGGCCATCTGTGGCTTAATCCAACCATCTTTATCTTAGCTGGCATTAATCTTTCCAATGTCTGATAAATTATTGGCTGTAGCTACATGGCCACCTTGTCCTTTAGGAAGCAATTCCTTTCTGTGTAATATTTTAGTTTCCTAGTAGATCCTCTTCTCTTCACTTGGGAACTGGTATCATTTGCATTTAGTTCAAACTATCATCTGCCACTATTCTTGATTTGACTCAAGTGAATCAGAACATAGTTTACAGGGTTGAGTTTATTACTTTATAACACGGATACATGTTGCTTTTTGCCCACTTTGCAGATCCTGGGATCACCAGGGGTGTTTGCCAAGCCAAGTGCTGCTTGATCTGCTTTGAGATCTGAGTGGATAGTCCTCTGAATTGAGCCTCTTTTCAAGAACTTGGCTTTCTCGAGGGCTGACCAGCTGGAAAGGGGATTTACTTAGGACCCCCAGTGTTTTCATTAGTTGGCAGTCCAGAAACCTGACAGCTCTGCCTGCGTGATTTTCTTTCTCAAGCTTAGATGGGCAGATTGGCATGGCCTTTCTTGATCTGACGAGCCAAGTCCAAATGTGATGGGTGGCCAACTTGCTTACGCAGTCAGGCCCTTTTCCGCCACAGGCTTCTAAACCAAGGATAGGCTACTGAAAGTCATATCTTGTGCTTTCGGTAACCAATGTAGAGATTTCAAGAATGCAGAGTTATAGTTCATCCTTCTCCAGATCAAAGATAGCCTTCTTGTCTAATTCTAGATTCGCAGAGTTTTTTTGTAACTTATTTTAAGACTTCTGTGCATAACTAGGTTCAATGTTGGTGAATTGTACATCCGTACTTGATGCACTGATCTTATGTTTTTTGATACGCATGCACAGAATTGATATCAATAGCAACCTTTGGGACTGCCCAGGTGCATACTTGATGTTACAATTTAACATGCTGCAAGTACATTGAGCTAGAGTAACATAAAAACATAGGTGCACTGATAGTTTGCCTTTACCAACAAACATCAATCAGCTAGCACAATGAATATTAAGTGGAATATCTTTTCGCACAAGTATGTGCATCCATCAGTATGGCAATATACTTCATCATCTGTGACCTTCTTAAAATGGGCGCATGTTAACTTTGGGCATATAGAAAGATAAGACTGCTGTAGTCAATTTTGTTAACTGAATGTTTGCTCTTCTGGTACAGTCCATCACAAACCAAAACATGTGCTGTAACAGGTTTGCTATTTCTGGATCAAATGTAGGTGTATTTACTGAGTGTTAAATTAATCAAGTGAAATACTCTCCCCCATTCTTTTCTACCTGCATGGAGAGTACCACAATGTAGGTCTCCATCTCCTTGTCCTCCTGCCTCCTTCCCTTCCCCCCTGCTTGCTCACTGGGGATCTCTCCTCCAGCCACATTCCATCTCCCTCTTACCTCAGTTCCCTGCTTCTGTTATCAGTGGGACACTCTGGGAACACCTTCACTCTCTCCTCCCTTTCCAAAGGCAATGTGTCCCCTCTCTCCCCACTTACCACTACTCCTCTTCTGCCTTCCACTTTCATGATTGCTCAATGGACCTTTCTCAGACACTTGTGCAATCATGAAAGTGCACATTTTCCCCATGGACGCATGTCATCTCAGAATGATGGCACATTTACTAGACTAAGGACAATCGCCAAAACCAATATCCCTTTGTCCTTCGCTCCTCTAGAAACCTGGTTCTTACTTCACACTCACTCTCATCACTGCTGCATGTACCTTCCTGTGCCTTCCATTTGTACCCTACTGGCTTCCTCAAGAGAATTATTTTGCTTTCTTCCATTGCTTTCCTCTCCTAAAAATGCTGGGTTCCTCTGAACATATCCTGGACCTATGACTCCTCTCTGTGCCCTTATCTGGTCCCCTTCCTCCATTCACCTGTTTATCATGTAGTATCTGCATGATCTCACATTCACAGCACATGTCAACCTTCCCAAGCTATGGTCTAAAAGTTGATCTCAAAATGTTAATCGTTTACAAAGTCGACACTTTTTATTTTATTCATTTTTTTCTGATGGCGTATCCTTGCACCATGCCCTTTTCCCTGTACCCTGCACCGCCCCCGAATGTCTACTCTCCTCTCTTCTGATATCTGTATCACCAACACTATTCTTATTTTATGTCAATGTTAGACACTTGGTACATTTTGGTAGGTCTAGCTTTATGTTGGTCGTTCAATTTCAATCTCACGCGAGTCATGCTCACATTAAGATGTCGACTACTGGATCGGATACATTTCGAGGTCTATTCCAGTGGCCAGATCTATAATTATCACCTCCTACGGTTTCTGGGAATCCCGAACCTTATATCTTGTCACCCCAATTTGACATGTTGTTAAGATCTATTTCACAGGCCAGCCACAACGTGTTTTAATCCAGACACAGGCCCATTTACCTTTGGTAAACCACATGCATTATCACTGTTTACTGTGCCCCTCCTTCTGGGCTTTCAATATAGAATATTGTCTTCTACCAATACTGACCTACTGTTTGTCATTTTCCTTCACAGTCATCCTTGATCACAGAGCGGTGGGGCATACAACGGAGCCTCAATAAAGTTTGGCAATACAATGCAGACAAGTCATAAATTCACATCTCAAAAATTAAAATGATGACTTTAACAAATTAAAGAAACGCCCAGAAAAAACATTCCTGTACTTCAGTATACAAAAACTAGAAACGGCATATGTAGTAGTATATTTAGGCTTTTGGATCCCCACATACGAATTGAGCAAGACCCATCAGGAAAATATTATAGGAAAGACCTTGGCCAGGATGGACACCTTGCAGGAATTTGATCACCTGCACAGAGGGCTTTCATTTGATTATGGTTTATCACTAGAACCTTGTACTTAGCATTTTATATGACGCTGAAATTGATTTGTATAGTGATCAGAGATGGCTTTGTATTTTGGAGAGAAAAATATTAAAAATTGCGTTATCATTACCCCAAACTACCTCTGTTGAACGTATTAAGAATTCTGGTGATTTGGTCGTATTCGAAATGACCAAGGAAGAAATGCCCGAATGTTATTTGTACGAAAATAACATTCAGTATTTCATTCTGCAGCCATGTCGGATACCCTGATCTCACCCACCCACTTACTTACCCATTGGCGGCACACTCTGCTGTGTGCCGCCGACTCACTTTGTCCTTGCGAAGCCTGTTCCCATTCCGTGATCGGGAACCAGCGCTGCAGGTTCCTTTTATTTTGTATACATCCCTGCAACCCCTGCTTAGAGTATAGTGAACGAGGGTACGTGGGAAACCCCTGCAGCTTCTGCGCCCCTTGTTCACTATGATGACGCTGAATGGGGCATTTGGTAGAATTTTTTCAGCTGCTCGAACTTTTCCTTCGCCCCAAAATTCGAACAAATGCCCCATTTGGTCTTTTAAATTCAGTCTTTTGGGGGTTTTCCCTAATTAACACAGAATTAGTCCTTCATTCCTTGGAGTGTATGGTTTTAATAAAAAGGTTACATTTTTATTATAAGATTAATACCCAAAATAATTCTTTATGTAATATTTTATGAGAAACCTTAGAATTACGTTTTTTAGAAAACAGAAATAGTTTCACGTATAATGTATACAATGTAATATTTGTAATTTAAAAAATGTAGAAGAAAAGATTAACCATTAAGATATTTCTAAAAATGTAGAAAAAAGAATATGTACATGGACTATACTAAATGTTATCTGCCACACAAAGCAAAATAGAATGACATTAAAAAATCTGGAACAAAGATATATGAAAACAATATATGAAGTTCTGTTTTAATTTACTTGAGACTCATTATTCTTGAGCTTGACAGTAACTGACAAGGAATGGCTGGTTTGGCAGGTTTTGTGGGGTCCCCGGGGAAGTGGAAAACTTAAAATACTTGTATTTAAGCTACTCGAAAACTCACATGATGTGGCATTCTTATTTTGGACATTTCATACATAATTTGGCCTTTTTTTAAACTTAACAGAAAATGTCATTAACTTATCCTTGATGAATTGATTTAATGTTGTACTATTTGTATTATGTATTTTAGAAATGTATGTTTATTTACATTTATAAATCTAGCAAACGTGCACGTTCTCAGAACAGGTTCTGTGGACAGACATGATAACGCTCTCATTAATTGTTGAAAATCCATGATCCTGTAGGTCGCTGTTCGGATTTCCTTATTCGCTTATCGCGTGATGTGCTTTGCACCCTGAAATAAACTGCACTGAGAATGAGCACGTGTGGCTAGCTGACTGGCATACCCCGGAGCAGACGTTGGGGGGAGATAGAGAGTTGGTGTGCTGCTGCATACTGGGACCGGCTGCGCTCTCTCCCCACCTGTCGCCTCACCTTGGCGGGGTGCAGTTCGTTTCTGTGCATGATTTGGTGCTGATTGATGAAACGGTGTGGAATTGCATAAGGAACAATGCTTCACCAAGCCACAAACCCACAAACACATTTTTAATTGTGCTGAAATCCGGGGAAACGGGTGTGGTGTCCACATGTCGTGTGGCCAATAATGTCTGGAGTGTCCTAACAGGTAACTATGAAAAATGTAGTGCAGATTGGTTTAACAGTGTGGGATTGTATAAGGAACAACGCTTCACCACAAACCCAGCCACCCACACATTTTCACTTTTATAAATATGGATAGATTGTGAAAGCTTGGCCTTTGATAGAAACTACATGTAGCTGATATTCCTAGTACAATAATAAGTAGAGACGTAAATATATGTGAATATTGCTAATATATGTGCTGTCCAGTAGATCATTGTGCGGAGCCTTTATGTATTAGTTTGATGTACACATGGTGTGTATTATTAGACCTTTTTCCCCACATTCCCAATTTCAGAACTAGGGCTGCTGACATAGGTAGACAACCAGGAGACTTTCCCTCCCGGTGCCTTATTGCTGTGATTTTTTCCTATAGTAGGTGTCCCAAGAAGGATGATTGCTCCAGGCAAGCAGCAAGCCAATCACACCACAGACATTCTGCAAAACATGCTTTGTAAAGTGGTAGAAAACATGACTTACTCACTAAAGCCGTGACGATGAATGACCCCATCGCCATGGCAAGGATCTCTGCATGCGATGGCCACGCTAGTTCCGGCGAGGCTGTTCCATTGTTTCCTGAGATGCGGAGCATCTCCGGCACGGTGACCTCCCAGAGCACTGCTGGGCTTCCGTCACTCACTGAGGGAATGGCGACTTCCAGTTTGCCTTGGCTGACCCCCTCAACATTTGTGTACTCGCGAGGCAGTGATGCCATGGTCACCCAGTCTTCCCCTGAGGTATTTGCTGTCTGCGGAGGAGTGTGAGTGCCACGAGCCGACTGATGTCTTAATGATGCAGTAAGGTCAGCAGTTTCTGTTGCATTGAGACCGTCTTCCTTTGAGTGCGCATGTGTGTTGCTGCCACCAGTCGTTTGAGTGTGGCGTAGAGCAGGTGCACCAGTTGAGTCCAGAGAGGAAGTGTATGTATTGTGACTTGCATATGTATCTGATGTGCCTGGATAAACTGTAGAGACCATGCCCAGGCTTCCCAGCAGCGCTCCTGCGTCCGTGCTGTTGTCGCTGACTGTAGCAGAGCGCCTTCTTGCCAGGATCGCTGATTCTGTTGTAGATGATGGACCGGAGCCCATGGAAGTGGTGCTCCCTGATTGGATCAGCACTAGAAACCTGCTCAGCAAGACTGGGGAACAAAAGAAAAGACAGGCGCTTACAAAAGAGAAAACGGACTCCTTTAAAGACAGTCCTGAGAGTTCTGAGACAGAACGCCACAGTAAGTCTTACACTGTCTCTCAGTACCATTTTCCACTTCCCAGTGAAGACGGGTATCTTTTCAGATGCTGGTTTTAGTTTTCCTCTGAGGAAATGAGAAGAAGGGCAGGAAAAGGAGAGAGTACACTATGTACACTGAAATATTGATTTGCTACACGTCTGTTAAATATGTGTTTGGTGTTGAGTCATGTTAGCATGGTGCCGTGAGAGCAGTCCAGATTTCACAAGGATGTTTTTCCAATACCCTCGGAGGTTTTCATTGGCTTCAGGCACACATGGGTTATGTAAGGCCCATGTGCATTGTTGTGATTCTAGGAGAGAACACAAAGACTCCCCATATGTATAGGCCCCCAAACCCCTCGACGCCCCCCCAGTCTCCATCTTGCAGTGCTCCATAGTTTCAACATCCCTGTGCACTTCCTCACACAGCATACACAGTTAATGGCCATAGGGTTTATTGTGGCAGTGGGCAGTCAAAGGGTGGGGAAATAACACTCAAGCTGTGCGTCCATCCCCACGTGTCAGTTTCCTCCTAGCAGTCTTCCAATGAAATAGTTTGGGTTTATAGGTTGTAATTAAGTGCCACCTACTAGCCAAAACTAAAACGGGAGAGCTGGTGTGAGAGGAAAGAAGAAACATTCGAAAAGGGAGGGGGAGGCAAAGAAAAGAGAAGTGGAATGGAGTCACTAAAGGTGGAAGAACCCAGGTGGAGAAGGGATCAAAAGAATCTCAGAAAGGTCTAAAAGAACCAATAGGGAACGAACCTGTGGCCAGGGGTGGACTGGGAACCAAAAGAGGCCCTGGAAATAATTGTCAAAGTGGCCCCATTTTACATATTTTCAGCAAGTCCAACCCTTTTCCTATGGGAACATTTGGAAATACAACACAAATGAAGCCCAGGGTGCAGAGGCCTGGCGGGAAACCTCCAGAGGTCCCTATAGGCCAGTCCACCCCTGCCTGTGGCACAGCATGGAATGAGGTAGGGGTCTGAAATACCAGCACAAAAAGACTAACAGGCCCACGTGACAGACAGGAGAAAGAGCTACTGGCAGCATGTCTGGCTGAGATGTAGGATCTGGGGCTGTCCAGCAGAATAAAGCGGACTCCTCTACCGTCCATAAAATGTAATAATATTAATGGTCTTGTTAGTGTCATTCCTTAAAAACCCATTTCTGATGCATATAATCTCTTCTGCAGCTTTTCATTTTTATCTTTGAAGTGTTCAGTTTGATGGTTGGGAACCTGGAACATTGAAGTCACAATTACATGACACTGGGTGGTCCCACCCATACCTGTGGTGCTGCAAGGGTGTGCTATCGACACCCAGCGGAAGTGAGGCGACCAGGGTATAAGTTGCACCCCCTCCTCTGGCCCACTGGTTATTATGGCGTTGCCACAGGGCGTGGAACTTTGGAATGTTCTTCGGGTGAGATTTTTGTCGCTTTTGTCCTGGGGACCACTGAGGCTTGTCCTTCCTTAGAAAATAAGTAAATAATTGGGACATCGGTGGGATGATCTTTCAATGATAAGGAATTTGCTAAGGGGATACTGTCCATTAGTCGAGCAAGTTACGTACGTCACTAGCAACGTAGGTTCTGACGGGCACAATGTCTCGTATAAAGTCGTTTATCTGCCCACCCTCTTCCACTCAGTTGCCTCATAGTGCTCTCAGTTTTCTTGTTGTGGGAAGTATTCAGAGAAATATTGGTCTCAGGGCTGGTGGATCCACTTATACCCAGGACACTGTCACTTCCGATGGGAGCCATAATGACGCCCGTGTACACCGCCCAGTGCTGTGTGAGTGTGATTCTAATTTTCCAAGATCCCAGACTGCTTTGCTTTCATTAAAGCTATGGAACTAACCCTAAAAACAAGCAGTATCTGTAAACTGTTTTAATACCTGCTATATTACAGCTTTGGGGTTACCACCATTGCAATGCGAAGCAAATGCCACCAATGGTATATACTCCATGATTACAAGCTGGAATACGGTCATGTAATACCCTATATTTTTTTGAATTTATATTTATAAATGTATACATTCATATTTTTTACATTTTAAAATTATGGAAGTTCTGCTTATGTTTTTGTTATTTTTCCTATAGCACTCACAGTGTATTTCAAATACAACAATTCATCAAACTCAATGCATATAAAAACATAAAACACCATACTTCAAATTGCATTGCAATTCATCTTACTATTATACATTACTTATCATATTGTTTCCTATTCTCATAGCACTGATCAAAAATCAACAAAGTGCCCAGCAAACAACATACATCCTGAGCGTGCATCAAATAAAAATAACAACACGACATTGATTAATTAAATGTTTTAACAACAGTAATGAAAAATATGTACGCTGGATGTCTACCAATTACAAAACAAGAGCATTTGCATATTAGCTTCAGTTGATACGTTATCACATAATCATAATGTTATTGATCACTTAGTCCAAGCTGGGGGACCAATAGTTTGTTACACTGTTTGAAGAAGAACACTGAAAAGGTAAATGAGGTAAATAAGCTAGGACAGAAGACTTATGGTTAGCTGTGTGGGTAAAAATAAAATCTGATTTTCTCAGAAAAACCTTTTAAAGTTTGTTTACATTTTTCCTATTTATCATCTCGGGTTGATTCCATAGATGACTACAACCTAACTAACATAAACTATCCATGGAGTAGCCAAAGCCTTCTCCATATTTTAAGGCATCGATTAAGATAGCCTTGTTATGGATAGTTTTATCAATGGCCCAGATAGAGGTCCATAATCGAGCAGTTGCATACTGAAGGTCATGGAACAGAGGCATCTCGTAACGGGGACACTGGTCTCATAATATAGGAGTTCCTCAGCAGTTGCATGAGAAACCCAAAGCAAAACTTTCAAAAATGTGCTCTCAATCAGGACATGTTGACGTAGATTCTGTATTGCCCATAAATCTGCACCATGAAGTTGAATACGCACAGACGTAGCCTCATAAAACTTTATTGTATGGGGGAGCCGCCTGACCACCATACGTAGAGGAAAATAGTAGGATACCCATATTTCCTTGTTTTACATGAGATGATGCATAGTCAATGCAGGCACACCAAGTATTAGTGTCTGAGAATCGGATGACTAATTAATACAAATGATTCAGCTTGTTCTTTCTTTGATAGATCATGAACTGCGATTTAGACTGGTTTACTGCCATCCGTTTATTATTCCGAAAGTTTACATATGAATTTGGCAATTTTTATCAAGCAGATTAATTTCTTCCCATTAACACCATGTCATTGCCATAAGCCAGACATGGTATAAATCGATCATGAGATTTAGGCACATGTACTGTAGCCTTAAGGAGGATGGTATCCAGATCTCTTAAGTACAGGTTAAATAAAAGTGGTGAGATCACACATCCTTGGCGTGCACCTCTCCTTGATTAATAGAAAAAGTGCTAGTACATTCATCAGCTTTACCATAAATAACAAAAGCTTCAGTACGAGAATAAAAGTGGCTTAAAATACTTATACATTCCTGATCAGTTTCTAATGAAAGTAGGTGACATAAAATCGCTCCATCGACTCTATCGACTGCTATGAAAAGATCCATGCAGGCAAGATAGAGTTTCCCCTAGTTAACCAAGAAATACTTATTGATCGGTTGGGATATATTTAAACATTGTTCAGCCTTTGTAATCCAGTGGCAAACCCGAGATGAGTCTCGGGTAGGATTTTAGCAATACCTACACAGTCATATAGGCTGTCCAGTCATTTGGTCGAAAATAAAAGATCGAATGAGCATTTGGTCGAATACCAATTAGTCGGAAAAAAAAGGTCGAATTTTTTTATTTATTTATTTATATATTTTTTTGTTTTTGTTGGTAAAAAAAAAAAAAGAAAAAGTGGGGTTGGGGGCAAACCCCCCTCCCCCCTATAAAAAAAAAATTGACCTTTTTTTAGACCATTTGGCATTCGACCAAATGGCATTCGATCATTTGGTTTTCGACCAAATGACTGGCAACCTCATATAGCTTATATCATTTTCTATAATGTCATCAGGGAAACAACCATTAAGGCAATTGGTCGATAGCAACTAGGTAAGCAAGGATTACCTTTTTCTAAAAAAATGGGAACAATTACACCCAAATGTCAGGTGGGAGGTAAATCTCTAGTTATTAAAATAGCCTTAAAAATAGGAAGTCCATACCTCAACATTGGATTAATAGGGTTCCCAGGGACACCATCAGGCCCAGAAGCCTTCTGTAATTTTTGTTGTTTAATATTTTCAATCACCGTCTGGAGCTCATTAACCAAAGTGTCTACACTTTTAAGAGGACATTCAGGTGCCAGATTATTACAATTGCTAGTTTCACCCCTTCCTCTTCCCACGCCCTTTCATAAACAGAACTATAGTAATGAATCCAGGCATCTGCTGAAATATTCCCGTTTATAGCATCATCAACAGAGTGAGTTGTACTGCCATTTGCAACCAATTTCCAGAAACTATTAGAGTCCTTTGTATTACAGTTCCCCATCTATCACCAAATCCAATATTGGATTTAGCTAAGCTGGCCCGGCTGTTGGAGGGCCAGTTGAGCAAAACTATTAGGCTTCTAAAAAAATGTGAAGTAAGAAAAAGTCACCTGGACTTTTTTGTGTACCCCCACCCCATCTAACATCTTCAGAATCGTTTGGTCTCCCATCACTGTTTTATATTTGGTGCATGCCGCAACCAAAGCCAAATTATTTGCATGGTTATTCCTAAATCTGTTTTAGTTTAGCCATACATCATTCCTTGGTAAACCAACTTGGATTAGTATCTTTCCTATTGCATATTGATTTAGATCTTAGAACCTGCTCAATAATGCCAGTTAGACCCATAAAGGAATTCAGAATGAACCTTTCATCACTACCAAATGACAAACAGTCCATAACGTGTTTGAAGCCTTCTAGGATTATTTTTAAGAGAAGATTTTTTAAGATAATAGGGATTCATTTGTCATCAACCATTGTACCCTATGCTGAATATTTGAACTTTGGTAGCTGTACATTTAGCTTCTTCAATTACTGAGTTCAAGGTGGCTAGTTCCAAGGTTAAAGGGAATACTATTTTCATGTGGAAGTATTCCTAAAGAAACATAAATAAATCTCTAGTCCAGAGATCAGTAGGGATTTCTGGCTCTAGCTCCCTCTTGGACTACCCATCTCTCTCCCATGGAATGATCAAGTTAATAGGTGATCAAGATAAAACAAGTCCCTTACAAGCATCTGTTTGGCTCCAGCCTGAGCCTGGTTCCACCTCCACTGAAGATCCCTGATCTTTGTATGTAGGTTGTGAGTTTCCACAGATGCCTGAATCTTCTTCAGTGGGCCTGATTGCTCTGGGGCTTTCCTTCGGGATTACATGCCAAGTGGGGTATTCAGGCCAATTTCCTATGACAATCAATACAGTCCCGCCCTTATGTGATGAAAACCGTAAACTGGGTGAGAGAGAAACTGAAGCTAGTAGCGAGTGAGCTGCTAACAAATGCAGCAATACCTAATATAACTTAAGGGTAGTATTAGCACAGAGAGCTACATGCAGCATGGTTAGTATTGTCTCACTTGCAAGCACTTGGATCGCATTTTCTGGATGGCAAAGCCACAGGTGATGCTATGAAAATTCAGAATGGAAAGCGCATACACTCTATATATCTTTGGAGCCCTGCCATCTAAAGAGGAAGGAGGCTGTTAGAATGTAGATTATAGGGATATCATTGATTGGCCCTCTTTGTTATTGTGCAATGCAAGATCTTATCCACAGTATGTTTGCATGTGATAAACCTATGAGTATTAGGAAATATTATTTAAAAACAGTAGTTAAACTCCATCGGCTAAAGACCATTCAAGATGCTTTATGGCTATTATTTTTTACCCCATTTAATAACATGTGTTTTAAATTACAATATTTTTTAATGTTTTGAAATACCGATGTTGGATAAGCTTTGAAAAACAAGAAATGTAGCTTTACATTTATTGTGTTTTATATTGTACTGGAAATCGTTTTTAAAGAACATTTGTGGCTTTTCTGTTTAACCCCTTGTGATTGTTGCACAGTTTCAATTAAAACCTTTTAACAGCAAATAAATAAATTGGAAAAAAAAGTCAACTGCAGTGCAGAGGAGGGTCAATAAAGACCCTTATACACATTAGGAACAAATAGTAGCACAGCCGTATGATCTGCTCCTGTACATGATCCATTTCTATCCTCATGGTGTGGCAGGAAATAGACAAAAATGATTTTGAACTAGAGAGGCACTGATTCTGGAAATTCTCATCTCTTACCGCCGTACTGGCAGCATTCCTATAAGCGGAAGAACCCATCATATTACCACTGGCAGTAGTGGTAATCACCCCCGTTGTTGATTCAGGCAAAAGGTCCACCATAGCTCTAATGAGGCCCTATGAAGCTTAGGTTTCATGTTAATGAGTAGATGGAAAGGTGCAGGCTTTGTAAGTTGCATAAGCGGGTGAAAAGAAGCACAATCGGGGATCAAAACTGATCACCCAGAGAACAAAGGGTGCCCATGGACAGCATTTGGGGGTTTCAAACATTGAATTGTCAGGAAAGAAGGTTTTCCATTAACTTCGGTCAGGCATGTGCTAACAGATCATTTGGGGTTTGCCATTGAGGTAATGTGTGAGGAGATTGGGGACAGTAGAGGCAGGATTTTACACACGTTCTTTTAGTGTTGCATCAGTGATAGAGGGTCCAAATATTTCAATGAGGGAGGAACTGAAAAGACAGTAGTGGTGAAAATAGGAGGGGTGAAGTGGTCACGTTTGGTATGAAAGCGAAAGTAATAAAGGAATGTTAAGCTGCTCCTCGTTACCTGCCCACTGTAGAGACTGGCAGCGTACAAAGCATACGGTATTGTGTAGTGCACCTATTCCAGAAGGCAGTGGTTTGTAGCAAAGATATACAATTTGAATTCTCAGGGCTGTTTCGGCAGGAGTTTGGTCGCCTTCCAACTATTGGGAATGAAAAAGTAGGCGAAAGAGACAGGGTCGGACTGGGACAAGAAATAGGCCCGGATACCCAAAAACAAAAAGTGGCCCACGCCTGGCCTCAAAAAAGTGGCCCTCAAACCATCATACGTGAATCGCGTCAATTCACGACTTTACAGAAAATGCTTTCCCAAAAACTCACACCTGGATAAATCGCCCTTTGCAATAGGGTGGGCAACTTTTCAAAATGGCTTTGCAGGACACTTTTACCCGCGGAGGCTGCCTGAGCCCAAAACAATACACTAATATTCAAAAAACCCTGAAAACCGGACCCGAGGCCCTGTGACCATCCCTTGCAATATACAAATTAAAAACGATGCGCCGACCGCTATGCCATAATAAAAACATTGTGTTATCCACCTGTGCCATGCGATCAATCTTAGTACCCTTACCGAAAGGGATCTCCATAGATACATGTCAAAATATCCTAATGCCCAAATTGATTGCATTTCAAAATTGTCATGTCCAAAAGCCGAAAACACCAAGGGTAGCACTTATCAGTTGTGCCACTGTTCTTTCCGCTTTGCCTTGCTGCCCCAAAAGATGTTGTATGTGCTCAACAAATCTCACACTACATGAAACCCTCAACACTGAGCCACGATGCACGGTCAACCTCCTGTGCAACACACAAATAAAAGTGGTGCAGTGCCTGCACTGCACTCATTAAAACATTGCATTTTTTACCCGACGGCAGCCGATCCACCCTGGTACCATTAGAGAAATGGGGTTCCATTAAATAAATGATGTTGTCACAATAGTCTTCTGCTTGAATTTGCTTGCAGTTAAAATCACTCAACAAAAGCCAGCGAAATGAGCGCATGGATACACCCTTCCCCCAAACCTGAACACAAGATCATATTTATTAGTATTTTTTCCCTTACCATAAACTCTCGGTCAAGCTAGCCCCGATTTCGGGACACTATCCAGTAGGCAGGGGTGGACTGGCCCCTAGGGAACTCTGCAGATTACCTGGTAGGCCTCTACACCCTGGGCCTCTTGTGTGGAAACATAGGTTCTTTCCACATTTTCTCATACGACAAGGGTTGGGCTTGCTGAAAATGTGTAATATGGGGCCACTTTGAACATTATTAGCAGGGCCTATTTTAGTTCCCAGTCAACCCATATAAGGCATTTTTTTTAGTAGGCACGTGTGGAGATCCGTTGCAGATCCTAAACTTCCAGCCTGCACCTTTGAAGGGTTGAATTTATTAAGTTGACTCAGTCTTGAAAAATCAAACAGCTCACTTTTTCAGAGTGAGTTCGGGCTATCAAATGCCCCCTCGGATCTAAACTCAATAGACAACATGATTTCTCACCAGGTGTAGCAATGGAGGTTTTCAGGAACAACAGAAACTTGGAAAAGGGCAAGATTCTAACATAAGCTTTTGGCGGAAGGAGATCTCAGCTTTTCAATTGCCAAGTGCAAGTCCTGAGACTTTACAATGGCCAGGTTCTTTCTTTTGCTTGACAGTGACCCTGCCTGTCCAACTCATCGCTAATACTGTGTGTTTGGGTCCCTGATCTGTCACTGATGTGGCTTTTCCAACACACACATTTGCAAGTAAATGCTCTACCATTTACGGCTTACTGGCAGAATCCTGATGGCCCAATTATGAATCTGGTGATAATTATGAATAGGGGTGGCAAGGGATGTTTACTGCATGGGTTACATAGAAATAAGTACTGCTTGCCCTACCTTTGGGTTATTTATGTTGCTACTACATAGAAAGCACTGCTTGTGGTAAATATGAGTTACGTAACCCTTACAGTACTTTACCCTCTGTGGTAATTCTCCCATGCAATCACAACGCATAATTAGGCAATATTTTTAAAAATAGGAGGTATGCCAACTGAGGCCCCTTATATTTTACCTTATATTTTAAGTAAAGCAACAGAAGAAAAAAACTGTCTAAACCCTGAAATGGCACGGACGCTTAATAAATGTACCATCTTGCTTTGAGCCCCCTGACGTGGCCCCAGAGACCAAGTGATCTGGCGCGATCTTTCTGAGCCAGTATGGAAATGCCTTGTAAAGAATATAAAAGACTCCATCTCGACAGTCCTGGGCTGGATCATACTGTTGCAGGTGAAGACTGGGTGCAAAATATCACCTAGAAGCCACACATTGATCAAGGTGCCAGAGCACATCCCATTTGACACGTGGAACTGTGCATTTCTTTTGCAACACCTCAGAGAGACAGAGACACATACATGAAGCCACCATTTTCCATGGTGACTCTATGGCACTTTAGACATTGGCTGGCAAGCGCCCCTTCTTGAGACCAAGCAAGCACACAAGTCCATGTTCACAACTGAACCTGAACTACCAGAACGATTGCCAGCACTAGAGACCACTCTACATAGAGCGTGAGCAGTCAGAAGTGAGAAGCTTTTACAATGGTTTGTCATGTTTATGTTTTGTGTTATATGGTTACAACTTTCAGGGAGAGTATAGCTCAAGCACAACACAATGCGCTGGCAGTGAGAAAAGGTTGATGTCATGTGTCATGGATTTCTTTCCCTGAGTGGGTTGCCTCAATCCTTAATCATTCCTCTAAATCCCCAAAAGAAAGCCCCATGTCGATAAAATAAGTACCACATTCAGATGGAATATCTTGTGATGATCGTAATAGAGACAACGGCAGACAAAACATGCTATTCCTGCAACTTGTGAAAATCAAAATACATAGTAGATCCCGCCTACCATTGGGGTCTGCCTGCCACCTCCGATCAGAATCGCTGGGACACAAAAATCCTGGCCCACACACGCTGCTGACGAAAGCAGCTTAATGTGATGGCACTGGCGGGCGAGTCTTAGACTGTAATACAAATCACTGGGAGGGAACAGGCTGGGCTGAGGCATCCCTGGCCCTGCCCAGGCCCTGCCGCTCCCTGCAAGTGTTTTGTAACATTGCTGGCACCATGGTGTCACGGGCCACGGAAAAGGATCTGTAAGTTACTTACAGATCCTTTGCAACTTGCGTCCGTCGAGGCCCTGGGAGCCGGTTCCTGAAGTGAAGCTCACACCTGGCCCGGAGTCCAGCCCAGGCGTGGGCTTCAAGAACCAGCCCTCAGGGCCTCTTCATGATTTTGGCCCGGCCACGGGCTGAATGGCCGACGGGTTGTTCCGACCCTGAAAAGAGAGAATGAAAATGTCCATAAGTGGGGCAGATTTCTGGGAACCAGACCCTTCACCAAGGTGTTGAATACTGTTATGTTAGTTTAATTGGTCTCCAGGAAAGCAGGTTAACCTTAGTCTAGTACAGTTAAGCTAGCTGAAAAGGAAGTTATACTTTGTCTTATATGTACAGGATAATGGAGTGCTGGGAGCAGTGGTGGATGAGAATTCTTGAATTGGAAGGGTTTGAATGTTTCCCCAAATGTGCAGGAGTGGCCGAGCGTAGTGGCAAAGTCCAAACCAACCAAAGGGGAACAATATGACCCCCCTAATCCGGAGAACATTATTAAAATAATGGGTTAAAATGGTGCATTTTACAGTAAAAATATGGGTGCAAAGTAACAGAATTTGCAATTGCATTTGTATGGTAACTCATTAAAAAAATCCAATAGATGCAAGTCATGAACAATGGACAGGAGCATTTTCATAATGCCTTTTCACACAATATATATCTATGCTAGTATGAAAAACATGTTCATGCTGCCTGTGTCCATACATTCCCATGTTGTTTGCAACACTATCTGCCAGAATTCCCATATCAGAAAATGCTTATATTTGCTTTGAACATAATACAAGTAAAGATACAATAAGAAATCATGTCTATGCTGGCTCTGCCAATATATGCCAGAATCCCTAGGTAAGAACCTATTATTTCGGTCTTTGCAGGTAAAATGACCATGCCACAATAAGAAAACATGTCAAAACTGGCTGCATCAATGCAGACCTGCTGAGCCACTTAAGAGCTATCTTCCTACTAGCTTTACCGTTGATGCCACCACAAAAATGCAATTCCATGTCAAAAAGAAATATTTTCAGACTGGTTTCAGCAAAGTAGGCCAGTTGGGCCACACAATAACACTTACCATTTTTGCTGACCATTGCATCATGACATGAAACAGTAAAACATATATCCAGACTAGCCCACTATTGTAGGCCAGTCTTGCCACCTAATTAAAAAAAAATGAACATCTAGAACAAAGCAAAGATGAATCACTAGATGTTTTATTTTATATGCATTTGGTGATAGCAATATATACTATTTGTCATTTTTAATGGGATTTTTTCGCAGCCCCAAGTTAATGTTACACATAGCATAAAAATATTACTTTTGGAGTTTTGCTTGCTTACATATTTGGAATACCTCTTGCATGTTTGAACTATTGCTATGTTTTGTAGATTATATTTTACACAAATACTGTGTTTTGGTATATCATAAATTATATGATTCTTTAGTGTGGTGTTACTAAGGGAATTGGGAGGGTTTCACTTAATAATGCTACACTATACTGATAGTGTTTTTATCTGCGCTATGCCTTCTTTATTTAAAAATAAAAATAATGTATTTTGTTAATTTACTAATGTAAATTGTGAAAGTTGAACACCAAGAAGGAGACTCAATCGTTTGTTGAAATGTTGGATTGGCTGTGTTTTTAAAATTGCAATGGTATTTTGTATTGATCTTGATTTGACTCCTCATGCTTCATGCAGTTAATAAAGGAGGCTGCACAGGACCGAGTGGCATGGAAAGCGATGCATGAAAACGCAGAGACAGGTCTCTGTCCATGAAATTGGGAGGATGTTTGGTTCCACTTTTAAAAATATATATATTTTATTGTCGTGGTTTGATTGCAGCATATTATATTTTTACCGCATTTCTTGCATTGGAGTGCCTGTGTTTGCACCTGGCACTTCACAGTGCCTTGAAGCTACTTGTTTGAGTCCCACTATTCCAAGAAATAAAAAAAAAATCATATCAAATTTGGGCTGCTGGAAGCTATACCAGCATCTGCCCCTTCTGAATGCGGATAGAACTGCTGGCCTGGCCACTTGCCATTCTGTCGTGTCCGCCCTCTGGACACCCACCCTAAATCCATTTCAACTAATGAGGTTGTTGTATTCTGATCCTGCAGCGTGCGTAGTAACTGGGGTGTGGCATCGAGAGGCGGTCAGCGCACAAAGGAGGAGCTAGGACTGAAGGTCCCCACATTATGCCCTTCTCCCACTCACAAGGGACTCACAGAATTTAACTTACGAGATGAATCTGAAATAAAACGCGTGAATCACATGCACCTTTGTTGTTTATTGATACACACATTTGACCATAATTGCGACAAGCAACAGAATCAGTGACTGCAATGCCACTCATGTCAACATCATGCAAGGAGCGAGACCACAACCTTCTTCCTACCTTCACCAGGCCAACCATTCATTCCCTGGACCCAATGGACACCGTTATTTCAAGCATACTTGGAAGCCATAGAGGTCCAGCTTACACGGCTTCCCGAGAAGAAGGCTGCTACTAAATGCTTTAGCAGTAGAGGGCCAAAGGATTTTTGCAGTCATGAAACCCTCTTCTCCACGAGGTGAGCCAGACAATGATAATGTACACGCAGAAACAAGATTTAGAATAACAGCCAGATGTGGAAATTAAGAAAATATAGTAATTAATTGCATTCATTTTTGCATGAGAGTCCAGAGGCAAAAAAAAAAAAAACGAACAGAGGATTATGTAGTAAGATTTAGTGAATTAGCTTCAATGTCTAATTTTTGTAGAAAGAGCTGAGGGACATAATCAAAGACATGCTAACAGTCCATGAGAAGACTCATTACAGTTACATATTGGAGAAAGACATATCACTAGACAAAGCCATACAACAGAAGAAACTACACATAGAAGAAGAGATCCAATGAGTGTCCTAAACACAACAGGGGCCCACTCCCTGCACATCTGGAAAAACCAAGAGAGGACCTATAGGTATAGAAATGTCATAGCTCTCAACCATTTGTGTCGCAAAGGTGGGTGAAAATACCCGATTTTGTTTTTGGCGGGTTAGAGCCCATTGAAACGAATTGGCATGCAGGAGGCTTGGCGGGTGAGTCCGCTGTTTACAAGGCGGGTGACACCCGCCAAAAGCGTGTGAGTTGAGAGCTATGAAATGTAGACAAAGAAACTCAAATGTGCAAGTGGAACAATGAGGTGCCACAGACAGGGTAGCTGCCACCACTGGGCGAATGATCCTTCATGTGCGGCCAAGATAAGAACATGTGTTTTGTGCAGCCAAGTAGGACTTTGTCAAAGTAGGCAGACGGAAAAACTGAGAATTGGGAGCATGGATCTGCCACGGCCTGAAACTGAAGATAGTCATTCAGAAGCTGATGACGTGCCTGTCCTCATGCATGGTGCAATGCCCGAACGGGACAAGAAACGAGCTGCACTGCATGGCGGAAATAGGTAGCCCAGAACCTGTGCTAATGGCCGATTCAGGTTCAGGCCTTGCCATCATACCCACTGGCACATATAAATTAATGGCAAAATTGGATAAATTATGTGTACAGGGAGCGAGGGAAAAATAGACTGAGTATGGAGATTTCCAGTCAGAACGCTCAGAGGTCCAAACAGTGGCAGATGCAGTTCAAAGGCAGGAAAGCAGAAACACTGGTACACTTCACAAGAAACAGACCAGTGCTTTTAGGTTGGGATGACCAAACCAAACTGGATATTGAACTCCACGCAGAAGGTGAAATCCAAGGATTAGCAGTACAAGGCGCGATCTCGTTCCACAACGCAATATATCAAGAGCACGAGACCTTGTTCTCCAATGAGTTATGTTGCATTCGACCCTACAAACATCACAAAAGAACAGATGCTATACCAATTAAACAGAAAGTGAACCTGGTTCCAGCAACCGAAAGACAAACACTGCAAAAACAGCTTCAGAAACTACAGAGTGAAGGCATCATTGAGCCACTTGAGGCATCCGAACAGTTCATGCCAGTGGTATTGATTAAAAAAAGCCATGACCAACAGCATAAGAGTTTGCATTTATCGTCGTAGTATGAGCCAAGAAATAATTATGGACAGTTAAGCTTTGCCAAGTATCACTGAACTTATCCTTTCACTAAGAGACACCTAGAACTTTTTGAAACTGGACATGTGGGATGGATATCATCAGGTAAAACTGCACAAGCAAGTGCAGACACCTCACCGCGTTCATTACTCTGTAGGGCACTTTTAAATATACTTGTGTAGCATTTGGTCTATCACCTGCTGCGGCCTCTATATGTCAGAGACTCATGGCCCTGATACTGAGAGATACAGAAAACATATCACACTTTCAGGTTGAAACACTCATTTATGGAAGGAATGTAACCCAACACAATGCAGATTCAATCATAGTAATCCTCATGGTGCAAGAAAAGGGAGTAAGACTCGAGAAGGAGCAGGAGTAAGACTCAACAAATAAAGGTGTGTTTTCAGGTCTGTGACTATTGAATACTTGGGGTACAGCATCACTGGCAATGGCATAAAACCCTAAGCAGATCTTCTCAAAGCTATTAACGAAACCCCAATCCTTCGCATACAAAAGAACTACAGTCTTTTGTAGGCCTTGCCGATTATTATCCCATCATTCTCAGAGCACATCAATAACATGTGTAAGTTGCTCAAAAAGAAGAGTGAATTCATATGGACAACAGATCAGGACAATTCATTTGTGAACATTTAGGCAGGAATCACCACTACATCTTGTTTGAAATGTTTTGATCCCAAGTGGAGAGCGTATATAACGACTGATGCCAAGTGCCTATGGATTAAGGGTGACACTAAGCCAAAATAACTCTTACCATATGTTGAGGTAGCTGAATATTTCAGGACATCCATATTGACAACCGTTTGGGTCTGAGACTTGACCTACTTGTAAAATAAATACACAATCATAAATAACTGCAAGTTATACGCAGTATTTTCTGATTTAAAAGCGGCTTTTGGCTCAGTCCCCTGCAGCAAGTTATGCCGGGCCTTACAAGGTTAGAATATTCCACCCGATGCTTCTGCTAGATGGGGGAAGAGTGGTGAGAATACAGAGAAATTCGATGGCCAGCGTGGGGTTAATCAGGGTTGTGTGCTCGGCCACCTTCTTTTCTGTATCTACATAAATCGGTTGATAGAGGCCCTGGTAATTAATGGTATGGACCGACCAAGGATTGGTACTCTTCATTTTCCAGGTCTTTTCTTCGCAGACAACGCAGTTCTGCTATCACCATCGCCCATGGGACGCAAGGCATAGGGGGTCAATATTTGTGAAGACCTGCGATAATCTTGGTCTGGAAATTACCAAAAGTAAGACGAAGGTACTAGTTTTCAGAGGTAAAATGGCCAGGTAAGTGAAAGTATGTGTAGAAATAGAAGGGGTTGTGCTAGAGCAGGTCAAAAAGTATAAATACATGGGCCTTAGCTTCGTACAGAATGCCACCTGGAAAGGTCAAGTCTCAAAAGCGACCATGACCTTGATTAAATATAATGGTGGCATCAAGAGGTTTTAATAAATGTATGGCAAAGGTGCCATGACGCCAGTCCTGGAATTGTACCGGAGCAAGGCACTGTCTACAGCATTATACGATGCAGAGATTTGGCTATGTGTAAAGTCCTCAAGTTTGGGGAGTTGCAGAAAATAAATTCTTAAAGTCAATTTTGTCACAGGCTCAGGGTGTACAAGCATCCCGTCGTGGAAGATTACACGAGCCCAACCGGTTCAGTCCAGGATAGAGATACAAACTAACCAATACCACTAACAATTTCCTTCTCTGCATACACCTCTCAAACTCCAAACCAAACGCAACCACAAACCTTTAGCGCAGCAAACCGCACGAACTTCACTACACTGCAACAACAAAACAAAAACACACATAGACTCGCACATCAGCACACGACGACTACCGGCCGCATACACCCCAGGCCCAGCCGACGGAACCACCGGGCTGAGGCTGCCAACAGCACATCACTGCAATCTTGCACTTTTCCAGCCTCCACCCACTAATCCAACCTCCCTCCCTCTTTTAGAGCCGCCAGAGCGCCAGGGGACCCCTTCTTTGGTGATAGTGCGCGGTACAAATGACCTTTACAATTAACATTAACATAACAACTGAGTACTGCCCCTAATGCTACATTGCACCTAGAATGTGACATATGCCCTATAGAGCATGTAATAGCTTCCAAACGTTTATTCCTATGGGTCCGTATATGGTCAGCACCCGGGCTGCACATGTTGAAGGAGTTATTGGCCAACTTTCTGGCACTAAAAGGCACCCGCATAACTCCATGGCTTAGGCATGTTTAAAGCATATGCATAACCTTGGGCCTCGTACAATATTGGGAGCGACCAGCATGCATTAGTCTCGAGAACAAAGATAGATGTGATTAAAACTGGATGCAGAGAACATTATAAACAGGTTTTGGTATCATCTTGTTCAAGGCTCCCTAGTGGCCAGCTTTATCTGCAAGTAAAGGGCACATTTGGTTTGGAACGTTATTTGGATGTTATCACTCCATGCTTGGCACACTCATTATTGTTTGCTCTGAGAACAGGTTCTTTGCATGGAGGTTCCTTCACAAAAAGTTGTAATAATCTAAGATGTCCTGTTTGTCAGTGCTGTGCCGCCGAGAACGAATCTGTCCTTCACTTTGTGCTGTTTTGCCCTAGGTATAAAGGTCTAAGGGCAATGCACTTATTGCCACTATGCAGATCAAAAGGCTTCAGGAGGGCGACAGAGGTTTTGGAATTCTGCAGAGGATGAGAAGACCCTAATATGTTATATTACATTTCCAAATACATTCATAGGGTGTGGCTTAGAAGGAGGACAGTGTTGTGTAGCAGAACATGCAACTTATATATTAAGCCTCTAAAATTGTATACTTGATGTAATTACCACAAGGCCTAAGATTTGAGTGATTTTAAAAATATCGTTTGCTGTCTTTCATGGAATTACCAAAAATAATGGTTACGTTAAACAGGGACTGATTGTAATTTTACACACAAGAGTTATCAGAGTTTACGAACAATATTCTGCTTAATCTATGTATGTAGTGACTTGTAAACACGTATGTATTAATTGATCATTTCCACTGATTGATATTTCATGTATATTGTTGCTTTTATGGTTTTATGAAGAAAGAAAGAAAGAAAGAAAGAAAGAAAGAAAGAAAGAAAGAAAGAAAGAAAGAAAGAAAACAATTTTTCACATGACAGACCACAAACAAACCCTTAGTACATATTTTATGTCCAGGTGGAACTAACATTTCTTTTCTGGCTGCAAAAATAAACCTTTCAAATCCAGTATCTTCCAGGATGCAAGAATTATTAAGCTAATGGTTCCCTTTTCTGCCGTGCTGTTGGAAGGAGCTGATCCTGTCTACCCTTTCAGCTTACAACATGACCTGATGCTTAAAACACCTTCACAGCGTGGAACGCACGGTGTGTGTTATTGTGTTACTGTGGGCTGCGGGCAGTGATTAAACGAACGCTGGTGCATTATTGCCTTTAATGTTTTGATCAGTCCTCCGACCTTAAAGAAATCCCTCTTCTATCAATGTTGCCGCTACAGTGGTGTTTGTTAAATAGGGGTGATTGTCGGCTAGTCAGCCTTTGAACCCCTTCAGAATGACTTGTCTTCTTTTCAAAATTGGATTGAATTGGGACCCTGTTGCGCGCTGCCTCCCCCACCACCCCTTTTTTTCCATGGATCTGAGGAGCGGCATGAAAACCATCCTGACAGAGGAGTTGGACGCTTCAGCATAGCTCCAGTTCACAATAAACCTACCCCTCCAACCCTCACCCATCAAAGAGCTACCATCCTTTGGGGGGGTTGCCGTTGTGCAGCGACAAGATGGCCGCAGCCTGAAAGAGCTCTGGCTCAGGCTCTTAGATCCTCCAGTATATCCTTGCCTCCTACACCTCAAAAACTGCAGCTGGTACCAGCATTCGTCCCTCAGCCCTACTGTGACTAACTATCCCAAAAACCAGAACTCAGGGGTGGCTGTGTGTCGGTGCCTTGAATTGGAAAGCGACTCTAGGTGGTCGGACTCCGGCGGGCCCCTGGTGGCTAACATGTGGCATATGGACGGGCGTTGTGGGACGTGGAACACACTTGTGCCGCCGCCTACCAGAGCCGCTCCGGGCCTGTGTGGGCATCTGCCTGGCCCCGCCTGCTGAGTGGTGCTGTCCCCCGTGGTCCCGCTCCGGGGAGAGCTGTGCTGTGGCGAGGTGGCCCGGGGGGACGCTGTGTAGCTCTGATCTGCTGGTTTTGGTCATGCCTGGAGGCGGCGCCCCATGCAGCATCCGTTACCTGAGTGGTGGGGGCAGACCTTCATTAGATCGACGCCCGGCTCCGATCTCCCTATCAGCAGCCGGATAGCTGTGGTGCCGGTCTCCCCACGTGGCTGACAGGGCCCTCACCATATGGACTGCCGCACCTGAGGCCGACTGCACGTCGGAACGGGACAGTGAGTGGGTCCCCAAACCCCCCAGATTATTTTGCTGCAATCAGTCTGAAAACCTGGGGGTTGCTTGGGCCAGTGTCTCCCTCATTGAACACATTTTTTTGGACATACTATGCCGCTGCCCTGGCACGGGCCCTGTCGGGCTGCTGCTGTTTGGGTTGGAGGGGGTTGCTTAACCCATTGATTGCGGCCACTGCAGTGCCTGTGCTCCCATGCATTGGAAAACTCCTGTAGTGACCGCAGAGCTGCATCACATGTGTGGGGCTGACCACACGCTGTGTGGGGCCCATTCTTTAGGCTTGGGTTGGACCCGTACTTAACAACCCTCCACTTCATAACAGGTGCTCCTCTGGGGGCCGATAAGGGAGCCAGAGATCATGGACCCTCCCCAGGCAAACATCTAACGCACAAAGGGCGTGGTTGGTTGGACCGTCTGGATCCAGAGAATCCATATCGGGGGTCAGCTAAGGTGTACCCCTGACCTTGCTGTGTCACATGTGCATACCCTACTCTGGGCCCCCTGGATCTGCAGCAGGGAGGTTGCTGGTGCGCCCCTCCTCTGCCTTACCCTGCACAACACTGGGACCTGGAGGGGCGCTCTCAGCGGAACAACCTGCAAATTCTTGTTGTGCCCGAATCTACACCCACTGGTAACATGGAACAGTTTGTCAAAACACTATTAAAGGAAGTGTTGGCAGATCCTCTGGTCTCCAAAATGTTTCTTGCGGATAGAACGCACCACTCTCTGTCAGCTAAGCCCCTGTCTGGAGCCCCGGAACGTCCCATAGTCGCTCAGATCTTCAACTACCGCAATAGGGATGTCCTACTGAAAGTGGCTAGAGAAATGGGTGAATTACGATGGCAATCTGCGATGATCAGCCTGTTTACTGATTTCAGCCCCCTGGTGCAACAGCAAAGGAGATCCTTCCAATCGGCCAGAATATCCTCCGCCGGAAAAACTTTTTACAACACCTGAAGCAGTGGAAAAGTTTGCACAGAAACTGCCTGTCCCGCGACAATCTGCGGACCACGATTCATGATCCAATATACACTGCTCATCATAGGTAATGCCGGTACTTGTCTCTTGCCACGTACAACTCTGGCATTGGCCTGGGAGGCCTCTCATCATCAAGGAATGAGCCCGAGTCACTGTACCCTCTCTGCTGCTGGTGGCTCCTCGTTTCTGCAGCCACTGCGGTTGTTGGTTACCTAGTTGTTTTCTGGGAATCTGTGGGTGGGGGTCCGTGCGCTTGTGTTGACCCTCAAATTCTATTGCAGGTTAATTAAAGTAGCTGAATGTGTGCTGTCAGCAATCAAATAAAATTCCCACCAACCTATCCACCCTGGTTGGCACAAATGAATACAAAAATTGGAGGTACGGGATGGTGTTGTGCTCGTCACCAATGATAAAGTAATTGGAGTCACTAAGAAGTGAGAAGTAAGTGATGACTTTAATTCAGTTGCGAACAGCCGACACGTGTTTCGACACGCTGGTCGTTTTCAAGAGGTTGTTTTCCACAAAGGCATATACAAATTTATACACAGCAGAAATCGGTATTCAATTCATATGCAACATCACAGTAGATGTTATACAAAGCCATATTAGTGTGAACGCAATTCAAGTGTTCCATAGATGAGTCGTGCACACAACAGATATGCAGTCAAATGAGTAAATTAAGTATAAAGATCAAAAAACCATACCACAGTTCAAGTTGAGGGTGGGGGAAACAGTTGATTCAGTGTCGATCAGAGATTTAGGAACAGAATCATATGAAAATAAAATGAAGTTGTTATGAATAGTACAACACATCACTCATTTCACAACAGGTAAGTGAGAACCCCTGATAAATCAATCAACTAAAAAACATGGTATGTATAAAGTTCAATGTGCATTCCAAATATTACTGGCAGGCCAAAAATTAACCATAACCACCACAGTTCACCAACACAGAATCCTGCCAGTGTTCACCTGGTGAGAGATAAGTTTCTGTCTAACAAAAGTGAATCAGGGCTAAAGAATCGTGACATGCACTTTATAATTAATCATGAGAAGTAAAATTCATCTTGAAAAAGATTAATTATCCTGAATCCAGTTACCCGGAAATGTACAGTGTAGTTTCCAATATATGGTTCTATTAATGCATAAGAGATTTTATAAGTATGAATTGAGTCACTGATAGAATTGAAAAGGAGAAGTCGTGACATGCACTAGTAAGAAATTCAAGAAAAGAAATCAGTCGTGTGGAAGCAGAATGAATGTCCTGAATCCAGCTTACTGGAGAGTTATATTAATGTTTCCACTATGTGGTCCTGTGAGAAAAAGAAGATGGGTGGGAAATATTGCACTGGGAATAGAGATCACTAGTGCATCAAACCTAATTAAGTTTAGTTTAAAATGTCATCATACCTGAAAATCAATGAAGTGTGAGATCACTGCATGTTAAAGGTATATGTAGCACAGCTTTCTGATTGCTAAGTACGCCACATTGGCAAGTTACAATATATTGCCTGCAAGAATTTATGAGGATAAAAATTCGAATAATAAACTGTTGGGGCAATCTATTTCCAAATAACTAAGCTAGGGGCTATAGGAGTCAAATGGCAGGGTTTCCTGCAAGAATCACTTACTCGGTCACTCGAGTAGTGAATAAAATCTCAGGCACAATCCCAGCAGCAAAGCCAGAGCAGCGCGGTAGGAAAAAATGCTGTCTCAAACATCCGCAGACGTCGGAAGTGACGTAAGGCGGCATGATGATGTCATACGTAAATGCGTATGACGTCACGGTAAACAAAGGCAGCCATTGGGATTAGCCGCAGTTAACATTAACAATGGTATTGCGGTCGCCTGAGATAATAAGAAAAAAAGTTGGAAATCTTGGAGTTGAACTAATAACTGAAGAAGTAAAACTACATAATGACAACATTTAATAAAACAGTGTTGAACAGGTTCAAGAAAGGAAGAACTGCGGTGTCTGATAAAAAAATTAAATGTCAGAAATTCAATAAGGGAGACCATACCACAACAGGGGTATTGGTCAGCGAACTAGAACTAATGGGTGCATAGCTCACCCTAATTGCTTAATGCCAATTGCAACCATGGTAGTCAATGTACATATGGTTAGCTGAAATTGGCCACCTAGCCCATGGGTTAAGGCAGGGTGGTCTGAAATTGAATTTCACGAAGAACTCAATGAAGGAGGGGTGCATCTAATGCCCCAGAGTAGTAATGATCTTCGTAGAATACAGGATCATCTGTTGGTGAAACGGAGGTGCAGGTTAGGTTGGCCTGCACATAAGTGGTGAACTGATTATTATAGAAACACGTTCATCTCATGATCAGTATTTAAACCTCTAGTGCTACAGCGCAAAAAGCAAATCAGTTTAGCTTCCATTTGCCTAAGTTTCAATTGGAAATTGCCACCTCTTTTCCCCTTTTGCACTTTCATAAATCCAACAAATCGAAGATCAGCTATGTTGTCCAGCTGATGTTCTAATTGCCAACGCAGAGCCAGAGGAGACTTGGGTTCACACATTTTGAGACTGGCACGATGTTCTCTTATTCTGATTCTTAATTGACGAATCGTACTGCCATTATAGAGTTTGCCACAGACACAGATTATGGCATGCTCTACAAAGGTACTTTTGCAGTTAATAAAGACACGTATGATAATCTCAGAACCAAAGCTATCAGAATAAGATGTGCACTTTTCAGGAGTCCATGGGCATTGATTGCTATTCCCACATTTGTGAAAGCCCACTGGTTTCTGTAGCCAGTCTCTGGGCCAGAAATGTTGTTCTGGAAATACAATGGGCTTACTTTCTGTTTTATCGTGGGTGCTCTAGTAAAGGTAAATTTAGGTTTGGGAGACAAAAATGGTGCAAGATCATTGTCAAGTCTCAAAATGTGCCAATGCTTCTGGACCGGTCTGTATAACAACGAAGAATCATTGGAAAATTGGGTAATGAGAGAAATGTGCTGGGGTGGATCTTTGGACTTAGTTCAATCTAACAAGAGATCCGATTGTATAGTGTGCGTGAATTTGGCGCATGCTTTGTCGATGATATGAGCTTGATATCCTCGATTAAGAAATTGTTGGTTAAGGATGTTGCATTCCTTGTCATAGTCATTGGGGCGACTGCAATTACATCTGGCCCTATGAAACTCGCCCACCGGTATATTTTCAATGGTAGAGTGTTCATGATTACTTTGAGCTGACAAAATAGAATTCACTTCAGGGTGACGGCCACCATGGGGTGCACGGATGACTCTTCTCCCCGTGTGAGCTCCGTCCTTGAAGGCCCGTGAAGTGCGTGTAGCCCCCACTTCACGCTCCCCCCACGGAAGGGATATCGAAATTGTGACATCAGAGCACCCCCCACCACCCAGGAGAAAACCCAAAGCGATTCGGCCCAGGGGGATCGTAGAAACGACCAAGAGAAGTCCCGAGGCGCCCATGGCCCGAAAACAGAAGTGAAACGCACTCAGCCCGGCACGGCAATCCATGCTGCAAACCCCTGGACACAACCAGCTAATCAGAAGGTACCTTGCGGCCTGCGCTCCCCGCTCCCCTCCTTGTTCATCTCGGTGACTGCGAACGCGCTGCTGCGCAGGGAGGCCCTCGTCTACTGCACGCCGGAGCCACTTCAGAGGCGCTCTCCCCTCCGCGGACCGCCACGGATTGCAGAAGGCCCCGCTTCTACCGAGACTGCCCTGCGTCCCCCCTCCCACCACCCACGGAGTGCGGCAGCAGTCGCGACTGCCGTGCCTGGAGGCACCGTGCACTGCGGGTCCGCGTTACGCGGCGGAGGGACTTCGGCGGGGGGGCGGCCCAACGAGGCGCGGCTGTGCCTGGCTTTCGGCATCCCAGTGCTGATCTGGGCTGCCCAGCGCCACTTGAGGAGCCCCGGAGGAGAGCTGAGCCGAGGCCCAGGAGGACCCAAACACTAAAATATACACTGGAAGAGGAAGATAAAGAAAAAGGCCGACCCTGCCACCAACCTCGGGAGCCCGCGAACCACCACTGACTGAGGGGGGGAGATCCGGGATGCCCGCCTGCCACCGTACATTGGGCCCTTGAGGACATAAGCACCCCAGGACCCCCATCTGAGGCAACCCCTGAGCACCCCCACTAAGGGGTCCGGCACCCCCCACCTGAAGGGACAAGACACAGCGACAGGGCACAGGCCACACCACAGTACACTTGAAACAGCCACTGATACTCTACTAAATCGGGCTGAATTGGAGTTGAGGCAACACAGCTCACTACACTGACTCTGCGATTGTTGCCTCGAGCTGGCCATGTGTGGCGAGTGAGGGTTCCCATAGCACCCTTATTAGGGTGAACCAAGTAAATACCGCCCGGAAAAGAAGGCGGAAGGCAGTGCGCCCCACAAGACTTCACACCGGCACGGCACTAGGCCGCCCTGGACCTCCCACAGACACCTCGGAGCATCGTGGCCCACCCCAATTCAGCAGTCAAATAAATTCCACCGCACATGGTGCCCGGGGCCTACGGTCGCTCACGATAACCCACAAGTGTCAGAGAACGGCGATTTCAGAACAGATTGTGAACAGGACCAAGACCTCGCGGACCCTCCTTCCCTCCCCACGAGAGATACCCCCGGATTAACCCCCCGGAGGAGGGGCTCCTGGCACTGCAGACCGCCTATTGAATACTCCATCAGCCCCTCACTGCATCACATGATGATCAGACCAATTTGGGTCAACCCTGTTTTCACCGACCTACGCAAACCCAAAGAGGGTAGGGCCCCCGATCCAGGGGCGTGTGCCTCCTCTAACCCAGGATCCATTCTATGAACGTGAAAAGCAGGCTAGCTAGATACGCTTACGCCCCATCCTCACCGACCCTTGTACGTACAGCTACCATGTCAACGGAAATTGCGGAAGCGGGAGCAGTCGCCACTAAGGGTGACATTGCCGCACTGTTAAGCGAGATAAAAAACATGGGTGCCAACCTGGGTGGTAAAATTGACAAGATTACCCAGAGAATGGACAGCTTTGAGGAGAGGTTGGAGGGTGTCGAGAACAATCAGGCCTCAATTGATACCCTTGAGACCCAAATGGACATAAGGATACGAAACATTGAAAAAAGGGAGGAGGAGATACGCCTGAAAATGGACGATTTGGAAAACAGAGAAAGGAGGAATAACCTACGTTTTTTCAGGATTCCAGAACGCAAGGGTGAAACTGAAGAAGACCTCAAAAGCACGATCCACGATATCATAATAATTTTAACGGTGGACGAGGACATAGACGAACTCAATATTGAATGAATACACAGGGCGGGTGGACCACCTGGCGGCCCGCGCTCAGTCCTTGCCAAGTTCCACCGATACCAAGACAGAACTAGGATCCTTGAGAAGGCAAGATCTGGAGGCCCACTCACAATGGGAGGTGCCCAAATTACTATATTTCAGGACTTCTCCTCACTCACTCTAGCGCTAAAACGCCTCTGCAGCCCCTTGACGAAAACGCTCAAAGAACAGGGCATGCGATATAGGTGGGGATACCCCTTCTCATTCACCTTTGAGCACGGAAGCAGGAAAATTATCCTTCGATCTGAAGAGGAGATCAAGGAATGCATTGTGGACATTCTAGGAACAGGCCCAAGAGACAGTGAGGGAGGCGGAATTGACTGGGCCGGAATGCAATGGGAGCTCCAGGGCCCTAGGAGAAGAAGAGTAAAAGGATCAAGAAAATATAGGCGCCCTAACAACCCGCCTGACAGCGGAAAATGAAGGCGAGTCTCACAAATCTTCCAATTCAACGCTTCAAAATCCGTGGACAAGATACTTGAAACAGATCCCCACAGAGACTGAAAACCAGGAACACAGCCGACATGGGGGCTGCCGGCCGTAGAGCTCCTCCCTGAAGTAGGAGGTAACGAACTTCCGAAGAAAAGGCAGAAGAACGCACGTAACGTTATATCTTTGTATGCTTATTGTTGTTATTGTTGAAATATGTGATGTTGGGGGGGAGGGGGGACGGGAAGGGGGCTCAACCTTATGTTAAAATGGTATACTTGATTGGGGCCGTGAAGCAATGGTCCCCACTGATGGTCCGACACTGGACTGAACACTTTTTTTATCAAGTCCAAGCCGGACGCCGTCAAAGGCCGCGAATGTGGAATCCTCAGGTCCTGGGTTCACTTGAACACCATCAATCCAGGAGGGGAAGGGAGGGGGAGGGAAGGGGGAATAGAAACTTGGAAAAGGTACTATCACCATCTGAACTAATCCGACATACCAAAGATTATGTGGGACTGACAGAGCGAATGACTGTCTGGCCGCTGAAACTGAGCAACCTCCTAAAGACAACCAACAATGGCATTAACTGATAAGCGTAAAGAAAGGGACTCCCTCAGAGTTGGGACCATCAATGTGAAGGGCTTGAACTCAGCAACTAAGAGGTCACTGGTGCTTAGGGAATTCCACAGATCCAATATTGATATCCTTCTCCTACAGAAGACGAAGTTTGCCAAGGGAGAGGAGCGGAACGTTCTGGGAAGGTTTGGGGGGGGGCTGGAGTTTTGGGGTTCTGGCCCACTCAGGAGGGGAGGTGTCAGAATCCTACTCAAGAAGGGAATTAAATTTGAAATGGAGAAGATATGGTCCTATGTGGGTGGTTGCGCCTTCCTGATAACGGGAAAGATTGCGAAAGATGATATGATATGATATGGCATTTGTAACGCGCCTATACACAAGTGTTTCAAGGCGCAACGAGGCAGGGAGGGGGGAACAAGGGGAAGACAGACAACGATCCAACTAGGCCAGGTGTCATTTAGATCGCGCAAGTGCAGGGGTAGGGGGAAGGGAAAAGTGCAAGGGGAAGAGGAAGGGGAGGGGGGAAGTCCAGTACAAGGTAAGTAGAATAAAATAAATAAATAGGGCCAGCTGGTGGCAAGTGCAAGGTAAGTGCAGGCAAGTGCTGGGAAGGGGGGGTTGTAGTGATACAGAGACAGTCCTGCAGTGCAGGGGTTGCCAGGGAGGCAGTGCAAGTGGAGAGTGGCTGGGCCCAGGACCGAGGTCGGTGAGAGTGGCCCAGTTGCAGATTCAGTGCAGTTTCAGTGAAGAATTTAGCAGGGGAGAGGGAGAGAGAAAGCAGAAGCAAAGAGGAAGGTTTTGAGGCGCTTCCGGAACCGGAGATGGTTCCCCTCAAGTTTCAGGGAGGCAGGAAGGCTGTTCCAGAGGGAGGCCCCTGCCGCGGAGAGAGATCTACCCTCAGCTCGTTGCTTCGAGAAGCAGCTGATCCTGAGGGAGTTGGAGACGGATGAGCGAAGGGCTCAGGAAGGAAGATATTTAGGAAGAGGGAGTTGAAGGTATTTAGGCCCCAGGCCCCAGAAGGCCTTGTGGACAATGCAGAGGGTTTTTAACATAATCCTCGCAGCCACTGGGAGCCAGTGTAGAGATTTCAGTCCTGGAGAGATACGGTCCCTGGGCTTGAGGCCAAGGACAAGTCTCGCAGTTCTGTTCTGGATGAGTTGCAGAGGGCGGAGAGTGGGGGCAGGCAGATTAGGATAGAGGCTGTTACAGTAGTCCAGCTTTGAGAGAACCAGGGCTCGGGAGACAGTGAGCTTCTGGGGGAAGGAGAGGAAGGGAAGAATACCTCTGAGGAGGTGCAGCTGGTAGTGTGACTTCTTAGAGACGTCCGATATATGAGGAGAGAAGGAGAGTGTGGAGTCGAAGATGACCCAGAGGTTTTTTGCCTTGCAGGTAGGAGCAGGAAGAGGGCCAAGAGAGGCTGGCCAGAGAGCTGCAGGGAAGGAGGGAGTGGGTGAGCTGATGAGTAGAATCTCAGTATTACTGGCATTAAGGCAGAGGCCATTGGCGGCACACCATTCCTGGATAGCAGACAGACAGTCAGAGATGAGGGAAGGAGAGGAGGAGGCTGAGGGTAGCCTGAAAATGAGCTGGGTATCGTCCGTATAGCACTGAAAGTTGGGGCAGAGAGCGGTGATGCGGTAGGCAATGAGTGCCAGATACTGGTTGAACAGCCAGGGAGAGAGGTTAGATCCCTGGGGGACACCACAGGTGGAGAAAGAGATGTCAGAGAGGAAGGACCCAAGTTGGACCTGGGAGGGTCGATTGGAAAGGAAAGAGGTCAGCCACGCCAGAGCCTGACCAGTGATACCCAGGTTGACACAGAGACGGTTGAGCAGGATGGCATGGTTGACAGTGTCAAAGGCAGAAGAGAGATCGAGCAGAATGAGAACACACGGAGTGTTGGAGACGAGGTTCAAGAGCAGGTCCTCACGGATGTTCAGGAGAGCAGTTTCCGTGCTTCTGGCAGCTCTGAAGCCAGATTGATGGTCATGAAGACTACCAACAGATTCAGCATGGAGGTTAAGGTGGTAGATGGCCAGTTTCTCCAGGAGCTTGCCCAGGAAGGGAGTGATGGAGATTGGGCGATAGTTAGCCGGGCAGGAGGGGTCGGAAGAGGGTTTCTTAAGAAGAGGGTGCACAAGGGAGTGCTTAAGGGGTGATGGGAAGACTCCAGAGGCGAAGGAGTGGTTGCAAAAGTCAGCCAGGGCAGGAGCCAGGGAGTCGATGTGGTCCTTGATAGTTTTGGAGGAACAGGGGTGAACCTGTTTAGACGAGACTTTCATAGATCGGTCTGGAAACCTTGTCAGCAGAAAAAAGGGGAAAGGCAGAGAAGGAGGGAGGAGGGGTGGCTGCTGAAGGGCCAGAGGAAGAGCCGGGAAGAGAGGGAGGGAGGTGATAGGAGGAGAGTGAGGACAGGATGTCCTGAGTTTTAGAGATGAAGTGAGAGGCCAGTGCAGTGCAGAGGGCCTGGGAGGGGACAGGAGAGGTCGAGACTGCAGCAGGGTTGGCAAGCTCCTTGCAGATTTTAAAGAGTTCGGCCGAGTTGTTAGATGCCGTAGAGATGCGGGCTTGGATAAGGGCTCTCTTCTTGGTGAGAACGGAGAGACGGTATTGCCTTTGGAGCAGGCGGCAGGCCAGTTTGTCAGAGGATGAACATGAAGCACGCCATTTCCTCTCTGCCACCCTGCACTTGCATTTTAGGGTGATGAGATCCGAGTCATACCAGGAGTTACATTTGGCTTTGGGCTTCAGGTGGATTCTCATGACGGGGGCAAGGATATCAAGAGTATCAGATATAGCAGAGTGGAGCATGGAGAGGGCTGTGTCAGGGTGGGAGTCAGCCGAAGGGGGAGGGGGGCGAGAAGGTGGCAGCGAAAGCCTCAACTGACACGCGCTTCACGGGTCGGATGACCGAGAAGGTGGGTGGCAGTGATGAGGGTGGCTTTGCCTGTGGGGTAGGGAGGGTGAGGTGGGAGAATAGGAGAAAGTGATCACTCCAGGAGAGAGGAGTGGAGAGAGGGACGCAGAGGGGAAGGTCAGAAGGGATCAGAGCATCAAGAGTGTGCCCTGCAGAATGAGTAGGCCCAGACGGGAGAATAGAGAGTGAGAGAGAGTCACAGAGGTCACGAAAGAGTCCAGAGGGGGGACAGGAGGCATCCAGGTGGATGTTGAAATCACCAAGAAAGAGGAGTTGAGTGGTTGAGGACTGGAGTGAGGAGGAGAGGTCAGCCCACTCAGAGAGGAAGGAGGAAATTTGACCAGGTGGCCGATAGATAGTAGCCACGGTAAGGGAATGGCTAGGAGAGCGAGAGAGTCGGCAGACAAGACATTCAAAAGAGGAGTAGGTCTGCATAGGAGTGACAGTGGCAGGAATCCACTCAGGGAAGATAAGGGCTACAGCCCCCCCTGCACGGTTGGGCCTGGGCACGGAGAGGATCTTGTAACCATCAGGTAGGAGTGTGTCAAAGCTGGTGACAGAGCTGGCCGTGAACCATGTCTCAGTGAGACCGAGGACGTCAAGGTCCAGTTCCTCAAGAAGGCGACAGATATCAGAGGAATGTTTGATGGCAGAGCAGGTAACCATTGCCACTATATACTCGCCCAACACCGGACAGGCAGCATTCCTTAAGAAAATGATCTCTAAAATAATGTTGGAAGCCACGGGACATATAATCCTGGGAGGTGACTTTAACCAATGGGCAGATCCGTCCAAAGACTGGAAACCAGGTAAACCTGAAACGAGAAACCAACATAGAGGGGATTGCACTGAACTGTCTGAAATTATGGAACTCTATGAAATGAAAGATGTGTGGAGAGTACTGCATCCCAGCGAAAGCGGATACACCTTCTATTCAAACCCCCATAACACATTCACCCGTGTAGATTACATATTTCTCACGACAGATCTCACAAGCTCTAAACGTTATTCAAATATCATTCCGATAACATGGTCCGACCATGACATGTTCCTAGCAGATATTAACTGGGCAGACTTACCTGTTACGGGGGGACCTGGCGGTGCAATGAGACCCTCTGGAAAGATGCGGTCTTTAAAACTGAAATGGAGACCGAAATCGAGGAATACTTTAAAACAAATAACAATGGGGAAGTTTCCAAACAAACGATCTGGGAGGCTGGGAAGGCCACATGGAGAGGCATTTTAATACGCGAGGGGTCCTCCAAAAAAAGGGAGCGGAAGATTATTGAGCGTAGACTACGGGCTGATATACGCCAGCTAGAGGGAGACGTACGGAAAAACTCTGAGGTGGACCTTGATAAAATGAAAGCAGCCCAACAAAAAAGGGAGGAACTACGGTTGCTGGAACACATTCAAGTAATACGTAAATTGCAGTTTCTCACACAGAAATTTTACGAAAAAGGAAACAAAGCAGATGCGCTATTAGCAGCCAGACTCAGGGAGCAAAGGGCGGAACGCAAGGTAAAGGAAATAATCGAAGACTCCGCCCTCTTGGCACACCCCCCCAACACTATCCCAGAGTGCTTTGCCAACTTCTACGAAAACTTATACACTTCTGAAATAACTTCCGACGAGTTAGACACATCCTCCTACTTAGCACCAATCATCATGCCCACAATAACGCACGCAGAAGCTGAGCTCCTTGACTCCCCAATCGTTGAACAGGAAGTCCAAGACGCAATGAAAAGGCTAACACTGGGCAAATCCCCGGGGGAAGATGGTTACACCGCCGGCTTCTATAAAACCTTTAATAAGTAACTCACACCCTTCCTAATGGAACTATTCAACGAGATAATAGAGACGGGGGTGGCACCAGATTCTTTCAAGAGAGCACTGATAACAGTGATTCCCAAAGAGGGGAGAGACCCCAAGCTCTGCAGATCTTACCGCCCCATCTCCCTCCTTTGCCAAAATCTATGCCAGAGTATTGGCCGCAAGACTGGAAACACTAATGCCCCACTTAATTCACCCAGACCAGGTCGGCTTTATTCTCGGGAGACAGAGAACCGATACCATGCGCAAAACATTACACCTCATCCATGCAGCTCATAACCTCCCAAGCGATTCTGCCCTTCTGTCGATCAATGCAGAGAAGGCCTTTGACAGAGTGGAGTGGGAATTCCTGGGAACAGTCCTACAGAAAGTTGGTATAGGCCGGAGGATTCGAGAGGGGATACGAGCGATATACTCATCTCCCAAGGCATCGATATTTGTAAATGGAGAATATTCAAGATGGTTCGAGCTACAACGGGGGACTAGACAGGGATGCCCACTCTCTGCAATTTTATTTGCACTCTCCTTAGAACCCCTAGCACAAACAATGAGAGCTGACCCTAATATAGAAGGGATGCGACTAGGGACAACGGAATATAAAGTAGCACTGTATGCAGACGACATTCTCCTACACCTAACTAATCCTTTAAAATCTATCCCCCACGCCCTTAAATTAATAGATGAATATGGCCAATTCTCAGGGTTCAAAGTAAATAGGGCCCAGTCCATTCTGTTCCCCCTCCAGGGAAACCCCGAAGAGAACGGCGTTAAGTTCCTCCCTTTAGGCCTTAAATTGGAGCACACTACGTTAATATACCTGGGCATACAGATCACCAAAACCCTGAACGATCTATATGAAGCCAATTTCTCCCCCTTCTCTGGCGATTCACAGCGGATCTCAGAAAATGGAACAAACTCACGATTTCCTGGCTAGGGCGAATTAATGCTGTCAAAATGGTATGCCTCCCCCGATTCCTGTATACCTTCCAAATGTTACCGGTGGAGATACCAAAAGGGTTCTTTATGGAAGCCAAAAAGATTACATTACGATTCATCTGGCAGGGGAAGAAAGCGAGAGTTCCATACAACATGCTAACACTTCCCAAAGATAAGGGGGGAGTGGCGCTCCCTGACTTGAAAACTTACTACAAAGCCGCCCAGTTACGTGTCCTAATTCCACACCTTAGGGATCGTAAAAACCTCCAATGGGTACAAATGGACAACCATTACCTGGCACCGGCTAGGGTATCGGAGTGGCTTGGACCCCACACAAAAGGGTGCAAAGGAAAATCAAAGATCACCCCATATTGAGCACCATATGAAGCATATGGCGGACAGGCAAGGAAATGCACAGAATAACTACATGGCCGTCCCCGCTCAGCCACCTATGGTCACCCGGCATAAACAATCACATCCCCAACATGGAGAGGTTCCAATCATGGTATGAGGCGGGCCTAGAAAGGGTGGGGTAGCTTCAGAGAAAATACTCGTTCATCACTCTACCAGAGCTGACAGAGGCATTGGGCATAGGCACTCTATCCACTTTCCAGTTTATCCAACTAAAAGGTGTATTAACAAAATCCGAATGGAGAGACAAACTTAAAAGAGACCTTACCCCATTTGAGAGACTCTTGGACTCTAAATCTGACATGAAAGGTCTCATATCCGCAATGTACCAAGAGTTAATAGTGGCAGGAGAGGGATCCACGGACCCCCTGAGGACTAGATGGGAAAAAGACATTGGAGAAGAGATGCAACCTGACCAATGGGAAATAATGTGTAGAGCGGCTTCCAAAACCTCCATATCCAGCCAATACAAACTCCACGCCATCAAACTCTTACACAGGTGGCAATACGACCCCCTCCGACTCTCCAAAATGTCCCAAACAATGAGCCCAAGATGGTGGAGAAAATGTGGAGAAATAGCCAACTTCTGGCATATGTGGTGGGGTTGCCCATGCATCAAAGTGTTCTGGGATGAGGTCCTGGGGTGGATCAAGGAATTAGAAGGGATTCAAAGGGATGCCGATCCCTACCTAATATTATTTGGTCTAGAAAGAGACAGAGATGACTGGAACAGAGTGAAAGGCCTAACTCCACACCTACTCTTAGCGGTTCAGGCCATATTAGTGATCAAATGGAAGTCCCCAATAGTCCCAGAAAAGAATAAATGGATCAACTTGGCATCAAACATTTATTCAATGGAAACAATTACCGCCTGCCTACATGATAAAGCGACCCAAAGTCTAACTGTTGATGTGATACACCCAGAGATATGGAATTACTGTCAAACTAAGAAAGAGAAATGATATAATATGTTCCGTCTCAGTTAAGCTATTATATGTTAATGGAGGTGTACAACATAATGTGAATTATTTTTTTTTCTCTCATTTTTCTTTGTATTTCTCCTTTTGTGTTACTCATTTAAAACTAATAAAACCAATTTAAAAAAAAGAATTCACTTCAGCCGATTTTCGATGAGTTGTAGTTTGTAAATGACCATCATCAATAAAAATGTTTAAATCTCGAAAATCAATTTCAATAGAATTGCAGTTACCAGTTAAGCTGATACCAAATGCATTGGTATTGGTATAGACCAAAAACCTCGAGAAGGATTCCTGTGTATCTTTCCAAACAATGAAGATATCATCGATAAAGCGTCGCCAAACAATGAGATTAGAGATAAACAATTGCTGATTGAGGATGTGGGTCTCTTCATAAAACGACATGAAGAGGTTGGCTAGGGAAGGCGCAAACTTAGCTCCCATAGCCACTCCTTTCAGTTGTAGAAAGTACTGGTCATTGAAGATGCAGACATTATTGGATAAAACAAATTAAAAAAAATCTTTCAACATGTTGACATGATCAACGTGTGACGCTGAAGTATTGCGAAAAGTATAGTCAAATGTTTTTACTGCAAGATTATGATCTATGCTAGTGTAGAGTGATACAACATCAATAGTCGCTAACAAGTAATCCATTTCCCAAGAAATCGTTTTCAAGCATTGGAGTACATGAGTGCTATCATGAATATATGAGCTCATTTTGACAATAAAAGGCTTAAAAGCCTCATCAAGATACTAGGAAAATCCTTTGTTTGTTGAAGCTGGTTGGAAGTGCGTACCTGTGGGCTCACTTGGGGGTCATGAATCAGGCGGGTCGGCCCCTGTTATAGGTAACATGGCTGGTCTCCCACTAGCTGGCACTTTGACTCGATCCATGTCCTCAGGGTCACATATTCCCAGTGATGGTCACGATGGGGGTGAATGGTGATATCTCAATGCTGACATGGAATATACAGGGGTTTACCAATAAGAAAAAACAAGACTTATTGGCAATTATGCTGGGTATTACAGTGTTAATGTTCTGTGTCTCCAAGAAACACATTTACCCAAAGACACAGACCCTCCAACGCTGCCAGGCTGCGAGGGGCCACAGGTACGGGTCCTCCTTCACATCACATTCTAGAGTGGTAGCCACCTATATACACCACTCAATTGAATTTAGGCTGCATGAACAGGATGGGGACATGGAGGGCCGTTTCCTGCTGTTGCCTGGTGAGACCCGGGGGCTGACAATCCTTATTATAAATGTATACGCTCCCAATACTGACAGTCCCAAATCTTTTCAGCAATGTGCCTCCTTCCTGCATAAATACTCTCATTATGAAACAATGTGGGCAGGACCAATGGGAGGAGGCGTTGGGTAAAAGGCTTGCAGATCCCCAGTGGAAACGTATGTGCATGCAGACAAAAGGCATGTCCCTGAACAACTGACTATGCCTTACACATTTCAAATTCTTACATCAGGTACACTACTCCCCGGCAAGACTGCACCATTTTTACCCAGATTGATCCTCTACAAACTATAGATGCTGCAAGGAGGGAGCTGACTATTTTCACGTGGTCTGGGCATGCCCTGATATTCAGCAGTTCTGTGGGGAGGTGGAAAAAGCAGTTGTTGAAATGCTAGCTATCTCGTGGGAATATTCGCCTGAGTTGTGGCTACTGGCCCTGATAGAAGACGGCCCCCGGGCCGGGAGGAGTTTTCTTGGCATGGCATCAGTGGTGACCAGATCCCTCATTGCCAGGACCTGGGGTAAGCGGAGGGCCCCGAGCTTGCGAGCATGGCTGAATAGCATGAACATGTGCGAGTTGAGAGAAACTGTGTATGCAATATCGTTACCAACCAGTAGCAGACCTCTGGACTTCTGGGCCCACCCTCAGATCCTATAGGTCTAAGAACATTGTGGACACTGGCTCCCCATGAATTAACTTGTATTGTCAGCCCTAACTGATCACTAACTAATGGTAATGTCTACACACTGTAAATAACTGCACTAAGCTCCCCATTGAGACCAATCTATTGATGTAGCAAATGATGGTAATGTTTGTACCCTTAAATGCGCCCTCAGTAGTATCTCAAGGAATGCACAGTTTGGGTTGTTGGGTGGGTGAACGGGGTGTGTGGCCCCCGGGGTGGGAGTTTCATATTTACTTGTTGTAGCTAAAATGAATAAAAACAAGTTTTTAAAAAAAGAAAGAGGTACTATTCTTGGCTGTTGACAAACATGTGTCTATTATTAACAACTCAGCAGAGGGGGGGTGGGCGGGAAACAGAAAGATAACTTTAACGGAATAGAGCTGAGAAGCCTGTACTTTCAAAGCATGTGAAAGAGAATTCGCTTGATTCCCAAGAACCTTCCACCACGGGGTAACAAAAGAGACCTCAGGCCCCATCATGATCCGCGCACAACAAATGATGCCAATAATTGGCATTGATTTCATGTCTTCAGGCGAGATGGAAGCTATAAATCTAGGCGAAGACAAAGACTTCTTCCTTGATACCCCACCTATTTATTCTGAAGCACAGGGCTCAGACTCTGATCCAGATTCCTCCATTACTTCTTACGGGTCCACTGTTGCTCCTGCACAGCAAAGGAGGCTATTCCTGGCAATTACAAATCTCAACCCCCCCACTGAAGGGGCTTCCGACTCAATGACAACTGAGCTAAATCAGGTCCTTAGTGCGTAACTCTCTCTTTTTGAAAATCTGCAGAGGGATTCAAACATACAGGCCCACAAATTGGACCCTATCTTGGGTAAGGTTCAAAATCTACCAGACCTGATCGTGGTAGGGAAGCATTTAATAGGCGACCATGAGTTTCTCCCTGACAAACCCCAGGCTAGTCTGGCTCCGGTAGCCCCAATCAAAGCGCAGTCTATTTCAACCGGACAAGTTTATCATCTGGCCAAAGCTTTCAAGGCCAAAGACCTGGATCAATCAGCAATGCTCAGCAAAGCACAGAGCACTGGTATGACAAAAGCGCAATGTAAGAGTAACATTTCTTTAAATGAAATCAAAGAACATGAAAATTTCAAACTCCAATTCCAAAGCTTTTTTCAAGTCGGTGTCTCCCCCCGTGGGGAGGCCTTTGATAAATAAATATCCTTCTAACTTTGTGACCATTGCGACCCTAGTGGACCCTCCGTGTTGGTCTCGGTCGATTCTACTATTGGAGCCACGTGTGGAAGTACTCTGCTGGTATCAATGAGTCGCCCATGCTTGCTAAAGCGGGACTGTATGCTCCTGGCTCAATGGACAGACTATTACAGTGTGACCTACCCCTGTTGTCTTCAGATGTGCTTCAGAAGAGGTTTGGGGGACTCCCACAAGACCGTAAGTTGCTATTTGGCCATCCCGGCTTAATCCCAAATTCAGGTGGCTACTCTTGCCCACGCCCGGGCAGTGAGGTGTGGGGGGAAGGTTCATGGAAATCAGTTCAGTACATCACACAGGAGGGGGGGAGGTTGAACAATTGATCTACTCAGATGAAGCGGCCCACACAGTTCTCTGCACTAACTGAAAGTAAATGGGAGGCAGCATGCAGGGAGTCCCTCCACCACTTAGAGTGGTGGCGGCAAGCGAGGATGGCAGAGACAAAAATTGCACAGGAGGGCCCGCCTTATTGCCACACTATCCATCTTACCCAACACAAGGCAATGGGACAAAAGTATGTCATGCGGACAAGGGTCCCATTAAACCAACTGATTTAAAATTGAGGGTCTCTTGTGCAGTGTATGAAAAGAGATTTTTTAAAGTTACTATCCTTAGTCCCAAGCCTGAAGGATATCTTATCAAGAGAAATAGAGAGCATTTTATTCCCCCATGAAGGAAAAACAGATGTAGTCGATCTAACATTTGTTACCCAAAATGGTATGCGATTTGGTATTTGGTGAAATTGAATCGTTGCTTGATCTAGGATTTTAATGTTCCATTGACATTAGCAGAAGAAGGCGAGTCCATCCTGAACACTGACTGGTACAACATGGGGTAAATCAGCTGACTTTTTCAGGGTATGCTTATGGATCAACAGGTCTAGTGTCAACTAGACAGAGCAGAGAGTGGGAGGGGAGGAATCGAATATGGCATTCCAAAGCAGTTCACGACTCAAATAACTCAAGGCACAGTTACGGGTACTGAAAAATTCAATGTTCTTTCCTGGAATAGTTGTGGGCATAATCACTTATTTACAAACATAGACTTGGGCTCATTCCTTCATGAACATACTATCATTTACATCCAGGAAACTTGGCCAACAGAAACACCCGTAGTTGATGGCTAAGTCACTTTTGCCTCCTCTGCCAATAAAGGCCATCTGGCGGATTAAAAAAGATTGTAAAAAAGATTGCAAGGTTGAGCATTGATAAGGTGGTCATCGCAAATAAATGTTTATTCCGAACACAATGGCGAATGGTAGAGCGGAGAGGCAATTGGTGTCCAGTTTATTGGATTGGAAAATGCATACCTTTAACATAAACCATTTCGATTATTTTTTGTCAAAGCTGCTGGGTAATGTCTGTGAGAGAAGTAAGGTCACCCCTAGAAAACATCTCCATCAATTCAATCAGGGCGTGTGTATGCATAAGAGGGAGGTGAGGGCCAAAATAAGGGAAATCAAGAGTAACCCCCTTGTTGACCCACATTCACAGTTAGGGGAGATCAAAAAAGAAAAACAATATCATCGCCAATGGTGTAGACAGCATGTTTGCTTTTCCAGAATGATGCCGAATGCATGATGGACACATGATATCATACATCCTCCTCCTCTTGCTGGTGTCTCATAAATCCTTTAGGCAGAACACAGAGTGATCTGCAGTTAAATCCCATTGGCGAATGGCATTGGGTCTCATATTATCAATCTAAATGTGGGTCCACTCAGACTCTTGATTCCCCTTCCCTCCTTCAGGAGTTTAGAGCTGATGAGTGGACATTTCCAATTAAATGTAATGAAATAGGGCAGTGGTAATTCTAGGACCTCTGGGCCTATCAAGCTTTCAAATTTGCTCTTCAAGAACGATCCAGCTACGTGATCCACCATCTTGACTGTTTACTTCAGACAGATCACAAAAGACCAAATATTGCCAATGAGCTGGCAATCGGCCTATTAAATTCCGATTTACAAGCATGGCGATCGAAACAACCCATGTAACTATCGACCCATCTCAGTGCTGCATGCCGATAGTAAAATCTTTGCTTCAATGCTGCTTTAAACATCTAGACGCTTGCGCTATTATTAAAATATATCAAAGATGCAGCCTTGAAGGGGTATACTAAGGCTTATGTTGTTAGTTTCGATCTCAGCTCGGCATTTGACTCAGTGAACAGGGGTCTCTTATGGAAGAAGCTGGCAGGGTGGACTATACCGATGGGTCTTTTTAGGCTGATTATTGCCCTCCACGATCAGTCCAAAATTAGGATCAGACTAAACAGGAGGGGAGGACATATCCTCACCTATTAACACCATTTCTGGAGTCAGACAGGGGTGCATGTTGGCGCCCTGCTTATTTAATTTATACATGTCCAATGATGGGGAATGCTTTGAGAAGGCCGTTTTTGCATCCCCCAGTTTGAATAACCAGCGGTTGACCTGGGTGTCTTATGTGGATGATTTCCTCCTGTTCGACCTTACCCAGTGCAGTCTGCAGAAATTGATTGATGCTTTTGCCAGTTACGCCAAGGCAAATGTTTTATCGATCAATTGCTCTAAAACAAAGGTTCAAAAAAAAGGAAGCATCACATTGGTGGGTGGAGGGGCATAAATTGGAAGTAGCGGATTCTCTGTTTTATCTGGGGTTCCGTTTTGAGTCCGAACCCACCAAGCAACTACTTGTGGAAAATCATGCCAATAAGACCCCGGCCCTTCACTCTCAGTTGAAAAGAATTGATGGGAAGTATGGAATGTTTTCAGTGCTTCTGACACTTTAATTCTATCTTGAGAAAATAGTGCCTAGACTTCTCTTATTTTAATGATTTTTATTGTTCAAGATACAGATAATGATACATGCGTTAGCACGTTACAGACTTTAGGTGGAACAGGTAACCATAAAGGGTGAACAGAGTTAACAATATTAACAAGGAAGAATATGATCTTTATCCAAGACATTCATTAATCGAATTAACTAGTTGCATCAAATTGAACAAGAATAGAATAGAATTTGGAGGTAGTGCTGATTAAACCTGGATTATTATAAAACATATCTGTAAAGAGTAACAATTATGGAGATAAGAATAGAAATATGGGGAGACGAACAGGGAGACAAACAGGAGACAGAAACAGAAGGGAGCAGGGTGAAGGGGGGAAGATGGGTATAATAGATTATTTCATACAATTGATCTTTCCATTTCTGTAATAATATAAAACAGGCATTTGAATATAAATATAGTTATTAGGTTAGTAAAGTAAACATGAGAATATATGTTCAGGAGCCATGAGCAGTTGCATTGAAACAGTTAAGATAACAGGTAAAATAGTGCCATTTAGCATTGTATTTAGGAATTGTATTTTGATTATTAGCCATGCACATTTCCAATTTATGAGTTTGACATATAACGTTCCACCATGCTCTAGTAGAGAGCGATCAAAAGTCTTTCCAGTTCGCTGTGATACATTTTAAGGCTATGCAGATAAATAGATCATATAATCTGGCAGAGTCCGGTGGGATATATGTTGTGATGGCCAGACTACCTAAAAATATACTCACAGAAGCAAGCAGAACATCTACAGAGAATATATGCTTCATGATCTTCCAAATATCATGCCAAAATTTGACAATATATGAACATTCAAAGAACATATGCATATATGTAGCGGGAGATAAACCACATGACCAACATATAGGGTCATAAATTGGGTTAGCCAGCTAATTTAGCTGGAGTAATGAATGCTCTGTGAATAAAGAAGTAATAGTGTTGTGTGATGTTAGCTGAGACCGATAATTGTTTTATTTTAGAAAACAGGCGGAGCCATATATGATCTTCGAACATATATCCTAAATCACATTCCCACTTCAGACGAATTGGGCAAATATTAAATGTTGAGGTTAGTATATTATATATTTTTGAGGCTCTAACCTCCCCGATCATGGTTAGCTGTAGTAGTCTGAGGGCATCTGGAGAAAGAATCTCATAAGAAAAGTGACCAAGTGCATCAAGCAGGAGTTGATTAATTTATTGTAAAACTGAAAGTCAGTCTTGGGTATGGTAAATATGGTAGAGAGTTGCTGGAAGGAGAGATTAGATGGACCATCTATAATGTGTTGGATGAATCTAACTCCTTTTTTAATCCATGTTTTGCGATTAAGGATCTTCTTATTAATTACTATATTCTTATTATGCCATAGTAAGGGGGAAAGGTATTTATTGGGAGTTTTGGTATGGGGGAAAAGAAAGGTATGTCGGGCTAAAACTGATGCTTTAATAGGTTCCGAGATGTTCTTTGGGGAATGTTTAAATATGTATATATAATCAGTAATGTTGTGTGGATGAACTATGTGTTTCTCCAACGTACACCATGTTGGGATATCAGCGAATTCGGGATCTGTGAACCATTGGCGAGACTGTTTAATGAGAAATGCAGTGATATAGCTTAAAGTCAGGGAATCTAACACCTCCCATTTCATAAGGTGCTTTAAGTTTAGTTAGCGCAATTCTTTTTCTTTTTCCAACTCCCCAAAGAAAATTTAGTAGTATGGAGTATACAGATTTTAAAAAGGAAAGGGATAGTGGAACGGAGAGAAGCTGAAGATAATATAGTACAATAGGGGATAGCATCATTTTAATTGTATCCAAGCGCCCCCACCAGGAGAGGTAAAGGGGGGACCATCTGGATATAAGGTCCTTTAGAGTATCCAGTAACGTTTTAGTGTGGAGCTTGATAGTTTCTTGGATTGTGGGGGCAAAACGAAGTCCTAAGTATTTGATGGAACCACTGCACCATTTGAGGCCGAAAATGTCTATAAGCCTCATTACACGGAAGGCGGTAATGGTTAACGGCCACCGTTAATGGTAACGGTGACCGTTAACCATTACCGCCTTACTACGAGGTCCCTTAGCGGGTTGGTGCTTTAACGCCTGCGTTTTGCAGGTGTTAAAAACCCACCCGCTAAGGGACCTCGGAGCTAATTACGGCACCGCAAAATTGCGGTGCCGTAATTAGCGCCTTCCCCATTCCCATAGAGCCCTATGGGGCAGAAATGGGAATGGGGAAGGGCAATGGCGGAAGGGGGATTTACCGCCCCTCCAACCTTGGAATGGGGCGGTAAATCCCCTTTCCGCCAAGGCGTTGCCAGTATTTTACCGGCATGAGCCATGGCGCTAGTAGCGCCATGGCTCACCGCCTTCCGTGTAATGAGGCCCTATGTCATGTTTGAGGCAGTAGGGATTTAAGGGCATAATTTCTAATTTCTGTCTGTTAAGCTTATAACCTGATACATGACCAAACTGAGATAGAGCAACTAAGAGGTTAGGTATATGAAGTTTGGGATTTTTGATTAAGATAAGAATATCGTCAGCATATGCAGCAATTTTGGTAATTGAGGCTCCTACTTGAATCCCCGGGATATTTTTGTTTGATCTTATTAGTTCCAGTAACGGTTCCAGTGAAAGAATATATAATAATGGTGAGAAGGAGCAGCCCTGCCGCGTGCCTCTGAGTAAGGGAAAGAATGAGGATGTTTGTCCATTTAAATAGATAGATTTAGGGGCTGAATAAAGAAGTTTAACTAGTGAGATACATTTTTGCCACATCCGTGCCAGCGTAGGGTCTGGAACATAAAGTTCCAATCTACACGATCAAAAGCTTTTTTCTGTGTCCAATGCGATGGCAGCATAGCCTTGTCTGTCTTTTTTGTCTTTAGCTGCTGGGTTAATGGCATTAAGTCTAGCATTAGAGGATATGTTACGTCCTTTTACATAGCCAGTTTGATCCGCTTTAACCAGATCTGGGAGTAAGGATTCGATTCTATTAGCAAGTATTTTAGCTAAAATTTTACTTTCTATGTTGATAAGGGAAATGGGTCGATAGTTGCCGGGGAGGGAAGGGTCTTTGTCAGGTTTGGGGAAAATGATAAGTAAAGCTTCTGAGAATGAACCAGAGGAAGATTTTTGTGATATAAAGTATGAAAAAAGTGTTTTAAGTTTTGAGGTTAATTCTTGGGATAAATTGATGTAGAATTCGGTGGATAGCCCATCTGGGCCGGGTGCTTTGCCTTTACCCAGGCTGTGAATAGCTTTAGTGATCTCTGAGGAGGTAATATCCTTGTCAAGGTGAGAAAGGTCTATTCTGGGGTATGAAGTATGACTGATATTTTGTAAGCAAGGAATCGATATTGTCTTTGGGAATAGAGCTTTCCGGAGTATATAGATCAGTATAAAATTTCCTGAAGCATTCCAGTATTTCATTAGAACGGTTATGAGATATACCTTAAGTGTCTTTAATATGAGAAATTTGAACTCTTTCCTTTTTGGTTTTTAAATAAGAAGCAAGCATTTTGCCTGCTTTATTTGAAGTTTGATATATCTTTGTTTTGTATTTAAGTATGGTACCTGCTGCAAGCTCTGTGATTTCTTTATTGATTTCAAAGTGTAATTTTATGACATGTCGTAAGTTTATTGAGTTAGTGTCAACATAGTAGCGTTGTTCTGCAAGGGTGAGTTTAGCGTAAAGGTCATCCAGGTGTTTTTTCCTACGTTTTTTGTTTCTACCGGAGAGGGCCATTATGTGACCTCTTAAAGCAGCTTTGAATGCATCCCAATTATTAACAACCGATGTATCACAGTCTTGATTATTAGTAAAATATTGTTGAATGAAAGCTTGAACGGATTGATTGAACTGTGGGTCAGTTAAAAGGAAATTGTTAAGTTTCCATCTGGTAGCAACTTTGTTCGCATCTGTAAGGCAAAAGGAAGTGATAACCGGTGCATGATCTGATATAATAATGTTAGAGATTTTAGAATCTATAATGGATCCAGATAGGGTTTTAGTTGCAAAGATATAGTCAAGGCATGATAATGTGTTGTGTGGGGTGGAATGAAAGGTATAGTCTAGTTGTGTGGGATGGGACAGTCTCCATGTATCGATTAATCCCGTTTCCGCCAGGCAATTAACAAAGGACTTATGTGTTTTATTGGATTTGAACATGCAGCTGGATTTTCGGTCTAAAAAAGGGTCAAGGACCTGATTAACATCTCCGCACATTATCAAATTGGTAAAGTTGTTTTTAAGTATCATTTGTTTGATTGTGATCCAAAAGGGGGGGGTCTGGTAGTGTGGGCCCATAAATGTTTAGGATTGATACTTGTGTAGAATCAATTAAAAGTTTTACCCAAACCTATCTCCCATTAGTGTCAGCATCTTGGTCAAGAATTTTCAAGGGTTGTTTTTTACTTATTAATAAAGCAACTCCATTTTTCTTGGATATAGCGGGACTGGAAATAACCTCCTTAACCCAAAGAGATTTAAGTTTAATTGTTTCTTTGTTGGATAAATGAGTTTCTTGTAGACAAGCAACCGTTGGCTTAAATTTGTTTAGATGAGATATGACTTCGCATCTTTTAATGGGATTTTTACATCCTTTGATGTTCCATGTTATACACTTGAAGATCATTTAATCAGAAACATAAAGATAGACATGCAACTCATGGCTGTAGTGGAATAATACATTCAGATTCTTAGTAATGTGGTTTAAAACATATATACCCAAACAGTGATACAGGAGGAAAGAACATTGAGGATCAGGGAGGGGAGAAGGGGGTTTGATCATACATCGAGGAGATTCAGGCAATGAAATACAAATGGTTTTTGAGATCAAACAGGACATAGGAGAAGGAACCAGGATGAAAGATATACCAGGGATAGGTAACACCAACTGGGTCGCCAAAAGGAGAACGACCATCAGTGGAAGAGGGACACCAAAAGAGCACCCACCTTATTCCATTAAGTTATTGAAAAATAATTGCATTAGGTAAATAATAATGTAATTAAATATATATATATATATATATATAAATAAAAGACAATAAAACAATGTGTACATGTTATGAGGTCAAGATGTCAAGTAGTAGATGAAGTTGAGGCACCTGCAGGAGAGGAGGTGTCCATGCCGTCACTTTTTATGGATTGTATGAAGGACCTCAAATCGGCTGGATCATCAAACACAGCTGTGCGACCTTCATGTGTTACTTTGAATGAGCATGGATGGTATAGTCCATAGCGGATATTTAGTTGCTTTAGAGCTGGACGGAAGCATAGAAAGATTTTTCTTCTTTGAGCCGTGCTTCTGGCTACATCCTGTGAGATAAATAACTTGCTACCATGCCAAATGAGTGATTTACGCTCCCCTGCTGTGGAAATAATAACTTGTAGTTGGGAGTATTCCAATAGGTAAAATATGAGAGTTCTAGACAGTGGGCGAGATGTGGAAGAACTGTAGGTTGACCAATTCTATGAGCCGTTGTATGTAAAATGTTGTTTCCAAAGGTAAGTGTAGAATGGCTGGTAAGAATTTTTGCAGGAACGCAATGGGGTCGGTTCCCTCAGCCCCCTCTGGTAAGCCTGAGATGCGTAGGTTATTGCGCCTGCTGCGATTTTCCAAGTCTTAGTTGTGCTTTTGGAGGTCTTTAATAGCTTTTTCTAATTGTGTAACTTTTCGGGATACGTCTTCCAGAATACCCACTCTTTCCTCAACCTCCTCCACTCTGTTGTTGACACCCAACCATCTTTCATCTAGTTGCTGTAGTTTAGTGTTTGTGGTTTCAATAAAGGGTTTAAGTGCCCTAATTTCCGCAAGAATGGCTTCAATGGCAGGATCAGCAATGCCTAGTGGAGGTGGAGAGCCACTTTTTGGTCTTTTAAGATTTGTTGATGAGGAGGTGGCATCTTTTGTGGAGGATGCATTTTTTTGATTAGCTTTGTAAGCTGCCATTGTTGATGATTATTGACTAAGATTTGTTATTGGAGCGTGTAACTAAGGCGAACATTTGAAGACAGGTATATGTTGGAACAATATTCAGCTTGCATTCACTTGTGTGACAGCTAAATTGTAATATGTTTGAGTTGTTTCTTAACTTGGAAGGGTTTGGTAATACCTTTTTATGGTTTATTATTTTTATTTTTATTTTTATTTTCCCTTTCTTTCCTTCCTTTTTTTCTCTCCTTTCTTTATTGTGAAGTCACATAGTATGCAATTATTACATCAATATTATTCATACTGTCTTGCTCTTAGGTAAAGAGACCAAAATGGTAGTACAGAGAATAATAAGGCGTATACTATGGAAGTTTAAAGATTGAAGAGATCCTGTAGGTATTTATGATTGCGTAAAGGAATCCAGAAGTAATCCTCTATAGCAGTGTGTAATAAGGAGAGTAGCATACATATAGCACTGTGGAGGCGAGGAGGTGGGAGGTTAATAATCCAAGCCGTATAGGAAGCAGGTAGAGACAATTGGATAGATAACGTGGTAAATATTTGTAATATTTAGAGGAGAGAAGTATCTATGCGAGGAGTAATACGTATTTGGTATATATTGTAGAGATCTTTGTTTTCAACAGTATACTTCTCTTTCTGTTCTTTACTATAACATATATTTTGTTGTACAATTAGTTGTTTTCTCCTTCTCCTTATTTTACTTTCTCTGCCCTTTCCTTTAGTCTCTTGTTCCTCTCTCCCCTTCTTTCCTCTCCCTGCTCCTCTTCCTCTCACCTTTTGCTCTCTCTTTTTCTGTGTCAATTCCTCATTAGGTCTTCACTTATTTGTGCTCCTCATTTACTGGTTAAATTTCTTTTTCTTTTTCTTTTCTCCTTTAGACCACCAGGTGACGTAAATGGTACTCGTGAAAGAGGCCCAAGCCGGTGCGTCAATTGAAGCGCAACGCTACACCTCTCCACCTGAGGGGCGGCACGCTTTGCACCAGGTCACGGAGCTTATCCTCGGAACGCGACGCGGCCGTAAAACAAGCTTCCAACAATGTCGGAGCACCGCAGAAATACAGCAAACCTGCTCGGAGTTGCAACGAAGGAAGGAGGATCCAGAAAAGGTAAGTTTATAAAAATAAATAAAAATACCCAATGCAAAGTTGATATTTTATATGAGGCGGAGCGGCTTATTCAGGCGGCCATCTTCCCCGGCGGTTAGCCACGCCCCCTGCCTGGACTTCTCTATGGGATCGAAATACAGGATATTGCTGTGTTGGATGTTCTCCATAAGCTTGAGGCCTCCTTGTGTAGGATTTTTTTCCATCATTCTTTCTCATTCTATACCAGGGGTTATACTAAGATCTGACCTGGGAATCCAATCATTTAGATCAAACGCAAATTGAGTTTTATTAATCTGTATTATAAGATTCTTACTGCAGATGCTAAACACTTTATGGAGATGTTTGCGCTTCTTTGTTGCGACTTCCCGTCATAGGCCCATTTATGTTTCAGAAGGAATGCAAAGATTTTCTATCATTGATAGGTTCCTCTCGTGAAGAATTAATAAATAGACCACTGCACACTAAACATCAGCTGAGACTTTGGGACTGGGCCCAAACAGTTGATTTGTTACATTCACTTCCATCTTTTGCCCATTTGAGTGCCGATCATAAGAAATCCGGTGTTGTGGCACCCTTTCTATCTGTTTACCCATCAAGGTCTGCGAGGAATGAATTCTGCAGATTTCGGTGGAATCTTTTGCATGCTACGGAGACTTTGTTGAGATATAAAATGATCAAAACAGGGGTTTCAAAATGCAGGTTTTATGATGGCGTTTTGATTGAAACATCAATATATTTACTAATGGAATGTGCTCATCTGTACGCCATTTGGCAAAAGTATTTCGGTAGAAAATGTGTCAATGATGTTTTCTCTGATGAATTGGAGGGATGGAACAGATGTTTGAGTGGTCATGTAACTTTGCATGTAACTGCGGTTGTTGTTGTTGAGCCAATGATCTGGATTAAGTTTGGAATATTACTTGGGGAATGTTATCAATTGTATACATTTTACTGTATATGTGCGCTTCCTTAAGTGTGCAATTTTTTTCTTTGTATGCGTCCTTGTTAAAAGCCAATCAGCTCAATAATAAGTAAAAAAAAAGAAATTAAGCTGAAGCACCATCTCCAAATCTGAGTTTAAAGAAGCCATGAAACAAGATGAAATCATACGCTAAATTGGCCAATATGCAAAGGAGTAATGACAGAGTCCTCCCAGTGATGCTACAACCATTTCAGAAACTGTGCCTGAATTAACATATGTAGAAGACATCCTTTTCAAAGTGGAAAAAGCAATCCCACTGCAATACCTTCACTCCACTGTAATTGAAAAGCTCTCCAAGGTCTCATGGGCATCACACCAACAAAGAAGGGAATTAGAGAATGCTTCTGTTGACCTCCAATTGACCAAGAGATAGCAAAGGCCTCAATGCAGCGTTATATGTGTACAGACAGCGACAAGAGACTGAGAGTACATCCTGCGCCTCTGACCAAGGTAGAAGCGCTTGAGCCGCCTTGGAAGAAAATAGGAGTAGATTTAATAGGACCTTTAGAAAACCTAGATGCCAGCAGCCGATTTGGAATAGTCATGGTTGACTATCTTTCAAAATAGATGACGTGGAATTTTCTGTTAGACATCACTACCAACACAGTCATCGAAGTGATGAGACGGGTATTCTATCATGAAAGACAACCTCAGTATATGTTCTCGGACAATGGGGGTACAGCTCACCTCTCATGAAAGACAAAAGCCTCTATGCTTGAACAACATCAAAAATACAAAGCATGCAAATACCACCCCCGTGCAAAAGGGGTTGGCCGAGATGGAGAGCTGTATATACAGCTACCTTTAGTGTCCAAAATTGATTCGTTGAACACCGCTCTTGAAGAAGTAGCAGCACATGACTGCACTACAGTCTCTCTCCTCCAAGTGATGAGAGCTTGCAGAGCTAGCTCCTCACGCATACCTTATTCTATACCCGATGTCCAAGAAGACAAGTCCATAGTTGTCAGCACCACCTTATGGCACATCTTGAAAACACAGAAAAACAGAAAGAGTGGCATAACAACAAGAAAGTAGTCCAGACGCCGGTGATCGAAGCAGGAGACCTTGTTAAAATAAAGATTAATTATAAGAGTGCTTATAATGGATCTAATAACAACTGGCTCCTGCAAGGGATTATGAAAGGTCCCAGTCATGTGATGACTGAAGACAGCAAGACCTGGAACGAGAAAGGAGTGGCATTATATCACACTGGCAGAGTACAACTGAAAGAAATAGAAACCAAATGCAGCTAGATGGGAGAAATTAATAGCAACAGCAGAACATCCATTAAGTTGGAACAAGACTTAGGTTCCTGCGAGGACAACACTGGAGAGATTGATAATCGTCGTGAATACACAGAAGAAGAATCTCCCAGAGGAGCAAGAACAAGACAGACGGAAAGTGAGCTCAGCAGAGAAGAAACAGAAGAGGGCACAACACTTGATGAAAAAAAACAGTCTTCCTGCAAGTGTGACCTCACAGAACAAAAAAAGCACCAAGCAGGAACAGAGACTATTAAATGAATACTAGACATAGTGACTCATTTCATTCATTTAGAATGGTCAGAATGATCTTGCATGAGTGCCCAAGTACTGCAGAGACTCAGTTCAGAAACAAGAAAGTGCGCTCAGGAACTGGGGTGGAGCAATGCAGTGCATGGAGTAGAAGCTAGGATGAAAGACACCCATGGAATGCCCTTCTTCCATTCTGAAGAGACTTACTAAACAAACTCTTCAGATGAGGGACCTGTGATCTGTAAGCGTTATATAAGGACATCTGAATCACTTTTCTCTTATTACGGTCATATATTGGTCCTCACATATCACCACAGGTAATCAGGTAATCAAGGAATGTTGACCCTAGACAAAACACCCTCAAACCCTTAATTCCACTGCTCCCCAGTAGTCATGTCCAGTGAAGGAAAGGCCTTAAGCACTTCCTCCTCGTCCTGCCCATGCAAGCTCCCACAGGCAGGGAGCAACAAGCCATGCAGTAAATCTGTGCAGTTATGTCTAGAAATTAGTTGGTTTGTTGGGAGTCTGTTCAAAATATCACTTCAATTTAAATAACTATTGAAAGAACCGGTGCGGACCCTATTCACCAACTAAAATGTTGCACACCTTGTATTGTGTGCAATTTTATTTTGGGCAAGCACAGCTGAAAAGAATTGGGCCTCATTACCAGTTTGCCTATAAATCCGCTGGAATACCGCCAAAGGGAATAACCATTGCTGCCACTTGGGATGGGCGATTTGCCACCGGATTACAAGTGGTGGTAGACAGTGTTAGTCTCCATTTATTGGCATCCATAGGACTCCATTGGCGGTTTTGGTGGAATTACCATTAGCGGTAAGTCTGTCAATTTTGCCGATATTAAACAATAAGGCAGCGGATTTACCTCCAGCTTTGTGCTGGAGGTGAATCCTACACTTCACCACTGAACTTGTAGTACAGCGATGCAGTAATGCGACGGTAACAGAATTACTGCTCCGTTACCGCTGTTTTTTACCACACTGCCATACTTGTAATGTGGCCCTCACTTATGTTCCTGCTTTTGGGGGGAAAAGTAATTTAAACCAAAACACTCAGTTCGCCTAGGTGAGATTCCGCACATAGCATGGTAGTTTGCCTGGATGAAGCGCAGTGATACTCCTGCCCAATGGTAGATTGCTTCCGGTGCGGCGGCGGCACGTGTACGCAGGATTTAAGGACAGGAAATGAAGGCACGCTCGGATTAGGTCAGACAATGCGAAACAGACAAGCCGGAGGCCGCGATGCACTATTTCCCCCTCAAAGGAATGCGCTAATTTATTCTGCATGACATTCACAGACATTTTAACAGTAGTTTTCTAAAGTGCTTTAAAAAATCATAATTTAGTTGTAGAAATTAATTTTACTTTTTTTCTTTATTCTATGAATGTGTTGGATGAAGAAATCTACGGCAGTTCGAAATCTAAGACGTTTTATCATCTTAAAATATTTGTTTCCAATAGCAGGTGTCAACATTTTGTGATTTGAAAATTCGTCTTCCCTCGCGTGACTCATTTTTCTACACACTATAATCCCAACGGAAGCTCACTCTAACTCTGCAGAACGTGTGTAATGTGCAGTGGTTAGTGAAAAGAAACTGCCCCTGGGGTAGCTATCAGCTGCAGGGTTTCCCATTCCAAAACTCCTTCTACAAGTGCCACAGCGCGCCACCAGGGATGTGGCTAAAGGGGTATTAGGTGATAGGATCTAAAATAAAAGGATCGAATGGATTTTTTATAGGGGGTTTCCCCCCAACCCCCATTTTCTTTTTAAAAAAATATTTTTTTTGCATGCTAAACTAAAAAATAAATAAATGAATAAATAAATAAGCATTCGACCCTTTTTTTTCGATCCTTTTGGATTCGAAAAAAAGGGCATTCAATCCTTTTTTTTCAATCCTTTGGCTGCACACCGGCTAAAGGAGCAGTAAGGAATGAATTATGTTTATGTAATTTTCTGGTCACATTTTTAGTAAGCACAAGCCGTAAGAAAAAATATGTGTCTTTGTTATTTCATAAATGGCCAATTCCTTTTTTTTAAAAGCATCTTTATAAATTCTCCTTCTTGAACAGATTAAAACAGGGGCGCCACATCCATTTTGGAGCAACCTATCCACTTGTTGCATACACATATATACATTCACAAAAATATTAACTCGTCTTCACAAAACTTCATAGATATGGATGAAAGAAAACGTGTGTAAGAAGATATTTCAACTTAAACACTTGTATCACAAACCCCAAAACATAGGTAAAACCTACCCATCACATCACCATGTGACTTCAGTGAATACAAATAAACTCTAAAACAACATATGTCCAATTGCCAGTTGTCAAATAGTAGCGCAGTGTTGTGGAACATATCCTACTGCTTCTTATGCTGCAACATCTTTCTGTTCTTGTGACTTCGAACATTCCTCAGGGGGACCTCTTTTATTATTATTTCGGACACATCTAGGGATTGGTACCGAAGAGTAAATCTTGATGCTCGTCCTAGTGACATGATGTGGATTACATCTTCAATAAATATGCATACCTAGTAAAAACCTTGGCTATTTTCGTCTGGTGCCACAATAATTATTCTGATTCAGTGACTGTCCCTTTCACCTATTGTGTGGCCTTTGCAAGATTAGATAAGGTTCCAGTACAGGTTTTCCTTGGCATGCCTCATACCCTATGTGACTTTCCCTCATAGTATCAGGGCAGTTGTCGCCCTAGTGCTCTCCAGGCTGCATCGTGGCAACAGCCTCTAAATAGGCCTCCTAGAATGTCTGCTAACCCGCCTAAAGAGGTCTCAAAACACAGCAGGCAGACTCGACCTAAGACCGGATAGATGGGAATCCTTCATCTCAGCCTTCTGGCCATTCCTCTGGTTCCCTGTCAAATGCAGAATGCAAGTCAAAGCCCTCTGTGTCACAGACAAAGAGGTTGAACTACAAATATACCTGTCATAATGTTTCAACCCAGCAATCCAGCCCTATCAGTAATGCCGGTCCACGCTTCTCACACGAAAACATCACAGAGAATCCTCGTTCTCGTGGCAGGAAACCCATCTATGGAGCATTGTGACCCGGTGTTAAGATGGATTTCTGAACTCTGACCTGGAGGGGCAGAGGTTCAGAAGGCCAACCTAGTTTCTTGGAACAGGGCAACCTCTGGACAAGCCAGACCAATCAGGGTAGCTATGGCAGGCGGTCAAGACTAAGTCTCAAGAGGGGTGAGGGTGACTGAAAGACCTCAATGAGCACACAAAGCAAGGACACTTACAAATTACTCCAGACAGGTGTTATATTAAAAATATAGACACATTTATTACAAGGCCTTTGTAATATAGACCATAGCAAAGAATCACAATAATACTGAGGTAAACCAACACATCACAATCAACACGATATATATACAAGACCAGAGGGGTCTAACGGATTAAGAAGCACAAATTATGTAGACCACCTAGATGGGGAGGAAAACAGGCAGTGCAAGTAATCTTTAAACCCGGTTCCACATCAAGAATACACCTAACTAAGAGGCAGTCCAAGCCCTACGAAGAGAGGAGCCTTATGCTAAATAGTACATGCACACGCTTGTGCCACTGGACAAAATAGGGTCTCTTCAAGGGTCACTAGCAGCTCAGGAAAGCGGATAAGGTCGATGAAGAACACGTCCCCACTATTCAAGCAGGACCTCCACTTGCGGGCAGAGGCAGGTTGAGAGTGTGGGATAGAGGCGCTATTTCGCAACAGCGGCGGAAAAGAAATGGGCTCCTGCGCTAGGGGCCACCGGTTGGGGTATGCATTACTCACCGGTCCCTGATGCAGGCAGACCCAGACTTCGCCAGTTCAGTCCACTTCGCTGGCAGGTTCGAATGCGACAATCAGGACGTCTCGACACCGTGTATTTTCCGCGGTAGCAGGCTTCAGGGTCCAGAGGGTCACAAGTGCAGCAAACTTGCACAGGTCGTTGCCACAGCAGAGCAACACGGTAACCGCGTTTACTCCGGTCCAGGCGCACTCGTCTCACTTCAGACCTGGGAATGCCAAGTGTACGAAATTTGGTGTGAGGGTGCCGTGGACACAGAGCAAGCAGAATACCAAGTTTTGAGGGCTTCCTCAAAACTGCAGCGGTGACAGAGCAAACGTCCTGCATAAACTGGTTAGTCCACTGGTTGGCCCAGGTACACTTCCAAAGAGGCTTACTTTCAGGGTTTGATGAAGGTGCCAAGAATAGTTGGTCTCACTATTCCAGTGGGTCGAAGCGCCTTCGCAGACCTTCTAGGATGATCAGATGCAGAGGGGTCTCTCAGGACGAGAGTGGGCTCAGGGTGCCAAACCTTCCAGCGGGTCACCAGCGGTTCCTCGACTCGGCTTCTTGTTGCAGGATACTTGGCTCCTTATCCTTTGTTCGTTTGAACTCAGGAGATCGACATGGTAGTGGTGTTTTTCGGCCTCCTCTTATCCAAAGTTGCCTTCGCGCCAAAACGGAGAGGACCCAATGGGAGATGTGCTCACAAACACTCACTCCATACGTGGACCAATCACAGACCACAGTGGTCCCAGTCATTCAGGACACTCCAGACTCTCTGGCACCCAGGATGTGTATTGGGAACAGACATCCCAGCCCACATCCTGGAGGCACACACACAAGGCATGCAGAAGCACGCAAAAGCTTTGGGTTTTGCAGGAAAGTGCATGACCAAATAAGGACTGACCTGGGTCGGCTCAACCTGGGGAAGGTGAAGGGGCAAGATGGCCAAAGGTCAGGACAAAGAACCTCGTGGCATGGCCATATTGGAGCCAGGCCGCCTATTCGTGCCAAACGCGGTAAGCGCGGATAATATGGCAAGAAAGGGTTCAAAACATAAGAAAAACAATAGCTGCCACCAGTCCTGTCCGTGACACATCTGCACAGTTCATAATAAGTCCAGCCAGAGTTTCTAGGGCCTTTGGAATGACTAGAGACCCAAGGGTGCGGTAAAGTAAGTTACATTGCACTCTTGTTACATGTTGCACAAAAGCTGCAACATGAGGAAAGGACTAAGGGAAACGAAGTCTCCCAGTACTAACTGTCTTAAGGGCGTGTCAGTTTCCCCATAAGAAGTGAGTGAAAGCCCAGAGGAGTGCGGCTGTGGGCTGCGCTTCTCTGGCAAAGGTTAGATCAGGGTGTAGAACAGCAGCAAAATGTTTGGGGGTTGACACATGGAGGGAAAATTACATTCAAATATGAAATCTTTCCTAACACCCGGCAACACCACAGAGAGGAAGACTACCCCGAGAAAAGCTCTCAACGCTTTGCTGTTGGCAATCTCACATCAATCCAATTTATTTGTACGTATCTATTTCAAAATGCATATGGATTTACAACCCTCACAGTACAAATAATTACACTGTGGGAGCCTAAAATACCTAAGCTAAGTCATCATTGAGACCCAGAAGATAAGGCATAAGATTCACCAGAAAAACAACGAATTGTCTAAATTACATTATGATCCCAAATACTGACATTTACTCAAAAACCATTCCTTTTATTTTATTTGTATTTTTGTGTTATGGTTTACAATTAAACCTTTCACAATTTGTAAAATGCACAACATCATTTGATCCATAGAACTTGAAAAATATTTTTCGTTAAAAGAGAGAATATAAAAATAAATGTGTTAATCATATATACTTCATCATAATTCTAACTGTCTAACTCAGTCACAGTAACAAGGTTACATAATATTTCTTTCGCCTCACACATTGCAAGAAGTAGCACATAGCAGACGTGTGAACTCACTGTGGCAAGCAGAAACTTCACAGACAAGGTATCATCCGTATGCACTTTCCAACAGACCAATCTGGCCATTACAATGTACTAGCCATTATCGATCCTTAAACAAAGACACACTGGAGACCTAACAAACATCACAAACAAACACAATACTGGAGATCGGACTTGGACTGTGCGAATACAACTGTACATAAAGTTTAAATCAAGAACACTGTCAGACCTAGGATCACTTTGACCGGTCTCTGCAAAAACACCTAGTTGCAGACATGGGACATGAACCAACCCCGCCCTATAGGATGAGTAGACCCCTTGCACCACATCACGTCCCAAGCTCCAGCAACTTAAGACCTGTGCAATGCAAGAGGCTGCCAGAGTCCACTCGCCATGACCATGCGACTTCAGATTTATACAAAACAGAAACGAGCACTCTAACAGGAGATTAAGAAAAGTACAAGCAAACAAAAGTGTGAGACTCATTCTTTAACTTTCTCGAATGTCTTCTACAGCATGTTTCATGTCTGCATTACTCCTGAACCCGCTGCTCTGATTCACTTCTGTTTTCCAGCAATTTTCTTTGTGTCCTGTATTATGCAGCCTGGGTGCTATTGGGAAGACTGTCCCTTTCTGACAGTTATTTCTTATTACCTCCACTGATGGCGTACCTTACCCCTGCAACACTAAAAACTAGTCCCAGCTGAAAGCGGACATGAAGTCTCAAACAAGCAGACTACGTGTCTGGTTCTCACTCGCCAGCAGCACCAACCTAAGAATTGTTGGGGCCTCAGGCCTGTACTGAACAGGCGCAGACCAGCCCTAATAAGGAGACACAGAGACCGGGTTCTGTGTCTCGCGCTCCACTTGTGAACTCACTACGTGCCGAGCAGGACGCTCTTTAATTTTCCAGACACACTGATGATCCACGGCAGTGCATTCTTAAAGAGACCACAACACTCCTCCTTTTCCATAACATTAAACAGCACACAACAAAACAGTCATAAATTACATGAACTCAGAATTATATCAGAAACTGTTCTTGAAAGATGTTTAGCCATCTAGCACATAATCATGCAAATATTCAGGCCGACCTCTGGATGCTCTTAGGGGATATCTCTTTCCTTCCTCCTGGGTATCTTCCTTCAGGATTTCTCCCCTACCTTTGACACCAGGGTCAACCTCAGCCTCGTATTCTTGCGGTCCCTCACTCTCGCGGCCATCATCACACCCCATTGGGTCTGGACAATAGGTCACCTCACTCTGTGTTGCTCTCCTCTCTTGACGTTTCTTCAAACATCCAAAAAACAAGAATTTCTTGTCACAGTATCACATCTGTTGGAAGCCACGAGCATTGATCCTTTCACATCTACGACCTGGAATGGCTGTGGTTCGTATATCAATGATCATCTTCCAGTACACTGGTGAGATCGGAGTAAGACAGCATATTCTAGTCCCAACAGGTATTCACTCAATCGCCTTCGCTTGTTCTCCTCCTCATTCGATCTCCTTCTCTGTTCCAAGCCCACTTGATCATGTATTCTCTCAGGAACCCTTAATTCATGGTCCGGGGTGAGGCCCCTGGCTCACCTTTGAAATAAAGCCTCTGATGTGGACATGCCTGTGTAGTAGTGAGGTGTGGTACGGTAGTCGAACAAAAATTGCTCAAGCACCCTCCTTTGGCACACGCCCTGTGCATTGGCGATGCAAATACTTTGTTCAGTGTCTTCATAAATCTTTCCACCTCCCCATTCGCTCTTGGCCACAGAGGGATTATTATTTGGTGGCGGATGCCACATGCTTCTATAAATTAGCAGAACCCTGCACCCTGAAATGGGGGTCCATTGTCCGAACACACCTCTTCTGGGAAGCCATGAGTTGCAAAGATACTCTCCATGACCAGACTCATATCTGTAAGCACTGTGGAACCCACAAACTCAACCTCCGGATATCTTGACCATTGATCAATTACTACCAGGAAATCATTCTCTCTACTTGTGGATCCAAAATCAATGTGGACCTTTTCCAGGGTTTGCAACTTTGTTCCATTGACTCAATCCGTGGCTCCTTCCGGTCATGACTGGTCGCTTGATACCATGCACATGACTTGATGGAGCTGTCCACTAGTTTCTCCAGGCCGGGGAACCATATCTTCTTTCTCAGGCAGGCTTTCCTCTTTGCTATCCCTTGGTGGCCATAATGGGCCAGCTCATTTAACTTTTTCACCTGCTTGTTCGGTATCACCATTCGTGAACCCCTTAACAGCAATCCATCAGCTGTGAACGTCAGTTCATTTTTCACTCTCCATAACTGTTCAAGTGCCACTTTGGCCCTGGTTATGCGGCTCTCGAGATTTGCCAGTACGCTCTTCCACTCTCCACTCGTGGTCGCATGATCTGGAAACATTCATCTTTCCTTGACTCTTGCTTGAACTCCTCAACTGACATTGAGTTGAGAACATTCATTTCCATGACCAGATGCACATACTCTTCCGTCTGACATCTTCAACTGATTTGGCGTTATGAGGGTCAGGGTGCCTGGACAAATAGTCTGCCGCGTTATCATTCCTTGGGCGATATTCCAACGTGACGTCATATTCTTGGAGAGCCAGCATCCATTTCTCAATCCTTGCAGGCAGCTTTGAAGACAACCCGACAAAATTGGAACAAGAGGTTTGTGGTCGGTGATCACTCTTACTGGTTTCCCATACACAAACAGATGGAAATGCTTGCAGCCCCACAATACTGCCTGCACTTTTTGTTCGATCTATGAGTAATGCTGTTCAGTGGCAGATAGCACCCTAATGGCGTATGCCACTAGTTTGACCTCACCTCTCATGCTCATTGGCGTTAACACAGCCCCTGGGCCAAACAGACTTGCATCCACTATCAGCTCCGACATCCGGCCAGGATCAAAGAAAGCCATTGTGCTTTCCGCTGTGAGCGCTCTCATAATGTTTTCAAATGCATCTTGTTCCAATGCAGTCCACTGCCATGGATCTGCTTTCTTTGTCAAATTGCAAAGTGGCTCAGACAGTGTAGCCAGGTCTTTGATAAACCTCCCACAGTAGGTGACCATACCCAGAAAACTGTGTACTTCTGACACGTGCTCTGCAGGCTTAGCACTATGGATGTCCTTCATCTTACTGGGATCCGCTGAAATATCTCCTTCTTGAAATACGAAGCTGAAAAATTCTAGCCTTCTCTGCAGGAATACATATTTCTGTTGTGCAGGGTCAGGCCCAGCGACTGTATCTCCTGCAGCACTCTCTCTAGCAGTTCCAGATGTTCTGCCGCAGACTTAGCAAACACCAAGATATCATCAATTATATTTAGGGTCCCTTGTATGCCTGCCAATGCCCCTTTCATCGCATTCTGGAACACATCGGTGGCTGAGGAAGTCCCAAAACTCAACCGTTTATAGCGGTAAAACCCAATGTGTGTTGTGAACATGGCAATGTATTTTGAGGCAGGGTGTAGGACAAGGTGATGATATCGGCATGTAAGCCTAATTTTGAGGATAAGTTTGGTGTGATGTGCCTCTCCCTCTTTATTGCTTTGTTTGGGAGGTGCATGTCCACACACATTCTTACAGAGTTTGGTTGTTTGGGCTTGCATGCCAACACAATCGGGATCACCCATGGGGTGGGAGCTTCCACTGGTTCAATCACGCCCATCTGTACCAGTTTCTCAAGCTCTTGTTCCACCTGTTCCCTAATGTGAAATGGGATGCACCTGTGCTTCAAGGCCACAGGCTGAACCGTTTTACCTATGTGCAGACGAATGGGGTCCCCTTTCATCATCCCGATGCCCGTGAACACTGCACTGAACCGCTCAATTAACGAGTGAACATCTTCAATAAAGACCCCAAACGCAAAGTTTACAATTTTGAGAGCCTCAGCCGCCGTCCAGAAACGTGTCCTTGCCCACCTTGGTCACATAGAATTTGGCCTTGATCCTCACCCCCTCATGTTGAACTATGGCCACAAACATGCCCTTTAATGGCAATGGCTTGGTTCCTCTGAACGTGAAAATATGCACTTTTGTGTCATTGAGTGAAGGGAAATGTTGCAGTGCTCTATAATGGGATGCAGCCATTACATTTATTGATGCCCCTGTGTCAATGAGGACAGGCGTGTCTGTGCCTTGGATACGTACTATGCATTTGGTTGCTGCTTCTTTTCTCTACCAATTTCCAGCACACTGGAAATGAAAAAACACTTCTTCTTCATCATCCCTTGCTGACCGTCCCTCTTGCGCTATCGCCTCGACTTGGGACACCTTTTGCCCCCTCTTTTGAAATGGCTGTTTCATTTGTTTTTACCCCTCGGCTGTATTGCAGGTGCTTGTGGACAACACACCCTTGCAAAATGATTCACAGAGCCACATCTCCCACACATGTGACCCTTAGCTGGGCAATCGCCTGAGTGTGGCAGGTTATACCCACATTGTGGGCACATGGGCGCAGCTTCCACACACTTGTCCTCTTTGAAGGGCACATTCTTCCTGAACGTTCTGTTAGTCTGCAATGTACTCACAAGACAGACATCTTCCAACTTGATAACTTGATTGCCTTCATGTTGGCATCCATTTTGGATGCCCTCATGTGCACCAGCTCATGAGATATTCTCAGCTCCAGTATCATTGCCAAGGTGATCCCGGGTTCTTGTAGGATCTAGCTCCTCATTTACACTGAGAAGCACCATTGAATGATTTGCTTTTCATTTGGCAAAGCACATGAGAACGCCAGTTGACATTGCCTCCATGAAAAGCATTGCGCGCCTCATCCCCTCTCTATTTTGTTTTGCAGATTTCATAATCAACATTCAACATGGGAGTGAAGTAGTCCCTCAATGCCGCAGTGGTAGCTGCATATGACAATTCACTGGGCGGAGTGTTTTCAATATTTGGTGGAGAGTATTTTAAATATTTTGGTGACTGCTGGACCTGCAGAATACAGTACAGTGGATTTCTTGGCGTGGCATTCAATTCGCCTGTGGTGTCGAAATACATCTCTAGTGTTTCAGTCCACAAATTCTACCTGGGACCCAGACTTGACGGGGATCCCACAATATCAAACTCCACGAGGGGAGGTAGAGACCCTTGCTGCAATGGCAATCTTCCAGCCTCCTGTGCACCTTCCACCACATCCGCCATATTGGATAACTGTTCCAGAAATATTCTATATACACATCCACAGGACAACAGTCAGGTTTTGCAACCCACTCACAGGTAGCCCACCAATCTCACTAATGGATGTTGTCTGTGCCCTCTCCACTGTACCTTTGGCTGGCAGATTGTTGTCCAAACGGTGTCACAGTAACTTATTCATTGTTTGTTTTTACTTTTGATGCGCACTGACACTCCTTCTGGATCCGCAACCTTTCACTCGGCCTTCGCCCGAGCACAGGGCAACACCAGACACGGGGTTCCCCAATGACCGTTTCACCATCTGCGAGGTGATACGCTCACACGGAGGTCAGAAAACCTCCCGGGCACGGCAGCATACTTGCCAACCCTACCGATTTTGGCGGTAGGATACCACTGTTTAAGCAGTCCTACCGCCTTCTGATTTAGTGGCAACAAATACTGGAAAAAAAATGTTAAGGTTTTTTTTTTTGGGCTGGATTTAGCAGCCTGTTCAGCCATGGTTGCAGGGTGCACAAGTACACAGAATCCAAGGAACGTTCTTCAGTGGCGATGTAAACAAGCTGCTGCTTTTATAATGGTGTGTTCTTACTGGCAGCAGTTAGAAGACCAGTGCGCCAGTGCAACCTCGCCAGACTGTGAGAGCCGCCCGTGAGATACGCTCCAGCACTTCTGGATATCAACAGCCACATGGTTCACCGTACCTCAGCTCCCCGGTGCCAGTCATCTACATAATGGGACGAGCCGCTGAAGCAATGGCGAGCCACTCCTCCTAATGAGTTCTGGCAGGTGTGAGCTTGCGCCAGGAGCCGGGGAGAAACCGCACGTTTCAGCCCCGCCGTGCGCGAGTCTCGCCACTTCCACCCGCCTGCAAGTGCAATATGCAATCTCTTCAGCGTAACTGCACAACGCAGCGCCCCTCTCTCCGGCACCTGCTACATACTTGCCAACCCTACCGATTTAGGTAGTAGGATATCGCTTTTTAAGCAGCCCTACTGCCTACCGATTTAGTGGCAACAAATACCGATTTTTTCAATATTTTTGAAACTTTAAGATTCCTACAGATTTTTGGTCACAGAATGTTGGCATGTATGCAGCAGTGCACCGTCAGGACACCTGGTGCCACTCGAGGGAGCTCTGCAGCTACGAGTGCCACACTTCCTGATGCGCGCACCACGGACCAGGGAACATGGTACAGACGTGTTTGAAAGGGCTACACACCTGAACTAGGTACGCCTGACAACCTTCTTCTCGCCATTGTTGGGGCCTCGGACAGTACTGAACAGACCAGGCCACCCTAAATAAGGAGACACAGCGAGAGAGACAGGGTTCTGTGGCTCGGGCTCCATTCGTGCATGGTCTGTGTGCCGCGCCCGACACCCTTTTTATTTGCCGGACGCACAGATGACACACGCCATTGCGTTTTTAAAGCGATCACAATAAAAATGGAGCCCTCTGTCTCCAGCATGAAGCCTCCATACTAAGACACAGAAATGCAAGTTATCTCTTCACTCTCAACTTAACTCTTGCACGCCACCATGAACTTAAGCCAACTGGGTTACCACACGCCAATCTTCTGCACAAGAGGGCTCGGCCCTGCCACTCTAGCGGTTTGAGTGATAGGTAACTGGCCTTCCATCTCCACAATGTACTATTAGTGACTCCTTAAATACGCAGTATTTTGGGGAGACCCTTAGTCTTACGTATATGCGCAATAGGCTGAGCACAGAAGCAAGCAGTGGTGGAGTTCGATTGGGCTGGGAGAGTGGCTGCCTCCCCTCTGACCACCCATCATGCCCGGTGTGTTCCCTCCTTCCCCCTCTCCAGCAGCCTGCGTCTGGAAAGTGAATGTGATGATAACATTCGTCACTGCATCTCTGCATCAGTAAGGCAAGTACACGCATTCCCAAACTACAATTCAAGCACATGCCACGTCATGTCTCCTGCCCCTGCACGGGCCTATCTAGATTACTTCATGCTGAAGTTGGAGGAGGAGCGCTGAGTTTCAGCTGCACCTGAGCCATTAGCACCAAAGCATGCCTGAATAGCAACCCTCTCTCATCCCCTGCCAGATTACCCATGCAAGTATCCTCTTCGGTCCACCCACCCACCAACCTCCCCCTTGTATTGTCAGGTCCACTGCTTGCCATCCTTCCGCCAAGAGGCCTCAGACCACAGACAGGGATGACACCATCACTGCACAATGAGTTAAATTAAATAAATAAGACAAAAAGTGTTGGTGTGCCTGTTTGAGTCTTGCCAATGTGGGCCTGATTCACAGAAGTGTTTTTAATGGTGAAATCCCATTGCAAAACGCCCTGTGAATCAGTCCCAATGTTTGTATGTGTTAAATGTTAAATGTTAAAGGTATTTGTATAGCGCACCGTCACAAACGGAGTTGGTCCCCAGGCGCTTAGGCAGATCTGTAAATGAGAAGGCGGGGTGGGTTAGTAAGGTGAAGAGGGAGTAGGATAGTGAGAGAAATGGTGTCCTGTTGACAGCTTCAGTTCGGTTTACACCATGCGCTGAGCCTTTGTGCGAGTTTCGGGTCTAAGTTAGGCCTCGTGGCTGTTGGTGTGGCTTATGTGTTGTTTGTTGTTGCGGTGTGGTGAAGTGCGTGCGTCTTGCTGTGCGAGAGGTGGTTGTGTAGGTTTCTGTATGAGTTAAGTATGCAGAATTTTGAGGTTTTATGTCTCGCATTTAGCAGTTTTGCTAAATGCTTATAGTTAAGAATCCTGTGTGGTAGGTTAGAGGCGCAGGTCTCATAATACACTACGTTTCACTATTCAATAGACAAGGATGGAGGATTTACCTAGAGTTGAGAGTCCTGTAAGGTAGGACAAGGCCCCAGTTTCACAGTAATTGGGTATTGCATATGATAGGCAGAGATGGAGGCTACATCTGGATTCGGCTACACCAGGCTAATATTCACAGTTCTAAGTGTGGGACTGGCTAACCTTCAGAGTCCTGCGTAGATGCGGCGCAGGCTAATGTCTACAAATTCTATCTAGGTGCTGCACATGCTAACATTCACCATTCTATCTAGATGCGACACTGGCTGATGATCACAGTTCTATCTAAATGTGGCACTTGCTAATATTCACAGTTCTAAGTGTGGGACTGGCTAACCTTCAGAGTCCTGCGTAGATGCGGCGCAGGCTAATGTCTACAAATTCTATCTATGCTAACATTCACTATCTAGATGCTGCACTTGCTAACATTCCCCATTCTATCTATGTGCTGCACATGCTAACATTCACCATTCTATCTAGGTGCTGCACATGCTAACATTCACCATTCTATCTAGGTGCTGCACATGCTAACATTCACCATTCTATCTAGATGCTGCACATGCTAACATTCACCATTCTATCTAGATGCTGCACATGCTAACATTCACCATTCTATCTAGATGCTGCACATGCTAACATTCACCATTCTATCTAGGTGCTGCACATGCTAACATTCACCATTCTATCTAGATGCTGCACATGCTAACATTCACCATTCTATCTAGGTGCTGCACATGCTAACATTCACCATTCTATCTAGATGCGACACTGGCTGATGATCACAATTCTATCTAAATGTGGCACTTGCTAATATTCACATTTCTAAGTGTTGGACTAGCTAACGTTCACAATTCAATCTAAGTGCGGCATTTGTTAACCTTCACAGTCCTATCTAGATGCGACGCGGGCTAATGTTCACAATTCTATCTAAGTTCCCAGAGACTTTGAACGTGCATGCGCCTGTGTATGTTTGTACGTGTATTAATGTGTTTTACAGTGGCATGCTTGCATTTATTGGGAACAGGCAGAAGCAGCGTATATTTTCACATGGCATTGCTGGCATAAATCCTAGGGGACGACCCCTTACTCCGAGGCAACAGTGGCTGACCATTGGTCGCAGGCCTTCCCTTCGGCAGGAACATGCACCTTGCATCATTTTTAATGCGTGCTCCCCGGGGGGCCTCCTGGCATCAACATCTGTCTCTGAAACCAAGGTTGTATGGCGTTGCTTTATAGTAGATTTTGACCTGTGCTCAGGTCTGCACTGCACACATGAAGAGCTAACTTTAGCCCTTAACCATAGGATAGAGGAAACAAAACGCGTTATGGCGTCTGTTTGGAATAGAGACAGATTTTCAAGCAAATGACACAGAGGAGCAAAAGCAAGTAGCAGGTGGGTTCGTCAAGTTAAACCTTTCTGGGAAGATCGTGACTTTCATTATTCAAAACAACATTGTTCATTCACGGAGAATCCTTGTGCTTTCAGGAATGTGTCTGTTTCCTGAATGCCCGTGTGGTTAAGAATGCGTTGACTACGTAGAGTCCCTACAGCAAATTCCAACAGGACCAAAGAGGTCTCTCCTCGTGATCCGATGGCTGATTGCATCACTGCTGGCGCTTTTCAGAGACTGGATGCCATTGTGGGACGAATACAGAGGGCTCCTTGCTTTCTTTTTTAAGTCACTGCTAAAGGCAGAGCATCCATGGTTATGTTATGTTAACAAGATTTGTAAAGCACAGAGCTACCCCAATAAAGGCATCATGGCACTGGAGAAGACTGAGAGGAGATCAGCTCGAACATGATGGAGCTCAGAAAAGAAGGGTGACATTTTAAAAGTTGAACTTCCGGTCCAATCCTCAAAGGCACCCACTAAAGCCTCCAGAAAGGGTGAGGTGTGCCCTTTGGTTCCAGCCCATTTCTTCTAGTACCTAGGTGTTTGTGCTTTTCGTTATTGTATCTATTGATTTAATTTAAAATCTTAAAAAGCTGAACCACACCCTGAATACAGGAGGGCTGTAAAGCAATTGCATTAAAGGGAAGGGAGGCCAAATCAATACAATCCCATTCCCACACCTCGAGGAGTTGGCATGAAGTCACACTTACACTTGAATATTGCAGATAATGCAAATGTGAGCAATGCAACCCATTGCAAAACACAAGGCGGCATCTTGTTACCATTGTTACGTCCATGCCTATTCTAGGTACTTCCGCCTCATTCGGCTATCTAACAGAACACACATACCGCACCCACGCATCTAACCCATGCCAAGTGCCCAAATAAATTGCAGACTATCCTCCCTTACCATCAAATCACCTACCTCTCACCACTCACCCAGAACCACTCCTAGCCTACAAATCCTCGATGCACAAAAAACTAATAATAAAAGTGCCCAGAAACAGACTAAACACAAATCCAAATTTCTAACCCTCTAGCGTGTTAGGTGGAAACCTGTGCAGTTCCCTCTGGGACCACTGCAAAAGATTTAGGACTACAGGTGTTTGGCAGTAAACCCACTTGGTAGCAGTCTGTACCACACAGATTCACTTGGTAGCTGTGGCTGAGCAGTCAGACTTCTCTCAAGAAGAGTTAAGCAGTATGTGGAGTATACAAAATAGGGCAATTCTACACAGTAAAACAAGCAAACACGCAACAAGGCTTCGGTGTAAAGATATATAGTTATTTATTTATAAAAACACATCTATAGAAAACACTCTGGCACTCAATACGGCAAACGATTTCAATTACAATTACTATACGAAGAATTATCAATCCCCCTAACAATAGTTCGACAAGTCTAGGTTCAACGGCATCACTTATTTGCAGACAGAGGTGTATCCTTTAACCGAGATGGCACTCTAGTATTCGTTAGGATGGGATAGAAAAGGTGGGTTAAAAAATCAACTCAATACCAATACTTTTAAGAACAAAGATGCAAGGCAAGAAGACAGAAACCACTGTAGATTCCAAAGTTCAGAGGCCAGGCCCACTCGGAGGGAGGCAAGGCGATATGTCGCAAAAAGTATCTTAGTGGAAATGCGCTTCGAGTCTTTGTCGCAAATTGTTATAGGCAGATTGGATCGGTTCAGACAAAACGTTATAGAAGCTTGGAGGCGACCCTATGGAGAGGCGAGGATTAAGACACCCCACTCTATCCGGCAACAAGGGAAGCCAGGCGGACACAGTAACTTGTTTGTGGAGAGAAAGCTCCGGCAGGGGGCAGTTGTTCCTGGTGGTGGATACACGTCGGGTCTTTGCCAAGAGAAGAGATGATCTCGTCGTCGAAGAAAAGTGAAGTCCGGTGCACCACCAGGGAAGAGACCAGCCGCGGAGTGCTCCGTCACAAGGCACCACCTTTTGGTCGCGGTGCAGGGGTAGTGGCTATCCGGTTGCCGCTGTGCTCTGCACGGGCAATTCGACCACTGCGTCCTGAAGCGAAGAAAAAGCAAAGGGGACTGGTTGTTCCCACCAGTCAGGGGAAGAGACTCTCCGGCAGGGAGATCTCCTCTGTCGTCGGGAAGTGGTGAGTCGGTTCAGCAGGGCTCCACCGGAGGTGTCGTCGTTGCAGGTCGGCTCAGCTTTACCCTCGTCGGATTCTTAGGTCCTGTGGCGACTTCTGAAGATCCAGTCCCAAAAGCCCTGCTTTTATGCAGAAAAACCCCATTCATTCAGCCTAGCTGTCAATCAAAACACGCTAAGTGGTGAGCGGGGAGGCTCACCACTTGGGCCAATCACACCAGAGTGCAACTGGAGTTGGCAAGGCAACTCAGTCTAGGGTGCCTAAACCCCCTCCCACACCCCTGTGGTAACCCAGACAGAATGGCACCACTTTGGAGGGTCTCTGTGTAGAGGCCCGCCAAAAGTGGAACAAAGGGCTCAACCTTTGGTTTAGGAGTCACAGAGACGAACACAGACGCCATTTTAAAAACCGAGTTCTGGCAGAAAATACCATCCGATAGACTTATTTAAGATAAGTAGACGGTGATATGTTAGAGATTAACAAGAAAAAGTATTAATCTCCAACAATGGGACGAATCCCATACGGTTATATTCGGGGTCGAATATAACAAGTAGTTTCCACTGCCACCAGCCAAAACTCGACGAGGGGGGACGGGACAGTCCCCCCTCGAATAACAGACCCAGGAGTAATCGAATTACCCCTACTAGTACATCCACAATAGGATGGTTTGTACTAGTTCTGTTAGTAAATTTAGGTCTAGTAAAGCCAATGGTGACTTTACATGCCCGGGGAGACAGTAGTCAGTCCCCGGGTATGGAGTCTATGATGGGGGTCCGCGAGGACGCCCCAGTGCTACGGCACGGAGGGTGCGGTGTAACACACATAGAAAAACATATGAGACCCTAGGGAGTAAAAGACCCCATAGCCCATCGAACACATAGACATTCAAAGGAATTACACACATTCATGTCCAAGAGTGGGAGAAAAGAGTCTCACTCTTGGCAGGATGGAAAAAAACAAACTCCAGAAATCCAGCAAAGCTGCTGGGGGGCTCACTAGGTTAGGAAATTCAGCCTAAACAGAGAATTCTCCCTAACACTGCGCCATACCCCATGTCTAACCCCACCACCTCACTCACCATCCAACAACCCATCACCTAGTGCTAAACCGCTAATTGGGGCCTTGCTAAATGCCAGATCCCTAGGCACACACGCCAGTGACATCCATGACCTCATTCGCGAACACAAACTAGACTTCATTGCCATAACTGAAACCTGGCATCACACAGCCTTAGGCCCACTCCTATCACTAGCTATACCTCCTGAATACTCCATTCTCAGATCAGACCGACAAGAAACCACTGGAGGTTGAGTGGACATCATCTTCAAAACCTCACTTAAATTCAGAGAATGTAAAACAGACACTCTACTAGGCTACAAACTCCTAACGTTAAAACTAGCCACCGACCCGAAAACCACTATCAACTTTCTCCTAGTGTATAGAACTCCATGTATCACGAATAACCCAGACATCGTATTGCCCCTGCTCATCTCCCTGTTGATCAAACCTAACACTAAATGTATCCTACTAGGTGACATCAACCTGGGATACAATGACCAAACAGACCCCAAAGCCACAGCTTTCAACAAAGCGTTCCTAGAAACGCAATTCAAACAAATTGTTAATGCCCCAACCCATATTAAAGGACACATCCTCGAATGGATCTTAACATTAAATACCAAGCTCAACCTAAAAGGCATCATGGAATTATCTTGGACTGATCACTCCATCATCACATTTGACATCACCACTACGAATGGCCCCTTGCCTCCCACCCCACCCACGCTACCTACCTTAACGAGAAACTCAAAGAAACTGACATCAGAAAACCTAATGCCACTGCTAAACAAATGATTAAATACTAAACCTCTGCCCATGCGTAACCCAGAAGTCATCGCTCTACATTACCACAATTGCCTACAGTCAGCAATTGATGAAATAACCCCCTCAGAGGTAAACGGCCTAAACTTAAGCCTAGTAATACCTTGTTCAATGATGAACTAATTGCATTTAGGAGACAAAAAAGAGGGCTAGAACACTTAACTAGAAAAAAAACCACCACTGAACTCAAAAAAGAACTCCAAATAGTTGCTAAAACCTACAAAACTGAAGTGTACACACAGAAAGCTAATTCACTCAATACACGTATCATGAATGCTTCCTCCAATAGCAAGGAACTATTTGCCATTATTAAGGAACTGGAAACACCTATTCATCCACCTATTGCAGTCGTAGTAAACAAAGCATGGTGCTCAACTATTCAAGACGCCCTATCCTCCAAAATAAGCACATTGCAAAATAAAATTGAAGCCCAAACAAAATGTTTAGGTCCCCTCGCCGAGATTACCACACCATCACCCATAGGAAACACACCAGACTTCCACTTTACACCAGTGACTATAGATCAAGTACAATAAACGATAGCCACACTTAAACCCTCTAACTGTAAAGGGGATAACTTCCCTGCTAAACTAATCAAGGACTGTCCGCCAACTTTATCACCCATTATTACGCATTTCACAAATGCCTCATTCACCACTAACACCATCCCACCCAGCATTAAGGAAGCATGGGTCACCCCCCTCCTCAAAAACCCTCATTAGATGTCACCATCACCACAGTACCCTTCCTTCTGAACATTGTAGATACAATTGCTTATACCCAAGTCCAAGCCCACCTTGAAGATAACAAACTATTTGGTGATAGCCAATCAGGTTTCCACCCTTGTCACAGTACCCTAACAGCGCTACTGGACCTAAAAAAACAAATGGATGCGGTCAGGGAATCAGGAAACCTGTGTATTCTGCTCCTGCTTGATCTGTCTGCGGCGTTTGACTTAGTAGACCACAACAAATTATGCCAAACCCTTGCAAATAACTTTCATTTCTCTAAGGAAGTGACTTCTTGGATCAAATCTTTTCTCTCAGACCGCACCTCAAGAGTAGCCATAGGAGATACAGCAGCTGACCCCATTTCAGTCCCTCTGGGAGTCCCCCAAGGATCCTGCCTCTCTCCCACGCTATACAACGCCTATACCAAATTACTCTTTGCAGCACTAGTTCCAGCCCATTTTTTCTAGTACCTAGGTTTTTGTGCTTTTCATTATTGTATCTATTAATTTGTATTTGTATTTGTATTTATTTTATTTATAAAGCGCAGCCAGGCCCGGGGGCATAAGGGCGCGTAAATGTGGAGCTGGTTACAAGGAACAGTTAAATGAGTTACGTTACAGTTACATTTGCAGGAAGGTTACAGTTACATAAGTGTGCAATAACAACAATACAGACAACCAGGTTCCAAAAATGGTTACAGGTAGGAGCTGGCGTCGTAAACAAGTGCATATTCCGAGTGATTGGTCATGTTCAGTAGGTTAAGGTTTAAGCTGTCATGAGTCCATGTTATGGAGCAAACACTTCGTGCTATATTTGAATCGGTTAAATGATGGTTCTGCACGTAGATGTGGGGGGATGGTGTTCCATAGTTTAGAAGCTTGTACCGGGAAGCTAGCTCCACCCGAAATGTGGAGTTTAAATCTCGGGGTGGTCAAGGTGTTAGTTTGGGCTGCTCTAAGAGGTCTCGAGGCAGAGTGTGGTGTAAAATGGTTAGTGAGGTATGCTGGAGCAAGGTTAGCTCTAACTTTGTGTGTGAGGGCAAGCGTTTTCAGGGATATTCTGTGCTTGACTGGGAGCCAATGCAGGTTACGTCTGGTCTCAGATATGTGTGCTTTTTTGGGGATGTTAAGGGCAGCTCTGATTGCATTATTTTGGACTACTTGTAATTTATTGATATTTTTGTGGCTGGTGCCCAAGTAAAGGGCGTTACAGTAGTCTATTTTGGAGAGGACTAAAGCTCTCGCGAGAGTGATACAGTTGGGAGCGGATAAGAATGGTCTACATGCTGTAATAAGCTTGCAGGTGTAGGCAGCTGATGCCGCTACTGCCTTAGTTTGTTTAGAGAAGGATAAGGTAGCATCGATGTAAATACCAAGAGTTTTAGTATTGTTGGAGACTGAAATGAGGTTGCCATCTATGGTAAAGGCTTTGAAGGAAGGATTGAGATTTTTAAGTTTGGCGGGAGTTCCCAGGATGATCAACTCAGTTTTATCGTCATTGAGACACAAGCCATGGTGTGCCATCCATGCTTGTATAACTGAGTAGATTTCATTGAGGGTTGTGCTGTCAGTTTCATAGTCATCCGTGATAGGAAAGAGTATCTGGGTGTCGTCCGCATAGTTGGTATACGTAACACCCAGATAGTCTAGGATATCGAAGAGGGGTTTCGTGAATATATTATAAAGTGTCGGGGACACGCAGGGGCCTTGCGGGACACCACAGGGTACTGGGGCCGGCTCGGCGGAATCTGTGGGAGAGAAGACCCTCATCGTTCTGTTCGCCAGGAAGGAGCTGATCCATGCCGTGGCTGCATCTGAAAAGCGGGCTGCAGATTTCAGGTGTTGACAGAGTGTTTGATGGTTAACCAAATCAAACGCTGCTGACAGGTCAAGCAGCAGAAGGAGTGCTAGTTTGCCTTGGTCTTTCAAGGTTTGGATCTGGGTGGTGAGGTCAATAAGTGCGGTTTCCGTACCGTGTCTTGGTCGGAAGCCTGATTGCCTGAGCCCTAGGAGATTATTAGCTTCTAGATAATCCTGTATTTGTAGATAGGCTGCTCTGTCCAGTATTTTTAATAGGAATGGTACTGTCGTTATTGGTCTGTAGTTAGACGGGTTGGCTGGGTCAAGCGTAGGTTTTTTGAGGAGTGGAATGACCCAGGCGTCTTTAAGATTGTCAGGGACTATTCCGGATGTGAAAGAGGCATTTATGAAGTTGGTGATGAATGGCGCCAGATCGTGTGCTGCTGCTTTAACAATCGGGGCGGGGCAGGCATCCCCTTGGCAGTTTGAAGGTTTTAGTTTCCTGATGATGTTTTCTACTTCCCATGTTGAGAGGGGTGAGAAGCTGAAAGGTTTACAATTCGTCTGAGAGGTTGGAGGTATGTTGGGAGGTTGTTTGTAGTTGGGGTCAGCAGATAACAGGGATTTTTTAGCGGTAATTTTGGATTGTAGGCGAGCTATTTTATCTAATAAGGCTTTCTGGATGTTGCTACACCATAGTGCGTCAGTTATACCTTTGTCACTTGGGGCAATAGGTGATTCTAATTCTTTGAGTATTTTGAAAAGTTCTTTAGTGTTGGATTCAGCTTGAGTAATCCTTGTGTTATAGGAGTCTTTTTTGGCTGCGAGTATGGCTACTTTGTAGCTAGAGCATACTAGGGTTAGTTCAGCTTTGTTAGGAGCTGTGGGGTATTTTTTCCATAGTGCCTCAGCGGTTCTTTTGGCTTTACGTAATTCTCTTAACTGTGGCGAGAACCATGAGTTGAGGTGACGCTGTGGTTTCGGTTTCCGCAGTTTTAGAGGGGCAGTGGAGTCCAGGGCTTTAAGTATAGCCTGGTTATAAGTGTCCACTAGAGCTGTTGGGTCTGCGTTTGAATCAATATTATTCAGAATAGGGAGTAGAATAGGTAGAAGTTTGTCAGGAGTAATATCTTTCTTGTTTCGCGTGCGGATGGCAGGGGCGATGATAGGTGCAAGGTGAGTAGATTTAGCTTTAATAGCGAAGGTTAGTTTGTGGTGGTCCGACCAGATGCATGGGTCATTAGATAGGAGGTCGATAGAGCAGTTGCTGTGTGAGAGCCAGTCTAGGGTTCTACCTCTGATATGGGTGGGTTCATGGATAATGTGTGTGTGACCCAGATCGGATAGAGAATTAGCTAAGTCAAGGGCGTTGATGTCTTTGGGATCGTTGAAACCGAGGTTAAAGTCCCCAAGTAAGATAGTTTGCGAGTTGGGTTTGATATTTATAGATATAAGTGATGCAATGTCCTCAGTGAAAGAGGAGATGGGTCCTGGTGGTCGATAAATGAGGTGCACGGTGGCCGTGTGGTTGGGTGAGAGAGGTAACTTGATTGACAGGGATTCGGCAGACGGGATTTGCGCATCTTGGATGATTTTGATGTCGAATGTATTTCTATATATAAAGGCAAAACACTCACAGTTGCTCACAAATGTGTCAAAGGCAATTTAATTTAATATCTTAAAAAGGTGAACCACACCCTGAATACAGGAGGGCTGTAAAGCAATTGCATTAAAGGGAAGGGCGGCCAAACCAATAAAATCCCATTCCCACACCTGGAGGAGTTGGCATGAAGTCACACTTGCACTTGAATATTGTCCTTTTTTTAACCAAATTAGACTAGTGTAACATACTCTTCCTAGGCACCTAGAAAAAAAACATCAACAAAATGCAGTTACTCCAGAACAAAGCAATAAGATCAGCCCTAGGCATAAGCAAAAGGGATCACATATCGCACCACAGGCGAGAGGCACATTGGCCACCCATCCAAGTAAGGATACTCCACAAAACACTCACAGTCGCTCACAAATGTGTCAAAGGCAATGCCCCAATCTACCTCAACAACTGTCTAAACCGCAAAGCCACAGCCAGATAACTTAGATCAAATGCAAACTTACAGCTACACGTCCCACACGTTAAGAACGCAAGAACAGGTAGCTCTAGCTTCACTGTAGCAGCCCCTAGAATTTGGAATTCACTCCATGCCAACATCAGTAACGAACCCACACTGAATACATTTAAGAAACTCCTCAAAACGTGGCTCTTTAATAAATACTGAGCACCTTGGTCACTCTTGTAACACAACCTTGCAGGACTGATGTAAATATTGTATATAACTCTTGCAACCACTGCATATAACTCTTGTAACCACTGTATATGTAACAACCAAGATTAAGTATTTGTAGTATTTTTACATGCAACCAGCAAGTCAAGCTCTCCCTGTAACTACGCCGTGATACCCCTGGGTTTGGGCATACAACAAATGCAATAAATAAATAATAAATACATAAATCTGCCTACTGGCTGTGCATCTCCCCGCGTTACCATTGAGGGAGTGCCCAAAGGAGCACATCAGCACCCGCTGCTCAACGCTTAGGCCTCATCAGATCTGTCTTCTATTTCCATTAACGGAACACCTTGCATGCCTGTCTGAAGCAGTAGTATGCTACCCAAGCACTCGCAACCTCTTTTCCCCCAAGTCCCCAGTCTCAATTTGTTGGTCGGGACTGATCTACCAATGCCCCACTGATATACAGTGACATCACCCACTGACCGATCACTCTCCTGTACTGATAGGGCGCCATCCTACTAATAGGTCCACCTGCCTGCCACTGACACGTCCCCCACTCCTAATGTCTAGGAACACCTCCCAGTCACTGTTCCCGATCACATCCCACTACTGACAGAGAACAGTGCCCTACTGTCAGGTCACCCTCCCCTCCTCCCCCCGCCACCACAGACATGGAACATTGCACTACTGATGGGTCATAACCCTTTAGTTAGAGGCCATATGATCTTCCCCTTACTGAGCGGTCATATCCCAAGCCCTTCCTGGCAGGACCCATCTCTTTTTACTGAAAAGTCTTCCACCATTCTAATACAGACAAGTCTTTTATTTGTATTTTATTTTTTATTTTGTTGATTAAAGCGCAGATCAAGTTCAAGAGCAAATGGGCGCTGTACAGAGGTCTTCCCCTACATAGCTCATAACCTACCTGTCTCCTTACTCTCAGGTCATACTTTCTTCCCTTAATGACACTTTAAACAGGCCTTACCGACCATGGTAAGAGAACATATTTCCTTGTACTTTCATGTCATATCCCTCTTATTATCAACTCAGCCCACCAGCTCACGGCCAATGAATCCCCCATGCCGCCAGATTATTTGTCTGCCTTTGATAACCTAATGAGCGACCACCCTTTTACAGGTCAACATCCCTGTCCCCTTACTGACAGGTTGTATCCCCACATGCCCTTTAGTGACAGGTTATATTTCCAGTACTGAAAGGACAAGAAACTTTCCGCCGTGTAAGATTCTCTGCACTACCAAATGTGCAAATACCAGCTGCACACTCAATAGGAATTGGGCTCAAGCTGGTCCCCCTGTTGGTGATTGACAACTTTTGGGAGTTTTGTCAATCAATTACAAAAGGGGACTACTTATTATTTGTATTATGGAGCCTGATTGATTAGAAATGTAAAAACGATAGTATTACGAAATCTTTTTTCAACCCCATTTGAAGAGGTGACAATTTTTGTTCCCCATCGGCCCATTTTGTATTCTCTTGGGATTATAGTAGCAGAGAGTTTAATAACGTGTCCATTAGAGCAACAAGTATGTACTTTAATGGCTCGTTTCGGTTTCACTTTATCAATATTGGAACTAAAATGTTCTCAGTCGAGGATTCGGGTTCACTCCCCTTTCTAAAGATGGAACTATATAGCAGATACATGATTCCTGCACAGATTTCGTACTGATTTCTTAAAACCAAGTCAGAAAGTCCATCCGGACAAAGGACCGCAATGTCTTCATTTGATGTATCAACACTTTATTTTTTACTAACCAGTTCTAACAATTTTGTTTGATTCCTAATATTGATGCACATGATCTCTTCTCATCTTAATCTTACTCTTATAAAGGAAAATTTCCCAAATACAGCATCAATAGGATTAATTTGTGTTATTAGTGGTTCCTGTTTTACCTCATTAACCAGGGTCCAAAACTTCAAAGTGTCCTTAGATGCCCGCTTACTTAACATCTTCAGACACTGCTCAGTACATCTCATTTTTTGCAATGAAGTATCCAGTTTTATATGTTATACTTTGTTTGTTTGTTTGTTTGTTTGTTTATTTATTTGGTAATGCGCTCCAAGCCCTTGGGCATCTGGGCGCAGCAGTACAAGAGGACTCGAAACTTAGTTAAAATGCCTGACACAGGCTATTACAGAAAAACAGTAGTCGCTTACAGTGGGTGATACAATACATATAGAATAGCAAGGGTTAAGCGCATAAGAATAACATCTTAACAGTTTGTAACGTTTCCGCTAGGATGAGGATCATTGCATGTCGTTGTTGTGCAGCCATTTGAGAGCGTAGGATCTGAATCTTGTGTAAGGTAAAGGGCGTCTAAGGTCGGATGGGAGTGTGTTCCATGATTGTGCAGCTCTAGCTGGGAAGCTCGCTCCGCCCGCTGTGGTAAGTTTGAATCTAGGGACTTCCAGTAGGAAGGTGTTGGCAGATCTCGTCAGTCGGTTAGAGGGTCTCCAATTGATTCTTTCCGCTAGGTAGGGGGGTGCTTGATTGTTGAGACATTTAGAAGTGAGGGAAATAGTTTTAAGGAGGATTCTGTCCTTTATCTTTAGCCAGTAGGCTTCTGTCCGGTGTTTGGAGATATGCTCTCTGCGTGGGATGTTCAGAGCTGCTCTAGAAGCGTTATTTTGTAATCTCTGGAGTTTGTCAGTGACCGACTTATTTGCACCTGATTATAAGGCGTTGCAATAGTCCAGTCTGGACATGACAAGGGCATTGGCCAAGGTGAGGCAGCTGGCACTGGACAGGAAGGGTCTGGCGGCACGGATGAGTTTACACGTGTAAGTGGTTGAGGATGCGAGGGAGTTCACTTGCTTTTTGAGGGTAAGAGCTGAGTCGAGGTAAAAACCTAAAGTTTTGACCTCGCGCATAACCTTAATAGTATTGTTATCGATGTTAAATGAGGCATAGTCCGGGGTGAGTTTGGATAAGTTGTGGTCTGAACCGAGGAGCAGGATTTCAGTTATATCGTCGTTCAGGCAGAGGCCATGAGTGGCCATCCATGCTTGAATGAGGATGTAAATTTTATTCACCAGAGCCAAGTCCACTTCATAGTTGCCCGAAAGGGGTATGAGGATCTGGGTGTCATCTGCGTAATTAGTGTAGGTGACGCCCAGTCTGTCCAACTTGTCGAACAATGGCTTGGTGAAGATGTTGTACATAGTGGGTGAGACACAGGAGCCCTGTGGGACTCCACGTGTGATTTGGATGGGATCGGCACAAGTGGAAGAGGAGAACACTCTCATGGTCCAGTTGGCTAGAAAGGATTGGACCCATGCTATAGCATCTCTTGTGAAGTTGGCAGCCAGCTTGAGGTGGTTGCATAAGACTGCATGGTCCACCAGATCAAAAGCTGCTGACAAGTCCAGTAAAAGTAGCAGCGCTGTTTTCCCATTATCCTTAAATTCCTCCATTTAAGTTTTGAGATCTATCAGGGCTGTTTCCGTGCCATGGAGAGGGCGGAAGCCCGATTGGTGCGAGCCTAGTAGATGATTAGTTTCTAGGTACTCTTGAATTTGGAGATAGGCTACTCTGTCGATAATTTTTAGTAGGAAGGGTACCGTGGTGATAGGCCTATAGTTAGTCGGGGTAGATGGATCGAGGGTTTGTTTTTGAGAAGGGGGAGGACCGAGGATTCTTTTAAGTTGGCTGGCACTGTGTTGGATTTGAAGGATGAGTTGATAAGCTTCGAGATGAAAGGGGCAAAGTCTCTGGCAGCGTCCTTTATTATTTGAGCTGGGCAGCTGTCGCCCTTACAGTTGGAGGGCTTCAGTGAGAGGATAGCCTTTTCAGTGTCGATGATGGAGATGGGTTTAAAGCTAAAAGGGGGGATAGTAATAGGTTCAGTTGCTAGAGGCACTTGTTGATCAGTAGGAGAGAGGGTGTCTTTTTTATTCATTATTTTAAGTTGGAGGGTGGAAATTTTGTTTGATAGGGCATTCTGTATATTAGTGCACCATATCTTGTCCTTTGGGACCGTGTCAGTTGGTTGGATAGGGGATTCCATTTCCCGGAGGATGGCAAAAAGTTCCTTGGTATTCGATTTGGCATTGGTAATTCTGTCATTGAATACGTTTTTTTTAGTGTTGATAATTTCTGACTTGTAGTATTTTGTAACTTGGGTTAGCTTAGCTTTGTTGTCGTTGGTGGGCGAATTACGCCAGATAGTTTGGAATTTTTGTTTCTGCTTTCTAAGGTCCTTAAGCTGGGGGGTGAACCAGGCATTGAGGTGGGCTTCTTGCTTAGCTTTGCGTAGTTTTGCAGGTGCAATGGTGTCTAGTGCGTGAGACATAGCTTTATTAAAGGTGTCTACTAGTATGTCTGGGTCAGTGTTGTCCTTCAGACCGTTAAAAGTGGGCAGGAGGAGGGGGATGAGTTTTTCTGTAGTAATGTCTTTTTTACTTCTGGTAGGGAGTGGTGGTATCATTTTGATGTTCCTCTTTGCCTCATAGTATGTGGAGGAGGCACCCCTAATGACTGGTTCAGGACTCTGATAGATGATCTAAATTATGTTAATCTCTTAACGAAGAAGGGGTCATGATTGTGCCTCAGGTCCTTTAAGGAGCATTGTTTCAGTTTGTGAGAGAAACAGCATAGAAATATTAACCAAGGGTTTTCCATCCATGGCGTAGACCTCTTATTAAGTTTCACATTCAAAAATATTTTACTAAAGACAATAATTTTCTTAAGAGAGCACCTTACCCTATTAGCCATAATATCACTTGCATTTTTGCCCAAATCAACTTTCTGGGCATCCAATTGTATTCCCATTGAAAGTGTAACATGGTATCTGGTAGACTTTCTCAAGAGCAATACATTTTCCACCGTCTGGAAGTGATGATCGTGAGTAAACCTAATGTATTGTAGATCTATTGTTATTAGAAAACCAGGTAAATTCACCCTGGATATCACCTGGTGTCCTTCCAACAACCATTACCAGACCCCAGTAGGGTAACCACTGGGCCCACTTTTTACCCCTCTCATGAAAGTGCTTAGATTTCATGGAACCCATTGGGGTTGTTTCTTTTCCCATTGAGTATTCTTCACAATCTATCCATAATTGGGGTGGACCTTTAGTATTAAAATCTACCCCAGTTAAAACTAGATATTTTGGGTATGAGGTAAGCCACATAGACATGTTTTGCATAAGGAAATCTTTTATGCAAGAAGTAGTGTACCACTAGAGGATCATATAGATTAATAATTGGGATTTGTTCTTCCCTGACGCCAGTTACACCTCTGGTGGGTATACTCGGTAGCTACTGCAGAATCAAGTCCTGGACCTGCCAGTAATGACTTCTTATAGTATCCCTGCTTGACCCCCACCAGAGCCTCAATCCAGGTCTTCCTTTTACTCCCTTCTTATTTGGTTTACTTACTGGTTTGAACCCTTGAATTACTGAGTCTTCTTTTGTCCATGTTTTGTGCAAGAATATTATAGCATGGGTCTTCAAGATATCCCTAGAGTGGCCATCGACAATAACAGGAAAAATCCTTGTGTGTTTCCAGAGTGGATTTTCATCCCCTTCTGTGTGTTGAACTGGGTGATTTTATTGTGAAACTGAAAGTAGCCAGCGCCAGACACCATTGCTCGTATTGGATTTCTCCTCAACTGAGGTTGTTTCTGTTACATTTTTTTTCTTCAGCTCTCAAAAAGATACAATGGATTTTAATATTATAATCTAACATGTTGTAATAGTAATCACCTTTCACATTATCCATGGCAAGACACATTCGGTTCAACCCACCATCAGAGTTTTATATTGGTTTCACACACCGCAAGTCATGCCATAAGATGTCATATCCCATTCGCAAGAACATGTCCCTACAATCTTGCAGCATTTGAGATAAGTGCTTGAAAGTGCACAAGACCTTTCCCATTACGAACAGGTACCGAATATTCTACCAAATGTCAGCAAATGTGGACACGGGCCTTACTTTCTCATATGAAGAGGTGGAGTGTGCTATATCTGAAACCAAGATCGGCAAGGCCCCAGGTCCGGATGGCATCAGATCAGAAGTATACAAATGGTTCCCTGAATGGTGGTCAGCGGTCCTGCTAGCACTCTGTAACTCAATTGCTGTGTCAATGACTATCCCCCATTATTGGTCCTTGAGTTTAATTCAACCAATTTTTTAAAAGGACTTGCGGCTGGATCCCCATTTTTACCGCCCTGTATCATTATTAGACAGCATTTCAAGAAATGTATATTAATTGTCTGCTGGCCAGGTTAGAGACTTGGCCTGAGGAGAACAATATACTTCTCATTTTTCAGGATGGATTTAGAAAGGGATTTTCGACATCTGATTATGTTTTTGTGTTTTCATCCATCTTAGATAAATATGTCATGATGAGGAGGGCTGTGTTATATGTAGGTTTCTTGGAACTTGTCAAAGCATTTCATTCTATGGATCGTTGTCTGCTCTGGAATAAACTCCAGAGACTGGGGGTTCCAGGCTCTCTATTACAACTGATTGCACATCTCCACTCTGACACCAGTGTCTCTGTAAGAGACAATCCAAGAGGAGGCCCCACAAGTGTGTTTTCCACCAAAAAAGGTGTTCGCCACGGTTGCCCATTCGCTCCGCTTCTGTTTATAATTTTTCGATCAGACTTTTTGTCTGCCTCACATTTCTCATGCCTATTTTCTCCATCTGTGAATGGGGTAAGCTCCCTAATCTTCTCTATGCAGATGATGCCATATTATTAGATCTGATCCTAAAGGGACTTGCTAGTAGTCTAAATTATGCATCAGATTATTTTACAGACAACGGTCTAAAATGTAATCTGAAGAAAACTAAGATTGTTGTTTTTGGTTAAAAAGGGAGAACAACTACAAATGGTGCATTTATAATGTGAGCCTAACTATGGCTAACTCATATTGCTACCTGGGAGTTCTGTTCTCAAGCAACTGTTTGTGGTCCGCACATTTAACATCAGTCGAAAATTGCCTTAGGACAAGTCTGGGAAGGATTAGGAGATTCTATCAAAAGTTCTGAGGGTTCCTATTTAATAAATGCATTCAGATGCTGAAGGCTAAGATTTACTCAGCGATATTGGTTGGCAGTGAGATCTGGGGGGAGTGTGAGTTGCACCTCCTTGGATCGCATCTTGCATATTTGCCTGAGAAAGCAGTTGGGTGTGTCACCCAGCAGGCCGGGATCTGCCCTAGTGTTGGAGCTCGGGGTTCCAAATAGTGGTGTCCAGGCCGAAGGCAGGTTTTTAGAGTATTTTCATAAATTACATTCTGCCCCAGTGGTGAACCCCAATATTGTCAATGTGAAGGAAGAATTAGCAAATGCAGCAACATATGTTATTTACCCCTTGTATAAGAAGTTTTCCGTCTTGTGCAGAAAATGGGGTATTGTTTTTAATGATTTAAGGGGTGGCCATATTACAAAACGCTCTTTGTCTATGAAATCTTGGAGGAGAGAACTTGACTTGGTGATAAATGGCATGGAAAATGTATGCTCACTCAGTCACATGTTGAGGGCTTGTCAAATCTACTAGGAGAATTTCTCGCTAAGTGTCATTCGGTCTTAGGTGCAAATACGTACCATTGCAATGATGCTTCTGAACGTTTCACTGAGGGCTCGGATGACATGGCAGTTTAATACAAAGCTCTGTATCTGCGGAAGTGGGGCAATTGAGGATCTAATTAATTTTGTATTTATTTGTCGAAACATTTTAGATCTAAGACGCCTATGGCTAAGGAGACATTTTCATATCAATAATATTAGGGATGTCACGGATGCTATGTTTTTTGTTTTGCCCTCTGTCAATGCCCGTTGTATTAATGATTTATCAGAGTATATCACTGAGGCTTTCAAATGTATGGTCAGAACATTTTAAGTATTCAATAAGTTTTATTGTATATTTTAACATGTCTTCTTTTGAATATAAATTGCACTGTATTTTACTTGGGGTTAATGGTGACCCTGTATTTTGAATTGTACAATATTTTATTTAATCTCATGTAAATGGTGAAAACCAAATAAAAGTATTTATCTACCAAATGAAGGTCATTGGTCTCTAGTACTCACAAATTAGGGATTTCATGTAAAAGACGAAGAGATTTGTTGAACAGATCGTCAGCTACATTCTCATAGAACACATCTTCAAACTCTAACACTTTGCTTGTCTACAGGCTTTACCTCGAGCCCTCTTGGGAGGGGGTTGAGTGTTTATTTGTTACTCTGCAGCAGTGGCTCGAATTCTACATACACACAAGATTGGTGCCACTTGAGAGATTCACTCCTCAGGACTTGGTTGTTCGGGGACTATATTTCCCACAGATCTTGACTTTACATCGACATTCGGTTGGTTTTTTGTAACACTCTCCTCTTACTTTCATATTTCTTTATTTGCTCCCTAAATCTAGCAAGATGTTCCTTAGAAGCTTTATTTTGACCTTTTTGCCTTTTTTCACACCTTTACAACTCCTCTTGTCTGCATGCTTTTCATTTATTAGTTCAATTCAAATGAATGATTTACAATACTCGATGATCACGAAATTCATTCCCTTTAAGAAATCACAGAACACTTAATAACACAAAACAGCTAGACTAAATTATGCGTTAATAAATGTTCCCTGATTTTTTAGATAGAATATTTTTTGTGATCATTGAGTATTGTAAGTGATATCAATTGAATTGAACGAGTAAAGAAAATGCACTGAGAAGATGAGTTGTAGCCCTTTTTTCATATCCCCAGTACTTCAGATCACCCCTCAACACCATACTGAAGCCCCCTTATTGACAGCTCATTTCTCTCTGACATGGAATATCACTCAGTACCAGTCATATCCTGCAGTTACTGATCATATCGATCCTGTACTGTGAGATATCCCCTCCATCCTGACCAATCATCCACCCATACCGACAGCTCATACATGCACCTTCACCGAAAAATAGCCCCCACCAGGTGGTTTACCCTTCTATAATGGAAGGTCGTACAGCCATATTGAGAGTTTATCCCCCATATTGCCAAGTCATAAGCGCCTTTCCCACCTACCTTTGAGGTATACCCCCCTTGTCCAACTGTTGGGTATCCCACCGTGCTAATGAGAATTCCTCATAGTCTCAAGCATGAATCGGAGAAGCTACCCACCCAGAGGCCCTTGGCCTCTCCTGGTCTGACCCATCTGTGATGGTGACCAGTGAGAGCTAGAATTCTCTGACTAACTCTGAGGACCACTCTTTAACTCAATTGCAGTATCAATGACTATCCTCCATTCTTAGTCTTTGTGTTTAATTGAACCAATTTTTTAAAAGGGCTTGCGGCTGGATCCCCGTTGTTACCACCCTATCTCATTATTAGACAGCATTTCAAAAAATGTATATTAATTGTCTGCTAGAGACTTGGGCTGAGGAGAGCAATATACTTCCCAGTTATCATGCTGGATTTAGAAAGGGAATTTCGACATCGGATCATGTTTTTGTGTTTTCAGCCATTTTAGATAAACATGTGAAGATTAGAAGGGCAGTGTTATATGTAGGTTTCTTGGATCTTGTCAAAGCATTTGATTCTATGAATCAATGTCTGCTCTGGAATAAATTCCAGAGACTGGGAGTTCCCGCTTCTCTATTACAACTGATTGCCCATCTGCACTCTGGCAGTAAGCAGTGAATATGTATACTCTCTGTCAGAGCTATAGGCATGTGCCTCCACCCCCTTCACCCACAATATTCAGAAAGCACACACAGACTATAAATCTATATATTCAGTGCTCAAAAGCTTTTCATTGTGACAAAGCAACTCCTCTTGGTTTTGTCAAAACCTATCTGGATTGGAGGCCCGGTTCTGATTTACTCCTGGTTATCGATCAGCCGCCATACGCTACCAAGCATGTGGCCGTTTAAGAGGACTGATGCAAGCAGTCTGTGACACAATCTGAAAATACAAGGGCAACCAGTTAAGGTATTTTATGGACAGAATAGATTGCTGTGACGATAGAGGTGGGCATATGAAATAAGCTGAAATAAACTACACCACTGCAAGTCGATGAGCGGCCCAGGGGAACAGGAAAAGCCCAGAAAGCGCAATGAGACCTAAGTCGAAGCCCTGAAACACAACCCTGACCAGGGATACGACAGTGCTTTAGGAATGCACTTTTATACTTATTTAAGGACTTACCCTTGTACTAGGTGAACAAGTGAGCGGGGAAACGCTGGCGGCGCATTATGCTGGCTTCATCCTGCCAGCATGTTTCCCACTGGGATGAGAGTTAGTGACGGCTGAAGCGGAGTGTGGACAAGGCGCAGCGTTTGGTGGGAGATGACAGAAGAACAGCGTGGAAGGGTAGGTCAACATCGGCTGCTTTGGGCGGCGGGGTGGGGGCGGTGGCTTGAGGAGGAAAAGAATTAGGCCTGCAGGATTGCGCGGGTTGAAAGATACCAGCGGAAAGCACAGGTGGTGTTGTTTTCTTTGTTGGGAACAAAAGCACTTGTTTGCATAAATGGAGCTGTAGTTACTGCATGAATGGCACATTGGTTTAAACTTTCCACCAGGTGAAGTAATCCTTGGACATTTTGCAATAGTCATTGGGTAACTGGTACAAATCAACTATAGTAAATGCATGCACCCAAATTCTCAAAATGTAACGTAAAGAGTGCTTGTGTGTGGGGAGATGGGGTGGGGCGGTGGGTGTGTTTGTGGGTGGGGGTTATGTGGGGGTGGATCCGGGTTTTGAGGGGGTGGGTGTGTTTGTAGTGGGGTTTTGGGAATGGAGTGCTGCTTGGCGCTAGTGCCGAGCAGACTAAGAAGGAAGTGAAGATGGACATGAAAACCAGGCTGAGGTATGCAGAACATGCGTGCTGCATTTCTGATTGTTATGGAACGGCTATAAGTCACAAGGGCTGCCTGTAGTGCTTACTATCTGTGGGAGATAATATTTTGAGCTCCCTTGAACCTGACTTCCTGTAACCTGACTTCCTGTATCCATGCGTTTGGTCCGCATGCAGTACTATACTCAACTCAAGGCAGGACCCACGAAGAAAGACATTCGGGCTCATTTTCGTTATGGCATGGAGTAGAATTAGAGCATAAAATGTATGCGTAAAGATTGATGCTTTCATTTTACTCCACACCATATTTTCATTCATTTGTATGGCGAAGAGGAAGCATGGATTGTAAATTACGATTCTGCCTCACCTTTCCTCTCCATTAAACAAAAACTCCAGAATTTGAACAAGAGCTCATTTTATTAAACTTAGTAATTTGGTAGTGGAGATCCGATACGTGTTGACATGCATGTTCCCCGACGCCAAATTTTTGTCATTTGCATGGCGGAGTGCAAAAGTGCTTTTTGCCCGGCACTTTCGCACTCCACTGTGCAAAGTGATTAAACGCTGCCTGGCATGCTTGCATGAGCATGGCAAGTGTGTCGGGCATGATTTCATTTAAATTGTGAACACAGCTTACCATGTGACGCTCACAATTAAAAGTAAACACTGCCTGGCATGTGCGCACGGTGCACAGTGTTCACAATTACAATTAAACCCTGCCCGACATGCAAGCATGTCGGGCAGGGTTTAATTGTAATTGTACAGGCTGCCTGCCAAGCGAGCATGTGGGGTCCTCCTGCTTTATACTGGTGCATAAAGCAGGCAGACACCATAGGGTTGTTTAGCATTTGTATGGCGAAGAGGAAGGGAGGCGCAGAAAATACATGTTGCGTTCCGCGGTCCTCTGTGCCATCCAAATGAATGAACATGAGCTGTGGCGTGAATGGAAGGCGTTAAAGCCTTACTCAAGGCTTCGACGCCTTCCGTTTATGTTGGGCTCATTGACTTGGTGGTGGGTCTTAATGGGGTTTCCTGAACTAGGGGACTGAACATGAGTCAAGAGGCATCAAAAGAACTTGTGTTCTCTCTAACTAAGTGTGGAGAAAGGGCTAAAGCCAATGTATGCTGGTAGGGTGACCAGATTTAAAAAGTAAAAAAAACAGGACAGGGCCACTAAAATAAAAGTAGGACTAACTCTTGAAAGTGGCTGTCAAGGCACTACAATTCAGTAGCGTTTGGAGGAGAAGGGGGTTTAAGTGTTAATGTTCAAAGAAACACATATTATAATTAATTTATCCCCAAGTAACACTATCTTAAACTGTAAAATGCAGCATTTCTTCTGTGCGAGATTGTGCATTCCTACCTGCCAGCCATGAAGACCTACTACCAAAAACCGGGACCCCTGCTGTTTCCAGTGGGAAGATAATCTACAGAAAGGGGGGCAGAGCTCCAAATAATGGGACAGTCCTGGCAACACCGGGACGTCTCGTCACCCTAGTCTGCTGGTGAAGAATAGAATTCTAGAACATTATTCAGAATAGACCGAAATAAGAGAAACGTGTTCTTACCAAAACCGATTTTGACTTTGGAATATTATTTGTATTAAGAATAACATGATCCTCCTTTGTGAAGTTAAAAGATACATAAATGAAGGGAAGTGTTTTTCTTCCGAGAGCTGAGTGGACAGAGTTTACTGCTTTACTGGGAAGTCAGATATTGTCTTAAATGCTGCATGACTCTCCTTGGGAGATGCGTGGAGGCATCGTGTCTGGCAGGTCGGAAAATGTGGGAGGGGGGCAGCTGGAGACAGAGGGCCATATGAGCTAAGCGATAAGAAACCCCCAAGTCTCCTGTGTCATCAAGAAGGTGGACAAGGCACAACCATGGGCTGAGGGAAGCCAGGACCAGAACCTCATCCTTCTTCTTACAATCACAACCTTTGTCATGGGCTGGAGAATGCAAAGGCAGGACGATATGGTCTCAAGAGTATTTAGAATGAGATCAAGAATTCATTAATTCTTAATACCTTGAAGGCCATACCGGCCACCCTTAGAATTCCCGGACCACGACAACGTGTTTCCTTGTATGCTACGGACCCTGGAAAGTCATGGCTGAGTACCAGGTCTCATCCTTCTTCTGCCATGAACCCTGCAGAGCGGTCAGACATGTTCACGAGAAGGTCATGGACCATTGATCAGGCTGGTGGCGCCGGACCCATCACTGAGAGTATGAGAGGTGGCGGGTCAGAGGAGACCAATTGGCAGCGAGGCCTCCCTACTCCCAGCATTGGGCTAGTAAGAGATAAGTAGGAGAGTGCAGGAAAGGAGTGGTAGAAGACAGCTGATCCGAATAATGGCTAGCGCAACCATCTATTATTCGAACTCTAGACCCTTTAGTTTGGTGAGATATTTATGTTCTCCACGTGTCGGGTGTTAAGTACGGACTGTACGTGCTAGCTGGAGATTCACTCCTCAGTGTATCCCAGGCGGGATTTGCAAGAGAGGAGACCTTAGTCCCAAACAGAGCCGAGTATCTGGAGCATATAGGCTCTTGGCGACCCTGTGCTATGCGACAAAACCCCCACTGAGGCTTCAGGTAAAGGATGAAAACTATTAGCCAGAAGCCAGGAACCGTACAGACTTGAAAGCCGCCACTGCAAAAAGGAAAGGACCAGAAAACTAGCCTTCTCTACCTACTCCCCAAGACTATGGAACCTGCTCCCGCGCTGCTACAATTCAGAAAAGAATGCAAGACCCACCTCTTCAAGGAGTCTCTCCTCCTCAACACCTGGGCCATCACGTCGCACCCCCGCGCCACCAGACTCGCTCGACACCATCTGCCCCTCTCCCCCTGCCGCCCTGTACAAATGTACCCCTCCTCTGTGCCCCTCTGTATCCTACCCCCGCTGTATATCTGTTATGTTGTTACCTTTGAAAAGCGCTCTGTTATGCATCTGTATGTTTGTATACCTCTGTAAAGCACTCAGTTGCTTCTCAAGCTAGGCCCAAGCTCAATAAATACGATAATAATAATATAGAGAGAGCACAAAACCCTGGAGGACGACACCACATTGGCACAGTCTACTTCACACATCTGGTAGCACTTCATTGCTGTGCCTTCGACAGCAGGTGCAGTACTTTGTAGGTACATTATCTGAAGACAAATACAGGCCCATAAAGTATGATGTCATCCCTGCGTGACAGCAGGACCTGCGTCTTTCACACGAAGGCGTTCTGGTGGCCGATCGCTATCTTGGACAACACCAAACACCATTCACAAAAAAACATTTTTAAAGAAAAAGCGTGGACGTGTCCTCCTAAATACTCTTCTAGGGAAAGTTCCCAGTAGACATTTGGGATACTAACTGCCACGTCACAGGCTAGGCCATATGGAATGCAGTGCTGCCCAGACGAAGTCCCAGTGGTTAAAAAGTGTTGGCTGAAACATTTGAACCTGTTACTTCTGGTTGGTGAGTCTCACGTGCGGGAGGGACATGCCCAAACATGAGTCCCAAGTTCAGTGTACCCAGGTACTTCAACTGCACCGCAATGGTGAAAGTAACCATCTGGAGGTGTATATGTCTATCTGGCTGGGGGGTCATGGCCTAGCAATGTAGCCTGGGATGCTCTGGGGGGGGGGGGGTGGCGTCAAGCCTGATTTGCATATGGGTTGCTCCACTTCTGTAAAGGCGCAGATGAGGTAAACAGGGGTAAAGAGTGGCACCAAGTATTTACATCTGAGTATGAGACAGTATTCACAAGCACGGAACCTCGCTCGGCACCTTTTCACCTGAGAGCACGTGTAAACATTGGCAACATTTCGAAAAGAAATCTTAAGTAACCGGTGAGGCAGCCTCTCCAGTGGTCAAAGTGTACGGAAAGAAGTAGTGGAACTATGTTCCGTGCTGACCCGCCCCCCACGAAGCCCCGCCCACGCGCCCACCCAAACTCCCAAACAAACACACCTGCCGTTCAGTGCAGTGCACTGAAGTGCAAGTTTCAACTTCTTCCTACACTAAATCATTCCGGAACGGGTTATAAAGTATAGGAACAGTGACACGTTTAGTAACACCTCCCCTACCCACTTCGACCACTGAGCCTCTCGCAAAGCAGTGCGATGCGGAAGGCTGTTCCATGCAGGCCAATGACCTCGGAGTGGCCACCCACCCCTGGCACACGCACACTCCCGGCCATCACGCTTTGTACTATTGTGAGCATGTCAGGCGGGGGGCCCCCATTAATCACAGCTCCAGCCTTGTTGTGTTATTTACTTTTCAGTGCACGCCGTAGTTTGCTCTTGAAACGCTTCCAGCCTTTGTGAAGTTAATCATTGGACACGGAGAGTCCAGGGCTCTGCTATCTTGTGAAGGCCTTTGGCGCCACGGGTCTCTTCTCAGAGGGTTGGACCCACCAGGGCGATTCCTGGAGCTCTGTTCGCACTCATTTAGTATATCATAGAGGTTATTCGCGTGCATTTGGTATGTTACGGCTGATGTGCTCATGCACTTAATATATTATGGAGATTTATATTTTTGAAAAAAAACAGATGTTGCAGCCAATGTCGGCTTGAGTTCCTATCTAGAGCGAAGCCTTTGTGCCTCTCTGGTTCCTTTCTCAGATGGCCAAGGGTCTGCACCAGGGGTGCCTGTATTGTGGCTGCAGCAATATATGTACAATTCTGAGAAATAAAGTTGGTACCCTTTAGTGCGCTCCTTGGGAAGAATTACTCAATCACATGACAAGGAATCTCCCCTGAGGAACCGTGGCTAAAGTCATGGGGAAACACGTGTTGGGAGACAATTTGGGAGACAAAGTTTGTTTATTGAAACTTTAAGTGTATGGAGTATCCAGAACCTATACTGAATAAACAAATTGGAATTAACATAACCAAGTGATTGAGTAATTCTTCCCAAGGAGCGCACTAAAGGGTACCAACTTTATTTCTCGATATTATGGAGATTATTCACGTGATACGATATGATAGGTTATTTATAACGCGAGGACCCAGAGATCGAACCTGTGATGCTCCGCGTCGTCTTGCTTCCAAGGCAAGCACGTTACACCTGAGCTATCCTCCCGAGACGTGCATTTGATGTTATGGCTGATGTGCTCACGCACTTAGTGTCAAGGGGAACATGCCCATGCCCTTGGTATTTAATGGAGAATGTTCACGTGCATTTGGTATGTTATGAGGAATGTGCCCATGCCCTTGGTATTTAATGGAGAATGTTCACGTGCATTTGATGTTATGGCTGATGTGCTCACGCACTTAGTGTCAAGGGGAACATGCCCATGCCCTTGGTATTTAATGGAGAATGTTCACGTGCATTTGGTATGTTATGAGGAATGTGCCCATGCATTTGGTATATATTATGGAGATCATTCACGTGCATTCGGTATGCCCTGACTAATGTGCTCATGCACTTAGTATATTAGAGTATTCACGTGCATTCGGTCAATTATGGGGAATGTGCAAATGCACCTAGTATATTACAGAGATTATTCACGTGCATTTGGTAGGTTATAGGGAATGTGCTCATGCATTTGTTATATTATGGAGTTCATCAACGTGCATTTGGTATGTTATGTAATGTGCCAAAGCACTTGGTATATTATGGAGACCCTCGACGTGCATGTAGTATGTTATGGGGAATATGCCCATGTACTTAGTGCATTATGGAGAACATTCACGTGCATTTGATATATTATGGCTAATGTGCTCATGCACTTAGTGTCAAGGGGAACATTGCCATGCACTTGGTATTTTATGGAGAATGTTCAGGTGCATTTGGTGTGTTATGGAGAATGTTTCATGCAGTTCGTATGTTATGGTGATGGGTCATGCATTTCGTATGTTATGGTGATGTTTTGCGTGCTTCGTATGTGATGGCTCGTGTGTTCATCCAACTTGCATAAGATAGAGAAAAGTTCATATGCATTTGGTACTTTAGTCCGTTTGGGTGCGAGAAGATAGAAGAGGGGGTAGGGGTTGCTCTTAAAAGGCACAGGGGGCAGCCGCTGGAAGAAGAGATGCGGGGAGAACACAGAAAGAAGCGACGAGAGATACGTGGGGGGAGGCCGCAACACGTGTAAACACAATGCACAGATAGCGAAACTGGAGACGGGCTGCGCGGGAGCGCAAGTGGAGAGAAGGGGCGAGTGATTGCGAGATATGGGAGCGGGCGCACAGCAGGGATGGCAGCACACATTGCCCGGGAGGCAGAGACACGCGGGCAACACGAGCCAAGCCGAGGAAAGAACAGGGCGGAGAAGGCGAGACCAGTAACATTTTACAGATGTGGTCGCGACAACAATGAGCAGACGGACGGGAGTGAGGAACCAAAAAGAACTCCCAGGTGATGAGGGGGCGAGCGGATATGATCAGGAGAGAATGATAAAGTGGGAAGCCACGCCCTGGGGGGGGGGGCAGGGCAGGGGAGAGGGGCAAGCAAGCACCCAGTGCATGCTACAGTGAATATCCACCGGCCTCTGGTGTACCCTGTAGGAAATCTGCACGCATTTGGTTTCCATCCATGTGTTACGGAACATATTCTCAAGCATTTAGTATAGTCACATGCATTTGGTATGTTATGGACGCTATTCAAATGCATGTTCTCCACAGGCATTGGACGAAGTTTAAGTGCATGTGGCATATTATGGATAATAGTCCAGTGCATTTGGCTTTGGTACGGATGCTATTCACTTGCATGTGGTATGCGGTGGAGGATAGTCACCACACACATGTGTATTAAATGGGAAAATAAATACATGGAGCTTTTATGTCCCACTTCATGCTGGAGACAAGCCTCTAAGCGTAGGACCGAGATTCGAACCATGCCTTGCTTCTGAGCTATCCCTCAGGCCCAACGTTTAGTGTATTTGGTAATTTATGGATAATAGTCACGTGAAATTGCTTTGATATAGAGAATAATCACCATATGCATTTGGTATGTCGTGGACACCATTTAGATGCATATGGAATGCTATGGATAATAGCCACATGCATTTCATTAGGTGTGGAGACTAGTCACCACATGCATTGGGTATGCCATGGATGCATGGGTATGTTATGGATAATAGTGACATGCATTGGGTATATCATGGAACTATTTGTATGCATTTGGTATGTTATGGATAATAGCCACATGCATTTCATTAGGTGTGGAGACTAGTCACCACATGCATTGGGTATGCCATGGATGCATGGGTATGTTATGGATAATAGTGACATGCATTGGGTATATCATGGCACTATTTATATGCATTTGGTATGTTATGGATAATTGTCACATGCATTTGCTTTGGTGTGGAGAATAGTCACCACATGCATTGGGTATGCCATGGATGCATGGGTATGTTATGGATAATAGTGACATGCATTGGGTATATCATGGCACTATTTATATGCATTTGGTATGTTATGGATAATTGTCACATGCATTTGCTTTGGTGTGGAGAATAGTCACCACATGCATTGGGTATGTCATGGACACTATTTAGATGCCTTTGAAATGTGATGGATAATTGTCACATGCATTTGCTTTGGTGTGGAGAATAGTCACCACATGCATTGGGTATGCCATGGATGCATGGGTATGTTATGGATAATAGTGACATGCATTGGGTATATCATGGCACTATTTATATGCATTTGGTATGTTATGGATAATTGTCACATGCATTTGCTTTGGTGTGGAGAATAGTCACCACATGCATTGGGTATGTCATGGACACTATTTATATGCATTTGCTATGTTATGGATAATTGTCACATGCATTTGCTTTGGTGGGGAGAATAGTCACCACATGCATTGGCTATGCCATGGATGCATGGGTATGTTATGGATAATAGTGACATGCATTGGGTATATCATGGAACTATTTGTATGCATTTGCTATGTTATGGATAATTGTCACATGCATTTGCTTTGGCGTGGAGAATAGTCACCACATGCATTGGGTATGCCATGGATGCGTGGGTATGTTATGGATAATAGTGACATGCATTGGGTATATCATGGAACTATTTGTATGCATTTGGTATGTTATGGATAATTGTCACATGCATTTGCTTTGGTGGGGAGAATAGTCACCACATGCATTGGGTATGCCATGGATGCATGGGTATGTTATGGATAATAGTGACATGCATTGGGTATATCATGGAACTATTTGTATGCATTTGGTATGTTATGGATAATTGTCACATGCATTTGCTTTGGTGTGGAGAATAGTCACCACATGCATTGGGTATGCCATGGATGCGTGGGTATGTTATGGATAATAGTGACATGCATTGGGTATATCATGGAACTATTTGTATGCATTTGGTATGTTATGGATAATTGTCACATGCATTTGCTTTGGTGGGGAGAATAGTCACCACATGCATTGGGTATGCCATGGATGCATGGGTATGTTATGGATAACAGTGACATGCATTGGGTATATCATGGAACTATTTGTATGCATTTGGTATGTTATGGATAATTGTCACACACATTTGCTTTGTTGTGTAGAATAGTAACCACATGCATTTGGTATGAGATGGATGCATGGGTATGTTATGGATAATAGTGACATGCATTGGGTATATCATGGAACTATTTGTATGCATTTGGTATGTTATGGATAATTGTCACATGCATTTGCTTTGGTGTGGAGAATAGTCACCACATGCATTGGGTATGCCATGGATGCGTGGGTATGTTATGGATAATAGTGACATGCATTGGGTATATCATGGAACTATGTGTTTGCATTTGGTATGTTATGGATAATTGTGACATGCATTTGCTTTGGTGTGGAGAATAGTCACCACATGCATTGGGTATGCCATGGATGCATGGGTATGTTATGGATAATAGTGACATGCATTGGGTATATCATGGAACTATTTGTATGCATTTGGTATGTTATGGATAATTGTCACATGCATTTGCTTTGGCGTGGAGAATAGTCACCACATGCATTGGGTATGCCATGGATGCGTGGGTATGTTATGGATAATAGTGACATGCATTGGGTATATCATGGAACTATTTGTATGCATTTGGTATGTTATGGATAATTGTCACATGCATTTGCTTTGGCGTGGAGAATAGTCACCACATGCATTGGGTATGCCGTGGATGCGTGGGTATGTTATGGATAATAGTGACATGCATTGGGTATATCATGGAACTATTTGTATGCATTTGGTATGTTATGGATAATTGTCACATGCATTTACTTTGGCGTGGAGAATAGTCACCACATGCATTGGGTATGCCATGGATGCGTGGGTATGTTATGGATAATAGTGACATGCATTGGGTATATCATGGAACTATTTGTATGCATTTGGTATGTTATGGATAATTGTCACATGCATTTGCTTTGGTGTGGAGAATAGTCACCACATGCATTGGGTATGTATGTAGAGGTGTTTGCCAGGCCATAGAGAATAGTCACTTGCGTTCAGTATGTCAAGGGAATATTAACACTCTTTTTGTATTTTGCAGGGACATTCACATGTGTTTGATATCTTCTGGAGAATATTGCCTTTGCTAGTGGGACATGGATTCCATATACACAGAAACATTGTCATATGCGTTATGCTATGGCGAAGCTTATTACCGATTTGTAAACTAAGGGGAATGTTACACATGTACATGCTATGCAGATTATTCTCAGGGCTTCTATATGCTATGGCGAATGTGTTTGCACCCTCGCGATGCTAAGGCGCCCCTTCCTTCAACACGTCCGGGCAAACTAAGCATTCCTCATGCTGGGGGGAATATTGACGTGCATTCGCAACGTTGTGAAGCACTGTCTTATGCAATGGGTTGCTTGTGTAGTGTAGAATATGTGCGTGCATTTCGTACACCAGGCAGACTAGTGACATGCATTTGGCATGCTGTGGAGAATATGTTCATGCATGCCATGGGCGCTGGAGAATACATGCATACCATGGTTGTGTACATGATAATGTTCGCAGGCTTTCGGCACTCTCTGGCGAAATGGGCAATTCTTTTGATACATTGTGGAGAATGGTTTGATGTAAGAGGGGGGGGGTCATTTCCGCATGCATTCAGCACGCAATAGAATAGTGCCTTCGTGCTGCGCAATTCCTACTTTATAGAGACGAGTCATTTTGTATGCATTCGGTACTCTGTGAAGAGTGCTTGCATGCAAGCTAATACTATGGACGGCATATTGTCAGCGAAGCTTCAAGGGGCCAAAGGTGGAAAAGAACTCCCTTTTGTGAGGTAAAAGCTAGTGCTTGCGGGGTCTTACCTGCCAGCAGGCCTGCTCTCGGGAGTCGGCGGCTTCTCATCTCTGCGCGGGTCAGTGGGCTCCCTGCATCTGCTGTGAGGCAGGTGTGGAAGAGCCCAGGGGTTCTCCAGAGCCGCACGTGGCCTGCGCCGCCCCTGGCCTGGCGAGCTCAAGGCTGACCCGGCTGCTCTCAGCACGGAGGGGGCGGGGAGAGAGCGCGCTGGCCCACGACGGGACAATGGAACTTTTCACAGTGGCAGAAACTAGGAATACTTATTCGCAGGGCGGCCAGAGGATTTGCAGGGCACTGGGCGGAAGAAGGTGTATGGGTTCCCCCCTTCATTTGCATAAATAGTGATATTACAGAAAATATTACAGATATAGGCCCGAGTCATGGAATCAGGTGCAGAAATGGCGTAAGGGCCATTCGCCGAGAAGGACCCTGCGTGAGCCATGGCACAGACAAAAGCCTTGTGCTGCACGCATATTCAGGGATTTCAAGAGGTATAGCAGTGGCACAAGTAACAAACTGCATGAGGAACACCGCAAACACGCCCCCACGCACACCCAAAAGCAAGTTAAAGCACAGGGGGCTGTCTGCAGGGGTCCCTTCTGGAGGGGGCGGCCTGTGGGGGGATGTCACAGGTGAGGGGGACTGGTGGGTGGTGTCCATTCTAGAGGGGGCTGCCTGTGTGGGGTGTCCCTTCTGGGGGGGGGCTGCCTGCGGGAGGTGTCACCAGTGAGGGGTTCCCTATCCCTGGCCTAGCCTCCAGCCCCCCAGCACATTTGCATGACAACACCTTCCATTCCTAGGCCGCACCCCAAAGAACACGCATGGCCTCCCTTGCAAGCCCAGGCCATACCCCAGCAAAATCCTGCTACAACACCTTGCATTCCCGGGCTGCAGCCCAGAGAAAACGTGTGCCCTCCCTCGCAAGCCCAGCACGTACCCCATTAAAATGGCGCAACAACACCTCGCATTCCCGGGCTGCACCCCACAGAAAACACACGCCCTCCCTCGCAAGCCCAGGCCAAATCGTGTGACCACACCTCGCAGTCCAAGGCAGCACCCCAGAGAAAACGTGTGACCTCCCTCGCAAGCCCGGCCCATACCCCAGTGAAATCGCATATGCCCGAGGAAGTGTAGGATACACCCCTTACAAAAACGTGAGTTCCCCCTACACCCTCGGCACCCACCTGTCCACAAACCCTCCAACTGCACATGAACCAGTGTAGTCCACATCTCACACCCAGCCCCCCTCACATGTCACAACACATGCAGGCGGCCCCCTGCAGAAGGGACACCCCCCCACAGGCAGCCCCCTGCAGACTGGACACCACCCCCAGCTCCCCTGACCCTGCAAGCCGTCCCCTCCAGAAGGGAAACCCCTGCAGGCAGCCCCCTCCTGAAGGGACAACCCCCACGGGCAGCCCCCTCCAGACTGCACACCACCCCCCACGACCTCTCACCTGTGACACCCTCATGCAGGCCGCCCCCTCCAGAAGGGACACCCCACACAGGCAGCCCCCTCCAGACTGTACACCACCCCCCATCCTCCAGCCCCCTCACCTGTGACACCCTCCGCAGGCTGCCCCATCCAGAAGGGACACCCCCCCGCAGGCAGTCACCTCCAGCAGGACCACCACCCCCCAGCACCCCTCACCTGTGACACCCCCTGCAGGCAGACCCCTCCAGAAGGGACAGCACCCACAGGAAGCCCCCTCCAGACTGGACACCACCCCCCGCACCCTCACCTGTGACACCCCGTGCAGGCCACCCCTTCCAGAAAAGACACCTCCCACAGACAGCCCCCTCCAGACTGGACACCACCCCCCAGCCCCCTCACCTGTGACACCCTCCGTAGTCTGCCCCCTCCAGAAGGGACAGCCCCCACAGGCAACCCCCTCCAGACTGGACCCCACACCCCAGCACCCCTCACCTGTGACACCACCCGCAGGCCACCCCCTCCAGAAGGGACATGCCCCACAGGCATCCCCCTCCAGACTGGACACCACACCCAGCCCCCTCACCTGTGACACCCCCCGCAGGCCGCCCCCTTCAGAAGGGACACCCCCTACAGGAAGCCCCCTCCAGAAGGGACACCCCCCACAGGCAGCCCCCTCCAGACTGGACACCCCACACAGACAGTCCCCTCCAGAATGGGCACCACCCACCAGCACCCCTCACCTGTGACACCCCTCGCAGGCCGCCCCCTCCAGAAGGGACCCCTGCTGGCAGCCCCCTCTAGAAGGGACACCCCCCACAGGCAGCCCCCTCCAGACTGGACACCACTCCCAAACCCCCTCACCTGTGACACCCCTCGCAGGCCGCCCCCTCCAGAAGGGACCCCTGCTGGCAGCCCCCTCCAGAAGGGACACCGCCCGCAGGCAGCTCCCTCCAGAAGGGACACCAACCACAGGCAGCCCCCTCCAGACTGGACACCACCCTCCAGCACCGCTCACTTGTGACACCCCTGCAGGCTGCCCCCTCCAGAAGGGTCACCCCACACAGGCATCCACCGACTGGACACCACCCCCCAGCAGCCCTCACCTGTGACAGCCCCCAGAGGCAACCCCCTTCAGAAGGTACACTCCCCACAGGCAGCCCCCCCAGACTGTTCACCACCCCCCAGCACCCCTCTCCTGTGACACCCCCTGTAGGCATCCCCATCCAGAAGGTACACCCCCCACAGGCAGCCCCCTCCAGATTGTTCACCACCCCCCAGCACCCCTCTCCTGTGCCCACCCACCGCAGGCATCCCCCTCCAGAAGGGACACCCCCCACAGGCAGCCCCTCTCCAGACTGGATGCCACCCCCCACACTCCTCACCTTGGACAGCCTCGCAGGGAGCCCCATCCAGAAGGGACACTCCCACAGGCAGCCCCCTCCGGACTGGATACCACTGCCCGCACCCTTCACCTGGGACACCTCCGCGGGAGCCCCCTCCAAAAGGGACACCCCCCACAGGCAGCCCCCTCCAGACTGGATGCCACCCCCCAGCACCCCTCACCTGGGACACCGCCGCAGGGAGCCCGCTCTATAAGGGACACCCGACACAGGCAGCCCCCTCCAGACTGGACACCACCCACCAGCCCCCCTCACCCATGACAACACCCGCAGCACACCCCCTCCAGAAGGGACTCCTGCAGGCAGCCCCATCTAGAAGGGATACCCCCCCACAGGCAGCCCCCTCCAGACTGGACCCCACTCCTAACCCCCCTCACCTGTGACACCCCCAGCAGGCTGCCCCTTCCAGAAGGGACACCCCTCACAGGCAGCCCCCTCCAGAAGGAACACCCACTACAGGCAGCCCCCTCCAGAAGGAACACCCACTACAGGCAGCTGCCTCCAGACTAGAAACCACCCTCCAGCACCCCTCACTTGTGACACCCCTGCAGGCCGCCCCAGCCAAAACGGTCACCCTACACAGGCAGCCCCCTCCAGACTGGACACCACCCCCCAGCACCCCTCACCTGTGACAGCCCCACAGGCAGCCATCTCCAGAAGGGACACCCCCCACAGACAGCCCCCTCCAGACTGGACACCACCCCCAGCATCCCTCACCTGTGATACCCCCAGCACCCCTCACCTGTGACACCCTCCACAGGCAGCCCCCTCCAGACTGGACACTACCCTCCAACCCCCCCTCATCTTTGACACCTCCCACAGGCTGCCCCATCCAGAAGGGACACCCCCCGCAGGCACCCTCCTCGAGAAGGGACACCCTCCCCAGGCCGCCCCCTCCATAAGGGCCACCCCCCACAGGCAGCCCCTTCCAGACTGGACACCACACCCCAGCCCCCCTCACCTGTTGTTAGGGAGAATTCTCTGTTTAGGCTGAATTTCCTAACCTAGTGAGTCCCCCAGCAGCTTTGCTGGATTTCTGGAGTTTGTTTTTTTCCATCCTGCCAAGAGTGGGACTCTTTTCTCCCACTCTTGGACATGTATGTGTGTAATTCCTTTGAAATGTCAATGTGTTCGATGGGCTATGGGGTCTTTTACTCCATAGGGTCTCATATGTTTTTCTATGTGTGTTACACCGCACCATACGTGCCGTAACACGGGGGCGTCCTAGCGGATCCCCCACCATAGACTCCATACCCGGGGACTGACTACTGTCTCCCCGGGCATGTAAAGTCACCATTGGCTTTACTAGACCTAAATTTACTAACAGAACTAGTACAAACCATCTTATTGTGGACGTACTAGTAGGGGTAATTCGATTACTCCTGGATCTGTTACTCGAGGGGGCACTGTCCCGTCCCCCCTCGTCGAGTTTTGGCTGGTGGCAGTGGAAACTACTTGTTATGTTCGTCCCCGAACATAACCCTATGGGATTCGTCCCATTGTTGGAGATTGATACTTTTTCTCATTAATCTCTAACGTACCACCGATCTACTTATCTTAAATAGGTTTATCGGGTGGTATTTTCTGCCAGAACTCGGTTTGTAAAATGGCGTCTGTGTTCGTCTCTGTGACTCCTAAACCAAAGGTCGAGCCCTTTGTTCCACTTTTGGCGGGCTCTGTACAGAGACCCTCCAAAGTGGTGCCATTCTGTCTGGGTTACCACAGGGGTGTGGGAGGGGGTTTAGGCACCCTGGACCGAGTTGCCTTGCCAACTCCGGTCGCACTCTGGAGTGATTGGCCCAGGTGGTGAGCCTTCCCGCTCACCACTTAGCATGTGTTGATTGACAGCTAGGCTGAATGAATGGGGGTTTTCTGCATAAAAGCAGGGCTTTTGGGACTGGATCTTCAGAAGTCGCCACAGGACCTAAGAATCCGACAAGGGTAACGCTGAGCCGACCTGCACGACGACACCTCCGGTGGAGCCCTGCGGAACTGACTCACCACTTCCCGACGACAGAGGAGATCTCCCTGCCGGAGAGTCTCTTCCCCTGACTGGTGGGAATAACCAGTCCCCTTTGCTTTTTATTCGCCTCAGGACGCAGTGGTCGAATTGCCCGTGCAGAGCACCTCGGCAACCGGATAGCCACTACCCCTGAACCGCGACCAAAAGGTGGTGCCTTGTGACGGAGCACTCCGCGGCTGGTCTCTTCCCTGGTGGTGCACCAGACTTCATTTTCTTCGACAACGAGATCATCTCTACTCTTGGCAAAGACCCGACGTGCATCCACCACCAGGAACAACTGCCCCCGCCGGAGCTGCCCTCCACAACAAGGTACCGTGTCCGCCTGGCTTCCCTTTCGATCGGTTCGAGTGAGGTGTCTTAATCCTCTCCGTTCCGTTGGGTCGCCTCCAAGCTTTTATCATTCTTTGTTCTGAACTGGTTCAATCTACCGATAACAATTTGCGATACAGACTTGAATGCATCTCCACTAGAGACTTTTTGGGACATCGCGCCTTGCCTCTCTCCGAGTGGGCCTGGCCTCTGAACTTTATGATCTATTGTGATTCTTGCCTTCCTGCCTTGCATTTTATCCGCTAGGATCGAACTGTGTTGATTTCATAACCTGCCTATCTTTTTCTCTCCCGTCCTAACTAATATTCGAGTGTCATCTGGGTTGAGGTATACACCTCTGTCTGAAAATAAGTGGTACCGGTAGAACCTAGAGTTGTCGATATTGCTAGGGGGATTGATCATCTACTTCGTAGAGTAATTGTGTTTGATTTGTTTGCCGTGATTTGCCTTAGTGTTTTTCATAGACGTTTTGTTATAAATAAATACCTTAATATCTTTACACTAAGCCTCGTTGCGTGTTTGCTTGTCTTGCTGTGAAGAATTGCCCTATTTTGTATACTCCACATACTGCTCAACTTTTCTTGGGAGAAGTCTGACTGCTCAGCCACAGCTACCACGTGAATCTGTGTGGTGCAGACTGCTACCAAGTAGGTTCACCGCCAACGCCTGTAGTCCTAAATCTTTTGCAGTGGTCCCAGAGGGAACTGCACAGGTTTCCGCCTAACACCTGTGACACCCCCTGCAGGCCACCCCCTCCAGAAGGGACCCCCCTGCAGGTAGCCCCCTCCAGAAGGGGGACCCCCCACAGGAAGCACCCTCCAGACTGGACACCACTTCCAACCCGCCTCACCTCTGACACCCCCAGCAGGCTACGCCCTCCAGAAGGGACACATACCCCGCAGGCAGCCCCCTCCAGAAGGGACACCCTTCACAGGCAGCCCCCTCCAGACTGGACACCACCCTCCAACCCCCCCCCCCACCTGGGACACCCCCCCCGCATAGTGGCTAATTTCCCTCACCTAGTGACTCCCTCAGCAGCTTTGCTGGATTTCAGGGGTTTATTTTCATGTTACGAGCGTGAACCTTTTTATTTCCCACTCTTACCTGCATTTTTGTGATAAGTGTTGTTCTTTTTATGTGTCTCGTGGACCCAGAGGCTAACCACCTCTGGAGGCATCATCTTTTTCAGTGTGTCACACCACACCCTCCGTGCAGTGACACTGGGCTGTCTTTTCGACTTCCCGAAAACTCCATTGCTGGGGCTGACTACAGTCCCCCAGCAAAGGTAAAGTTGCCATTAACTTTATCAGGCTTTTTACAAATTACCCAGACTCAGAACCCCCTATCTTTCATAGAGTGCTGAAGGAGTCACTTCGTGCCTCCTTTGTCTGAAGTCCGTTTTGACTTACAGTTGGCACCCATAGTTAAAAAGAATTGGCTGGTGGCAGTGGTACTACTACACTTTTCTTTCTTACCGTATTACCTTTATACACGGTAACGGTAAAAGCTACATGTTAGCTCTAACCCTAAGCCCAGCCGGGTCATATTGTTAATAACTTGACCCCGGTCGTGTTTTTCGCCATTTTCTTTACTAAGGGTTCCTTCTCGAGTCTTCCTTCATGAGTTTCACTCACTTTTGGTTTTTCTTTGTTTGCCGTTTTTGGCGGGCTTCCGAACAGAAGCCCCTGCCAAAGGTGCCTGGAAGTCTAGCGTAGGCAGGGTATGAGGGAGGGGTTTGACACCCCCTGCCCTTAGTTCCCTTGGGAACCAAGTCGTACTTTGGTGTGATTGGTTGGGGCACTGTCCGGCCTGGACAGTGACCCCCTGCTGCCTGATTCACAGTCAGGCTGTCTGAATGCGGGAATTTAGCTTAAATACCCACCTCTTTGGACTGGAAGACAGAGTCGCCACTGGATCGTAGGACCCGACGAGGAGAGATGGAGAGGACAGCTGCAGACAACATCAACACCGGTGGAGCCCAGCTGCAGGTTCAAATTCCTGATCTCCAACGACAAAAGCTCTTCATCAGAATCTTCAAACCCCTAAGCTGGTGGGACCAATCAGCTTACTCAGTGCCTGGACCCTCTTCACCCTGGTCGAACTTTGGTAACGTTTTGCCATCGTCGGATAGCCAGTGGGAGAGACCCCAGTCCGAGTTTAAGGTACCGGAGCCTTTCTTTTTTTTTTGCCGACGCTAATCCCTGCTGCAAACTACCGTCCCGTGTGGCGCAGGACCCTCCAGTCTACCTCCGCTCTTGAACGTGAGTCGAGTGGTGGACCCCGGAGCCTGCAGGAAACCCATCTGGACAGCCGATGCCGCTGGAACCTTCGTTGTCATTTTAAGGTACTTTACACCCTTGTTGGCTTCTCGAAGCTAACGCGAAGGAAGTCGCTTCCACCTTTCATTTTCAGAAAGGCTGGTGTGCTGCTTTCACCTCGACTAACATTATCCGCTACAGTCCAATTAGTTTTCGCCTGCACAAAGACTTATTCGTTATTATCGAGAACCGTGTGATCTTGGGCAAATTGACTTTTACCATTGACTTTGCCATAGGCCTTTTTGTAGATCTACCCGGTTGGTTAATGCCCTTATTAGATTGTGCTGCCTCGATTCGTTAGGACTGATCTTTTCGTTTTACCTTGCGTTGCCTTATACTGTTTTAACCCTTCCATAGATAGGATTGTAGAGTGCCATTTATCGGTCTCCTTGCTTGGGACCATAGACTTGTCTGCAATCATTAGAAGTGTGTTTCGAAGTTGCATTGTTGTCTATTCTGATTTTAACTGCTTTTCTAGTGACCTGTCGAAAATACTTGCCAGAAAGTAATAAATATATATTATTTTACAAAGTAGCCTTTTAAGTGTCTATTTGAATAACTCTTGAGATAAGTCTGGCCACTCGACCTCGCTACCACTTTCCTGTGTGGCACGGGCTTGTACCAAAGGTGACTTTGTGCTAACACCTGTGAGCTTAATCCTGCGTAGTGGTCCCAGAGGGTACTGCCTAGGATTCTGCCTTAACACACCCCCTCCAGAAGGGACCCCCCTGCAAGTAGCCCCCTCCAGAAGGGACACCCCCCACAGGAAGCACCCTCCAGACTGGACACCACTCCCAACCCCCCCTCACCTCTGAAACTCCCAGCAGGCAGCCCCCTCCAGAAGGGACACCCCACACAGGCAGCCCTCTCCAGACTGGACACCACCCACCAGCCCCCATCACCTGTGACGCCCCTCGCAGGCCGCCCCCTCCAGAAGGGACAGCCCCCGCAGGTAGCCCCCTCCAGACGACACCACGCCCCAACCCCCCCTCACATGCAACACCCCCCGCAGGCTGGCTTCTCCAGAAGGGACACCCTCCACAGGCAGCCCCCTCCAGACTGGACACCACCTTCCAACCTCCCTCACCTGTGACACCCCCCACAGGCTGCCCCCTCCGTCAGGGACACCCCCCACAGGCAGCCCCCTCCAGAAGGGACACCTCCCACAGGCAGCCCCCTCCAGACTGGACACCGCCCCCCTCACCTGTGACACCCCCTGCAGGCCACCCCCTCCAGAAGGGACCCCCCCTGCAAGTAGCCCCCTCCAGAAGGGACACCCCCCACAGGCAGCACCCTCCAGACTGGACACCACTCCGAACCCCCCCTCACCTCTGAAACTCCCAGCAGGCTGCCCACTCCAGAAGGGACACCCCCCCCCCCCGCTGGCAGCCCCCTCCAGAAGGGACACCCTTCACAGGCAGCCCCCTCCAGACTGGACAGCACCCTCCAACCTCCCCACCCCCACCTGTGACACCCCCCGCAGGCTGCCCCCTCCAGAAGGGACACCCCTACAGGCAGCCCCCTCCAGGCTGGACACCACCCACTAGCACCCCTTTCCTGTGACACCCCCTGCAGGCAGCCCCCTCCAGAAAGGACACCCTCCACAGGCAACCCCCTCTAGACTGGATACCAACCCCAGCACCCCTCACCTGGGACATCGGGGAGCCCCCTCCAGAAGAAACACCCCCACAGGCAGCCCCCTCCAGACTGGATGCCACCCCCAGGCCCCCTCACCTATGATACCCCCTGCAGGGAGCCCGCTCCAGAAGGGACACCCCCCACAGACAGCCCCCCTAGACTGGACACCACCCCCAGAACCCCTCACCTGGGACACCCACTGCAGGGAGCCCCCTCCAGAAGGGACACCCCACAAAGGCAGCCCCTCCAGACTGGACACCACCCACCAACCCCCCCTCACCTGTGACACCCCCTGCAGGCCGCCCGCTCCAGAAGGGACCCCTGCAGGCAGCCCCCTCTAGAAGGGACACCCCCCACAGGCAGCCCCCTCCAGACTGGACACTACTCCCAACCCCCCTCACATGTGACACCCCAAGCAGACTGCCCCCTCCAGAAGGGAAACCCTCCACAGGGATCCCCCTCCAGACTGGACACCACCCCCAGCACCCCTCAACTGGGACACCCCCGTAGGGAGCCCCCTCCAGAAGGGACACCCCCAACAGGCAGCCCCCTCCAGACTGGATGCCACCGCCAGCACCCCTCACCTGGGACACCCCTGCAGGGAGCCCCCTCCAGAAGGGACAGCCCCCACAGGCAGCCCCATCCAGACTGGATGCCACTCCCCCAGCACCCCTCACCTGGGACACCCCGCACAGAGCCCCCTCTAGAAGGGCCACCCCCCACAGGCAGCCCCCTCCAGACTGGACACCACACCCCAGCCCCCCCTCACCTGTGACACCCTCTGCAGGGAGCCCCCTCCAGAAGGGACACCCACATCAGGCATCCCCCTCCAGACTGGACACCACCCCCCAGCACCCCTCACCTGGGACACCCCCTGTAGGGAGCCCCCTCCAGAAGGGACACCTGCAGGAAGCCCCCTCTAGAAGGGACACCCCCACAGGCAGTCCCCTCCAGACTGGTCACCACTCCCAACCCCCCCTCACCTGTGACATCCCCAGCAGGCTGCCCCGTCCAGAAGGGTCACCCCCCACAGGCAGCCCCCTCCAGAAAAGGTCACCCTACACAGGAAGCCCCCTCCAGACTGGACACCACCCGCCAGCACCCCTCACCTGTGACAGCCCCCACAGGCAGCCATCTCCAGAAGGGACACCCCCAACAGACAGCCCCCTCCAGACTGGAAACCACCCCGAGCACCCCTCACCTGTGACATCCTCCACATGGAGCCCCCTCCAGACTGGACACCACCCCCAGCACCCCTCACCTGTGACACCCCCTGCAGGCCACCCCCCTTCAGAAGGGACAGACCCCACAGACAGCCCCCTCCAGACTGGACACCACCTCCCAGGACCCCTCTCCTGTGCCCCCCACCACAGGCATCCCCCTCCACAGGGGACACCCCCTCACTTGCAGCCCCCTCCAGACTCGACACGACCCCCCAGCACCCCTCACCTGTGACACCCCCCACTGAATGCCCCCTCCATAAGGGACACACCCCACAAGCAGCCCGTTCCAGACTTGACACCACCCCCCCAGCACCCCTCACCTTTGACACCCCCACAGGCAGCCCCCTCCAGAAGGGACACCCCCATAGGCAGCCCCCTCCAGACTGGACACCTCGCCCCAACCCCCCCCTCACATGCGACACCCCCTGCAGGTAGCCCCCTCCAGAAGGGACACCCAACACAGGCAACCCAACCAGACTGGACACCACTCCCCAGCACCCCTCACCAGTGACAGCCCCCACAGGCAGCCATCTCCATAATTGACACCCCCCCACAGAGAGCCCCCTCCTGCCTGGACACCACCCCCAGCACGCCTCACCTGTGGCACCCCCCGCAGGTTGCCCCCCTTCAGAAGGGAATCACCCCACAGGCAGCCCCATCCAGACTGGACACCACCCCTCCACCCCAGCACCCCTCACCTGTGACACCTCCCACAGACCGCCCCCTCCATATGGGACACCCCCCTCAGGCATTCCTTTCCAGACTGGACTCCACCCCCCTAGCACCCATCACCTGTGACACCCCTCGCAGGCAGCCGCCTCCAGAAGGGACACCCCCACAGGCAGCCCCTTCTAGACTGGACACCACCTCAGGCTCCCTTACCTGTGATACCCCCACAAGCGGCCCCCTCCAGAAGGGACACCCCAGCAGGCAGTCCCCTCCAGAAGGGACACCACCCCGAGCACCCCTCACCTGCAACACCCCCTGCAGGCAGCCCCCTCCAGAAGGGACACCCCACACAGGCAGTCCCCTCACGACTGGACACCACCCACCAGCCCCCCTCACCTGGGGCACCCCCTGCAGGCCGCCCCCTCCAGTCCGCAGGTAGCCCTCTCCAGACTGGACACCACGCCCAAACCCCCCTCAGATGCGAAACCACCCACAGGCAGCCCCTTCTAGACTGGGCACCACCCCCAGGCTCCCTTACCTGTGATACCCCCACAACCCGCCAGCATCCCTCACCTGTGACAGCCCCCACAGGCAGCCATCTCCAGAAGGGACACCCCCAACAGACAGCCCCCTCCAGACTGGACACCACCCCGAGCACCCCTCACCTGTGACACCCTTCACATGCAGCCCCCTCCAGACTGGACACCACCCCCAGCACCCCTCACCTGTGACACCCCCCGCAGGCCACCCCCTTCAGAAGGGACAGACCCCACAGGCAGCCCCCTCCAGGCTGGACACAACCCCCCAGGACCCCTCTCCTGTGCCCCCCACCGCAGGCATCCCCCTCCACAAGGGACACCCCCTCACTTGCAGCCCCCTCCAGACTGGACACGACCCCCCAGCACCCCTCACCTGTGACACCCCCCACTGAATGCCCCCTCCATAAGGGACACACCCCACAGGCAGCCCGTTCTAGACTTGACACCACCCCCCCAGCACCCCTCACCTTTGACACCCCCCTCAGGCCACCCTGTCCAGAAGGGACACACCCTACAGGCAGCCCCCTCCAGACTTGACACCACCCGCAGGACCGCTCACCTGCGATACCCTCTGCTGGCAGCCCCCTCCAGAAGGGACAATCCACACATCCAGCCCCCTCCAGACTGGACACCACCCATCAAACCCCCTCACCTGTGACACCCCCGCAGGCCACCCCCTCCAGAAGGGTCTCCCTACACAGGCAGCCCAACCAGACTGGACACCACTCCCCAGCACCCCTCACCAGTGACAGCCCCCACAGGCAGCCCCCTCCAAAAGGGACATCTCCCATAGGCAGCCCCTTCCAGACTGGATGCCTCGCCCCAAACCCCCCCTCACTTGTGACACCCCCGCAGGCCACCCCCTCCAGAAGGGTTTCCCTACACAGGCAGCCCAACCAGACTGGACACCACTCCCAAGCACCCCTCACCAGTGACAGCCCCCACAGGCAGCCATCTCCAGAATGGACACCCCCCACAGACAGCCCTCTCCAGACTGGACACCACCTCCAGCACGCCTCACCTTTGACACTCCCAGTACCCCTCACCTGTGACACCCCCTACAGGCAGCCCCCTCCAGACTGGACACCACCCCCAGCACCCCTCAACTGTGGCACCCGCGCTTGTCCCCCCTCCAGAATGAACACCCCCCCACAGGCAGCCCCTTCTAGACTGGACACCATCCCCAGGCTCCCTTACCTGTGATACCCCCACAAGCAGACCCCTCCAGAAGGGACACCCCAGCAGGCAGCCCCCTCCAGAAGGGACACCCCACACAGACAGCCCCCTCCAGACTGGACACCACCCACCAGCCCCCCTCACCTGTGACACCCCTGCAGGCCACCCCCTCTAGCCCACAGGTAGCCCCCTTCAGACTGGACACCCTGCCTCAACCCCCCTCACATGCGACACCCCCCTGCAGGCAGCCCCCTCAAAAAGAGACACCCCCCGCAGGCTGCCTTCACCAGAAGGGACACCCCCCATAGGCAGCCCGCTCCAGAAGGGACACCCTTCACAGGCAGCCCCCTCCAGACTGGACACCACCCTAAACCCCCCTCACCTGTGACACCCCCCACAGGCTACCTCCTCCAGAAGGGACACCCCCCACAGGCAGCCTCCTCCAGGCTGGACACCACCCCCCAGCACCCCTCTCCTGTGACATCCCCCGCAGGCTGCCCCCTCCAGAAAGGACAGCCCTCACAGGCAGCCCCCTCTGGACTGGACACCACCCCCCAGCACCCCTCACCTGGGACACCCCGGCAGGGAGCCCCCTCCAAAAGGGACAACCCCCACAGGCAGCCCCCTCCAGACTGGACGCCACCCCCAGCACCCCTCACCTGTGGCACCCCCTGCAGGCCGCCCCCTCCAGCCCGCAGGTAGCCCTCTCCAGACTGGACACCACGCCCAAACCCCCATCAGTTGCGAAACCACCCACAGGCAGCCCAACCAGACTGGACACCACTCCCCAGCACCCCTCACCAGTGACAGCCTTCACAGGCAGCCATCTCCAGAATAGACACCCCCCCACAGACAGCCCCCTCCAGACTGGACACCACCTCCAGCATGCCTCACCTGTGACACCCCCAGTACCCCTCACCTGTGACACCCCCCACAGGCAGCCCCCTCCATACTGGACACCACCCATCATTCCCCCTCACCGGTGACACCCCCCACAGGCCACCCTCTCCAGAAGGGACCCCTGCAGGCAGCCCCCTCTAGAAGAGACACCCCCAACAGGCAGCCCCCTCCAGACTGGACATCACCCCCCACACCCCTCACCTGGGACAGCCCCGCAGGGAGCCCCCTCCAGAAGGGACACTCCCACAGACAGCACCTTCCGGACTGGATGCCACCGCCAGCACCGCTCACCTGGGACACCCCCGCAGGGAGCCCCCTCTAGAAGGGACACCCGACACAGGCAGCCCCCTCCAGACTAGACAACACACCCCAGGCCCCCTCACCTGTGACACCCCCTGCAGGGAGCCCCCCCGTAGAGACACCCCCCACAGGCAGGCCCCTCCAGACTGGACACCACCCACCAGCCCCCCTCACCTGTGACAACTCCCGCAGGCCACCCCCTCCAGAAGGGACTCCTGCAGGCAGCCCCCTCTACAAGGGATACCCCTCACAGGCAGCTGCCTCCAGACTAGAAACCACCCTCCAGCACCCCTCACTTGTTACACCCCCGCAGGCCGCCCCCACCAGAAGGGTCACACTACACAGGCAGTCCCCTCCAGACTGGACACCACCCCCCAGCACCCCTCACCTGTGACACCCTCCACAGGCAGCCCCCTCCAGACTGGACACCACCCCCAGCACCCCTCACTTGTTACACCCCCGCAGGACACCCCCCTTCAGAAGGGACCCACCCCACAGGGAGCCCCCTCCAGACTGAACACCACCCCCAGGACCCCTCTCCTGTGCCCCCCAGCAGGCTTCTCCCTCCAGAAGGGACATCCCCCCACAGGCAGCCCCCTCCAGACTGGACACCACACCCCAGCCCCCCTCACCTGTGACACCCCCAGCAGGCTGCCCCCTCCAGAAGGGACACCCCCCACAGGCAGCCTCCTCCAGAAGGGACACCCACCACAGGCAGCCCCCTCCAGACTAGAAACAACCCTCCAGCACCCCTTACTTGTGACACCCCTGCAGGCCGCCCCCTCCAGAAGGGACCCCTGCAGGCAGCACCCTCTAGAAGAGTCACCCTACACAGGCAGCCCCCTCCAGACTGGACACCACCTCCCAGCACCTCTCACCTGTGACAGCCCCCACAGGCAGCCATCTCCAGAAGGGACACCCCCCACAGACAGCCCCCTCCAGAAGGGACACTTCCACCCGCAGCCCCCTCCAGACTGGATGCCACCACCAGCAACCCTCACCTGGGACACCCCCACAGGGAGCCCCCTCGAAAAGGGACACCCCCCCACAGGCAGCCCCCCCAGACTGGACACCACACCCCTGCACACACCACCTGGGACACCCCTTGCAGGGAGCCCCCTCCAGAAGGGCCACCCCACACAGGCAGCCCCCTCCATACTGGACACCACCCACCAGCCCCCCTCACCTCTGACACCCCCGCAGGCCGCCCCTTCCAGAAGGGACCCCTGCAGGCAGCCCACTCTAGAAGGGACACCCCCCACAGGCAGCCCCCTCCAGACTGGACACCACTCCCAAACCCCCTCACCTGTGACACCCCCAGCAGGCTGCCCCCTCCAGAAGGGACACCCCCCACAGGCAGCCCCCTCCAGAAGGGACACCCACCACAGGCAGCCCCCTCCAGACTAGAAACAACCCTCCAGCACCCCTCACTTGTGACACCCCTGCAGGCCGCCCCCTTCAGAAGGGACCCCTGCAGGCAGCACCCTCTAGAAGAGTCACCCTACACAGGCAGCCATCTCCAGAAGGGACACCCCCCACAGACAGCCCCCTCCAGAAGGGACACTCCCACCCGCAGCCCCCTCCAGACTGGATGCCACCACCAGCAACCCTCACCTGGGACACCCCCACAGGGAGCCCCCTCGAAAAGGGACACCCCCCCCACAGGCAGCCCCCCCAGACTGGACACCACACCCCAGCACACACCACCTGGGACACCCCTTGCAGGGAGCCCCCTCCAGAATGGCCACCCCACACAGGCAGCCCCCTCCATACTGGACACCACCCACCAGCCCCCCTCACCTGTGACACCCCCCGCAGGCCGCCCCTTCCAGAAGGGACCCCTGCAGGCAGCCCCCTCTAGAAGGGACACCCCCCACAGGCAGCCCCCTCCAGACTGGACACCACTCCCAAACCCCCTCACCTGTGACACCCCCAGCAGGCTGCCCCCTCCAGAAGGGACACCCCCCACAGGCAGACCCCTCCAGAAGGGACACCCACCACAGGCAGCCTCCTCCAGACTAGAAACCACCCTCCAGCACCCCTCCCTCGTGACACCCCTGCAGGCTGCCCCCTCCAGAAGGGCCACTCCACACATGCAGCCCCCTCCATACCAGACACCACCTACCAGCCCCCCTCACCTGTGACACCCCCCTGCAGGCCGCCCCCTCCAGAAGGGACCCCTGCAGGCAGCACCCTCTAGAAGAGTCACCCTACACAGGCAGCCCCCTACAGACTGGACACCACCCCCGCACACTTCACCTGGGACAGACCCGCAGGGAGCCCCCTCCAGAAGGGACACTCCCACCCGCAGCACCCTCCAGACTAGATGCCACCACCAGCAACCCTCACCTAGGACACCCCTGCAGGAAGCCCCCTCGAAAAGGGAGACACCCCCCACAGGCAGCCCCCCCAGACTGGACACCACCCACCAGCCCCCTTCACCTGTGACTCCCCCCGTAGGCCGCCCCTCCCAGAAGGGACCCCTGCAGGCAGCCCCCTCTAGAAGGGACACCCCCCACAGGCAGCCCCCTCCAGACTGGACACCACTCCCAAACCCCCTCTCCTGTGACACCCCCAGCAGGCTGCCCCCTCCAGAAGGGACACCCACCACAGGCAGCCGCCTCCAGACTAGAAACCACTCTCCAGCACCCCTCACTTGTGACACCCCTGCAGGCAGCCATCTCCAGAAGGGATCCCTGCAGGCAGCACCCTCTAGAAGAGTCACCCTACACAGACAGCCCCCTCCATACTGGACACCACCCCCCAGCACCCCACAGGCAGCCATCTCCAGAAGGGACACCCCCACAGGCAGCCCCTTTACCTGTGACACCCCGAGCACCCTCACCTGTGACACACTCCACAGGCAGCCCCCTACAGACTGGACACCACCCCCGCACCCCTCACCTGGGACAGCCCCGCAGGGAGCCCCCTCCGGAAGGGAGACTCCCACCCGCAGCCCCCTCCAGACTGGATGCCACCGCCAGCAACCCTCACCTGGGACACCCCCGCAGGGAGCCCCATCCAGAAGGGACACCCCCCACAGGCAGCCCCCTCCAGACTTTACACCACCCCCCAGCATCCCTCACCTGGGACACCCCCTGCAGGGAGCCTCCTCCAGAAGGGACACCCCACACAGGCAGCCCCCTCCAGACTGGACACCACCCACCATCCCCCCTCACCTGTGACAACCCCCGCAGGCCGCCCCTCCAGAAGGGACTCCTGCAGGCAGCCCGCTCTAGAAGAGACACCCCCCACAGGCAGCCCCCTCCAGACTGGACACCACTCCCAACCCCCCTCACCTGTGACACCCCCAGCAGACTGCCCCCTCCAGAAGGGACACCCCCCACAGGCAGCCCCCTCCAGAAGGGACACCCACCACAGGCAGCCGCCTCCAGTCTAGAAACCACACTCCAGCACCCCTCACTTGTGACACTCCTGATGGCCGCCCCCGCCAGAAGGGTCACCCTACACAGGCAGCCCCCTCCAGACTGGACACCACCCCCAGCACCCCTCACCTGTGACACCCCCAGCACCCCTCACCTGTGACACCTTCCACAGGCAGCCCCCTCCAGACTGGACACCACCCCCAGCACCCCTCACCTGTGACACCCCCCGCAGGCCGCCCCCTTCAGAAGGCACCCACCCCACAGGCAGCCCCCTCCAGACTGAATACCACCCCCAGGACCCCTCTCCTGTGTCCCCCCGCAGGCTTCTCCCTCCAGAAGGAACACCCCCCGACAGGCAGCCCCCCTCCAGACTGGACACCATCCCCCAGCACCCCTCACCTGTGACACCCCCCACAGACCACCCCCTCCATAAGGGACACCCCCCACAGGTAGCCCCTTCCAGACTGGACACCACCCCCCCCCAGTACCCCTCATCTGTGACACCCCCCACAGGCAGCCCCCTCCAGAAGTGACACCCCCCACAGGCAGCTCCCTCTAGACTGGATACCACCCCCAGGCCCCCTTACCTGTGATACCCCCACAAGCTGTCCCCTCCAGAAAGGACACCCCTGCAAGCAGCCCCCTCCAGAAGGGACACCCCCCCCAGGCTGCCTTCTCCAGAAGGGACACCGCCCGCAGGCAGCCCCCTCCAGAAGGGACACCCTCCACAGGCCGCCCCCTCCAGACTGGACACCATGCCCCAACCCCCCTCACATGTCACACCCCCCGCAGGCAGCCCCTCCAGAAGGGACACCCCACACCAGCCCTTCTCACCTATGACACCCCCCGCAGGCTGCCTTCTCCAGAAGGGACACCGCCCGCAGGCAGCCCCCTCCAGAAGGGACACCCTCCACAGGCCGCCCCCTCCAGACTGGTCACCACTGCCCAGGCCCCCTCACCTGTGACACCCCCTGCAGGGAGCCCCCTCCAGAAGGGACATCCCCCACAGGCAGCCCCCTCCATTCTTTACACCACCCCCCAGCACCCCTCACCTGGGACACCCCCTGCCGGGAGCCTCCTCCAGAAGGGACACCCCACACAGGCAGCCCCCTCCAGACTGGACACCACCCACCAGCCCCCCTCACCTGTGACAACCCCCGCAGGCCGCCCCCTCCAGAAGGGACTCCTTCAGGCAGCCCCCTCTAGAAGGGACACCCCCCACAGGCAGCCTCCTCCAGACTGGACACCACTCCCAACCCCCCTCACCTGTGACACCCCCAGCAGGCTGCCCCCTCCAGAAGTGACACCCCCACAGGCAGCCGCCTCCAGACTAGAAACCACCCCCCAGCACCCCTCACCTGTGACAGCCCCACAGGCAGACATCTCCAGAAGGGACACCCCCCACAGACAGCCCCCTCCAGACTGGACACCACCCCAGCACCCCTCACCTGTGACACCTTCCACAGGCAGCCCCCTCCAGACTGGACACCCTTCAGAAGGGACCCACTGCACATGCAGCCCCCTCCAGACTGAACACCACCCCCAGGACCCCTCTCCTGTGCCCCCCCCGCAGGCTTCTCCCTCCAGAAGGGACACCCCCCCACAGGCAGCTCCCCTCCGGACTGGACACCACCCCCAGCACCCCTCACCTGTGACACCCCCTACAGACAGCCACCTCCAGAAGGGACACACCAGACAGGCAGCCCCCTCCAAAATGGACACCACCCCCAGTACCCCTCATCTGTGACACCCCCCACAGGCAGCCCCCTCCATAAGTGACACCCCCCACAGGCAGCCCCTTCCAGACTGGACACCACCCCCAGGCCCCCTTACCTGTGACACCTCCACAAGCTGCCCCCTCCAGAAAGGACACCCCTGCAAGCAGCCCCCTCCAGAAGGGACACCCCCTCCAGACTGGACACCACCCCCAGCACCCCTCACCTGTGACACCCCCTACAGACAGCCACCTCCAGAAGGGACACAGCAGACAGGCAGCCCCCTCCAAAATGGACACCACCCACCAGTCCTCCTCACCTGTGACACCCCCCACAGGCCTCCCCCTCCAGACGGGACACCCTCCACAGGCCGCCCCCTCCAGACTGGACACCACCCCCAGCACCCCTCAACTGTGGCACCCGCGCTTGTCCCCCCTCCAGAATGAACACCCCCCCACAGGCAGCCCCTTCTAGACTGGACACCATCCCCAGGCTCCCTTACCTGTGATACCCCCACAAGCAGACCCCTCCAGAAGGGACACCCCAGCAGGCAGCCCCCTCCAGAAGGGACACCCCACACAGACAGCCCCCTCCAGACTGGACACCACCCACCAGCCCCCCTCACCTGTGACACCCCTGCAGGCCACCCCCTCTAGCCCGCAGGTAGCCCCCTTCAGACTGGACACCCTGCCTCAACCCCCCTCACATGCGACACCCCCCTGCAGGCAGCCCCCTCAAAAAGAGACACCCCCCGCAGGCTGCCTTCACCAGAAGGGACACCCCCCATAGGCAGCCCGCTCCAGAAGGGACACCCTTCACAGGCAGCCCCCTCCAGACTGGACACCACCCTAAACCCCCCTCACCTGTGACACCCCCCACAGGCTACCTCCTCCAGAAGGGACACCCCCCACAGGCAGCCTCCTCCAGGCTGGACACCACCCCCCAGCACCCCTCTCCTGTGACATCCCCCGCAGGCTGCCCCCTCCAGAAAGGACAGCCCTCACAGGCAGCCCCCTCTGGACTGGACACCACCCCCCAGCACCCCTCACCTGGGACACCCCGGCAGGGAGCCCCCTCCAAAAGGGACAACCCCCACAGGCAGCCCCCTCCAGACTGGACGCCACCCCCAGCACCCCTCACCTGTGGCACCCCCTGCAGGCCGCCCCCTCCAGCCCGCAGGTAGCCCTCTCCAGACTGGACACCACGCCCAAACCCCCATCAGTTGCGAAACCACCCACAGGCAGCCCAACCAGACTGGACACCACTCCCCAGCACCCCTCACCAGTGACAGCCTTCACAGGCAGCCATCTCCAGAATAGACACCCCCCCACAGACAGCCCCCTCCAGACTGGACACCACCTCCAGCATGCCTCACCTGTGACACCCCCAGTACCCCTCACCTGTGACACCCCCCACAGGCAGCCCCCTCCATACTGGACACCACCCATCATTCCCCCTCACCGGTGACACCCCCCACAGGCCACCCTCTCCAGAAGGGACCCCTGCAGGCAGCCCCCTCTAGAAGAGACACCCCCAACAGGCAGCCCCCTCCAGACTGGACATCACCCCCCACACCCCTCACCTGGGACAGCCCCGCAGGGAGCCCCCTCCAGAAGGGACACTCCCACAGACAGCACCTTCCGGACTGGATGCCACCGCCAGCACCGCTCACCTGGGACACCCCCGCAGGGAGCCCCCTCTAGAAGGGACACCCGACACAGGCAGCCCCCTCCAGACTAGACAACACACCCCAGGCCCCCTCACCTGTGACACCCCCTGCAGGGAGCCCCCCCGTAGAGACACCCCCCACAGGCAGGCCCCTCCAGACTGGACACCACCCACCAGCCCCCCTCACCTGTGACAACTCCCGCAGGCCACCCCCTCCAGAAGGGACTCCTGCAGGCAGCCCCCTCTACAAGGGATACCCCTCACAGGCAGCTGCCTCCAGACTAGAAACCACCCTCCAGCACCCCTCACTTGTTACACCCCCGCAGGCCGCCCCCACCAGAAGGGTCACACTACACAGGCAGTCCCCTCCAGACTGGACACCACCCCCCAGCACCCCTCACCTGTGACACCCTCCACAGGCAGCCCCCTCCAGACTGGACACCACCCCCAGCACCCCTCACTTGTTACACCCCCGCAGGACACCCCCCTTCAGAAGGGACCCACCCCACAGGGAGCCCCCTCCAGACTGAACACCACCCCCAGGACCCCTCTCCTGTGCCCCCCAGCAGGCTTCTCCCTCCAGAAGGGACATCCCCCCACAGGCAGCCCCCTCCAGACTGGACACCACACCCCAGCCCCCCTCACCTGTGACACCCCCAGCAGGCTGCCCCATCCAGAAGGGACACCCCCCACAGGCAGCCCCCTCCAGAAGGGACACCCACCACAGGCAGCCCCCTCCAGACTAGAAACAACCCTCCAGCACCCCTCACTTGTGACACCCCTGCAGGCCGCCCCCTCCAGAAGGGACCCCTGCAGGCAGCACCCTCTAGAAGAGTCACCCTACACAGGCAGCCCCCTCCAGACTGGACACCACCTCCCAGCACCTCTCACCTGTGACAGCCCCCACAGGCAGCCATCTCCAGAAGGGACACCCCCCACAGACAGCCCCCTCCAGAAGGGACACTTCCACCCGCAGCCCCCTCCAGACTGGATGCCACCACCAGCAACCCTCACCTGGGACACCCCCACAGGGAGCCCCCTCGAAAAGGGACACCCCCCCACAGGCAGCCCCCCCAGACTGGACACCACACCCCAGCACACACCACCTGGGACACCCCTTGCAGGGAGCCCCCTCCAGAAGGGCCACCCCACACAGGCAGCCCCCTCCATACTGGACACCACCCACCAGCCCCCCTCACCTCTGACACCCCCGCAGGCCGCCTCTTCCAGAAGGGACCCCTGCAGGCAGCCCACTCTAGAAGGGACACCCCCCACAGGCAGCCCCCTCCAGACTGGACACCACTCCCAAACCCCCTCACCTGTGACACCCCCAGCAGGCTGCCCCCTCCAGAAGGGACACCCCCCACAGGCAGCCCCCTCCAGAAGGGACACCCACCACAGGCAGCCCCCTCCAGACTAGAAACAACCCTCCAGCACCCCTCACTTGTGACACCCCTGCAGGCCGCCCCCTCCAGAAGGGACCCCTGCAGGCAGCACCCTCTAGAAGAATCACCCTACACAGGCAGCCATCTCCAGAAGGGACACCCCCCACAGACAGCCCCCTCCAGAAGGGACACTCCCACCCGCAGCCCCCTCCAGACTGGATGCCACCACCAGCAACCCTCACCTGGGACACCCCCACAGGGAGCCCCCTCGAAAAGGGACACCCCCCCCACAGGCAGCCCCCCCAGACTGGACACCACACCCCAGCACACACCACCTGGGACACCCCTTGCAGGGAGCCCCCTCCAGAATGGCCACCCCACACAGGCAGCCCCCTCCATACTGGACACCACCCACCAGCCCCCCTCACCTGTGACACCCCCCGCAGGCCGCCCCTTCCAGAAGGGACCCCTGCAGGTGCCCCCTCTAGAAGGGACACCCCCCACAGGCAGCCCCCTCCAGACTGGACACCACTCCCAAACCCCCTCACCTGTGACACCCCCAGCAGGCTGCCCCCTCCAGAAGGGACACCCCCCACAGGCAGACCCCTCCAGAAGGGACACCCACCACAGGCAGCCTCCTCCAGACTAGAAACCACCCTCCAGCACCCCTCCCTCGTGACACCCCTGCAGGCCGCCCCCTCCAGAAGGGCCACTCCACACATGCAGCCCCCTCCATACCAGACACCACCTACCAGCCCCCCTCACCTGTGACACCCCCCTGCAGGCCGCCCCCTCCAGAAGGGACCCCTGCAGGCAGCACCCTCTAGAAGAGTCACCCTACACAGGCAGCCCCCTACAGACTGGACACCACCCCCGCACACTTCACCTGGGACAGACCCGCAGGGAGCCCCCTCCAGAAGGGACACTCCCACCCGCAGCACCCTCCAGACTAGATGCCACCACCAGCAACCCTCACCTAGGACACCCCTGCAGGAAGCCCCCTCGAAAAGGGAGACACCCCCCACAGGCAGCCCCCCCAGACTGGACACCACCCACCAGCCCCCTTCACCTGTGACTCCCCCCGTAGGCCGCCCCTCCCAGAAGGGACCCCTGCAGGCAGCCCCCTCTAGAAGGGACACCCCCCACAGGCAGCCCCCTCCAGACTGGACACCACTCCCAAACCCCCTCTCCTGTGACACCCCCAGCAGGCTGCCCCCTCCAGAAGGGACACCCACCACAGGCAGCCGCCTCCAGACTAGAAACCACTCTCCAGCACCCCTCACTTGTGACACCCCTGCAGGCAGCCATCTCCAGAAGGGATCCCTGCAGGCAGCACCCTCTAGAAGAGTCACCCTACACAGACAGCCCCCTCCATACTGGACACCACCCCCCAGCACCCCACAGGCAGCCATCTCCAGAAGGGACACCCCCACAGGCAGCCCCTTCACCTGTGACACCCCCAGCACCCTCACCTGTGACACACTCCACAGGCAGCCCCCTACAGACTGGACACCACCCCCGCACCCCTCACCTGGGACAGCCCCGCAGGGAGCCCCCTCCGGAAGGGAGACTCCCACCCGCAGCCCCCTCCAGACTGGATGCCACCGCCAGCAACCCTCACCTGGGACACCCCCGCAGGGAGCCTCCTCCAGAAGGGACACCCCACACAGGCAGCCCCCTCCAGACTGGACACCACCCACCATCCCCCCTCACCTGTGACAACCCCCGCAGGCCGCCCCTCCAGAAGGGACTCCTGCAGGCAGCCCGCTCTAGAAGAGACACCCCCCACAGGCAGCCCCCTCCAGACTGGACACCACTCCCAACCCCCCTCACCTGTGACACCCCCAGCAGACTGCCCCCTCCAGAAGGGACACCCCCCACAGGCAGCCCCCTCCAGAAGGGACACCCACCACAGGCAGCCGCCTCCAGTCTAGAAACCACACTCCAGCACCCCTCACTTGTGACACTCCTGATGGCCGCCCCCGCCAGAAGGGTCACCCTACACAGGCAGCCCCCTCCAGACTGGACACCACCCCCAGCACCCCTCACCTGTGACAGCCCCACAGGCATACATCTCCAGAAGGGACACCCCCCACAGACAGCCCCCTCCAGACTGGACACCACCCCAGCACCCCTCACCTGTGACACCCCCAGCACCCCTCACCTGTGACACCTTCCACAGGCAGCCCCCTCCAGACTGGACACCACCCCCAGCACCCCTCACCTGTGACACCCCCCGCAGGCCGCCCCCTTCAGAAGGCACCCACCCCACAGGCAGCCCCCTCCAGACTGAATACCACCCCCAGGACCCCTCTCCTGTGTCCCCCCGCAGGCTTCTCCCTCCAGAAGGAACACCCCCCGACAGGCAGCCCCCCTCCAGACTGGACACCATCCCCCAGCACCCCTCACCTGTGACACCCCCCACAGACCACCCCCTCCATAAGGGACACCCCCCACAGGTAGCCCCTTCCAGACTGGACACCACCCCCCCCAGTACCCCTCATCTGTGACACCCCCCACAGGCAGCCCCCTCCAGAAGTGACACCCCCCACAGGCAGCTCCCTCTAGACTGGATACCACCCCCAGGCCCCCTTACCTGTGATACCCCCACAAGCTGTCCCCTCCAGAAAGGACACCCCTGCAAGCAGCCCCCTCCAGAAGGGACACCCCCCCCAGGCTGCCTTCTCCAGAAGGGACACCGCCCGCAGGCAGCCCCCTCCAGAAGGGACACCCTCCACAGGCCGCCCCCTCCAGACTGGACACCATGCCCCAACCCCCCTCACATGTCACACCCCCCGCAGGCAGCCCCTCCAGAAGGGACACCCCACACCAGCCCTTCTCACCTATGACACCCCCCGCAGGCTGCCTTCTCCAGAAGGGACACCGCCCGCAGGCAGCCCCCTCCAGAAGGGACACCCTCCACAGGCCGCCCCCTCCAGACTGGTCACCACTGCCCAGGCCCCCTCACCTGTGACACCCCCTGCAGGGAGCCCCCTCCAGAAGGGACATCCCCCACAGGCAGCCCCCTCCATTCTTTACACCACCCCCCCAGCACCCCTCACCTGGGACACCCCCTGCCGGGAGCCTCCTCCAGAAGGGACACCCCACACAGGCAGCCCCCTCCAGACTGGACACCACCCACCAGCCCCCCTCACCTGTGACAACCCCCGCAGGCCGCCCCCTCCAGAAGGGACTCCTTCAGGCAGCCCCCTCTAGAAGGGACACCCCCCACAGGCAGCCTCCTCCAGACTGGACACCACTCCCAACCCCCCTCACCTGTGACACCCCCAGCAGGCTGCCCCCTCCAGAAGTGACACCCCCACAGGCAGCCGCCTCCAGACTAGAAACCACCCCCCAGCACCCCTCACCTGTGACAGCCCCACAGGCAGACATCTCCAGAAGGGACACCCCCCACAGACAGCCCCCTCCAGACTGGACACCACCCCAGCACCCCTCACCTGTGACACCTTCCACAGGCAGCCCCCTCCAGACTGGACACCCTTCAGAAGGGACCCACTGCACATGCAGCCCCCTCCAGACTGAACACCACCCCCAGGACCCCTCTCCTGTGCCCCCCCCGCAGGCTTCTCCCTCCAGAAGGGACACCCCCCCACAGGCAGCTCCCCTCCGGACTGGACACCATCCCCCAGCACCCCTCACCTGCGACACCCCCCACAGACCACCCCCTCCATAAGTGACACCCCCCACAGGCAGCCCCTTCCAGACTGGACACCACCCCCAGTACCCCTCATCTGTGACACCCCCCACAGGCAGCCCCCTCCATAAGTGACACCCCCCACAGGCAGCCCCTTCCAGACTGGACACCACCCCCAGGCCCCCTTACCTGTGACACCTCCACAAGCTGCCCCCTCCAGAAAGGACACCCCTGCAAGCAGCCCCCTCCAGAAGGGACACCCCCTCCAGACTGGACACCACCCCCAGCACCCCTCACCTGTGACACCCCCTACAGACAGCCACCTCCAGAAGGGACACACCAGACAGGCAGCCCCCTCCAAAATGGACACCACCCACCAGTCCTCCTCACCTGTGACACCGCCCACAGGCCTCCCCCTCCAGACGGGACACCACCCACCAGCCCCTCTCACCTGTGACACCCCCTGCAGGCTGCCTTCTCCAGAAGAGACACTGCCCGCAGGCAGCCACCTCCAGAAGGGACAACCTCGACAGGCAGCCCCCTCCAGACTGGACACCACCCTCCAACCCCCCTCACTTGTGACACCCCCTGCAGTCCCCCCCTCCAGAAGGGACACCCCCTGTTAGGGAGAATTCTCTTATTAACGCTAATTTCCCTTACCTATAGAGTCCCCCAGCAGCTTTGCTGGATTCCGGGGGTTTATTTTTTTCTCCTGCTAAGAGTGAGACTCTTTTTCCCTCTCTTAGACATATATTTTCATGTGTGTTTGAGGCTATTTTCGTGCTTATGGCCTATGGGATTTTTCTCACCCGATAGGTGTCATCTTGTTCATGTGTGTTCCACAGCACCCTCCGTGCAGTAACACAGGGGTGTCATAGTGATCCCCAAACATACTGTCTCCCAGGGAATGTAAAGTTACCATTGACTTTACTAGCCAATTCTTATGAACAGAACCAGTACAAACCATCTTATATGGAAGTACAGGAGGGGTTAATAATTTTTCCCCTGTGTCTGTTTTGTAGGTGACAATGTCTACTCCCACTTTTATCAAAGTATGTCTGGTGGCAGTGGTTCTACCATTTTTCGTTTTACCGCAAATATTTTCCTACGGGATTTTCCCATTGTTCGAGGCTATTTTTTTAAATAGTAGCCTCGAATATACCACCGGTTTATTTAAATAATAATACTTCTCCGGTTAGGTTTTTTTGCCATATCTTTTTTTATAAATCTTTCTCGAGTCTTGCTCTATAACTTTAAATCACAGGTCGAGACCCTTTGCTCGTCCATTTGAGAAATATTCTCTATCTTCAGAGAGCTGGAGACTCCTTCCACACCCCCTTCTTCTCTCCTCAGGGATAAAGCCTGGTGTAACACAATCCAGTCAGCCATGCTGAACAAGCTTGAAACTTTGCAGGCAAAGATCATCGCTCATCAAAAAGCTCTGGCCATACTCATAGCCAAGAGTCACAATAACCCACTTCCACCTAAGACCATCCCCAGTTGCTCCCCGGTGTTTGACTTTAAAGACATGAGCGAAACAGAAGTCATCACACTTCTCCAGTCTATCAAACCATCAAATTGTAAAGGAGATGCCTGCCCAGCACAGGTCATCAAGGACTGTGCACCCTCCCTAGCCCCATTCATCACAGCATTCATCAATGCCTCCTTCCGGTCCGGCCATGTCCCCCTTGGTCTCAAAGAAGCGTGGGTTCGTCCGCTGCTTAAAAAACCCTCCCTGGACCCTACCGTCCCGGGAAATTACCGGCCCATAACCACTGTCCCCTTCCTCTTAAAAATCTTGGACAAAGCAGCCTACCTGCAAGTTCAGAAATTCCTTGAAGAGAACCATCTCCTTGGCCTACGGCAATCAGGGTTCAGACCTCGGCACGGCACAGAAACTGCCCTCCTTGACCTGAAAAACCAGATCGATGACCTCAGAGACGCAGACAAACCTGCACTCCTACTGCTCCTAGACCTCTCTGCTGCGTTTGATCTAGTTGATCACAAGACCCTGTGCCACCACCTTTCCACAGCAGCAAACTTTTCCACCAAGGCCTGCAAATGGATTACTTCATTTCTGCAAGACAGAGCAATGAGGGTTTTCTCTGACTCCTCCTGTGCAACCCCCAGCACCATCAAATGCGGGGTTCCACAAGGCTCCTGTATTGCCCCCACTCTATACAACCTCTTCACCAGGCCACTATTCAAAATCCTGGATGCCCTGGGAATCTCATATACTAACTATGCAGATGACACCCAGGTGCTCATCCCCCTCACGGGTGATTACCAATCTGACACTAACACCCTCAACTCCATCTATGCGACTATCCAATCCTGGATGGCAGAAAATTGGCTCTGTCTCAACAGTGAGAAGACCGAGCTTCTACTGGTAGGCTCCCCCTCCACCCTGAACAAACTTGACCAACTATACTCCTCCTTCACCATTGATGACATCCCTATCACTGTCTCACAATCAATTAAAACACTGGGTGTATACCTGGAACCTAACCTATCTATGGACAGACAGGTCAACGCCATTGCATCCACCTCTGCCTACCACTCCAAACTCATCAACACAATAAGACCCTTCCTGTCACAACAAAATTGCCTTACCATTGCCAGGGCCATAATCGGATCCAGATTGGACTACTGTAATGCCCTCCTGGTAGGCACCTCAGCCAAGAATCTTGCTAAACTACAAATTGTTCAGAACAATGCTCTCAGGGCCGCTACTGGAATCTCACGTAGGGATCATATCTCTGCACTCAGAAGGCAGGTCCACTGGCTACCAGTCAAAGAAAGGATCATATTCAAAACCCTTGCCTTGACACACAAGTGCCTTCATGATCAGGCACCCCCCTACCTGGCACAGAGAATCTCTAAACCCCCTTCCTCCAGGCCCACCAGAACCCCCTACTCCAACTTGATTGCTATTCCTAGGACACGCAAAGTCCGGGCTGGCGGCACCAGTTTCCCAACTATGGCAGCCACCCACTGGAACTCACTCCCCCCTCACATTAGGACTATTGACTCCCATGCAGCCTTCCGCAAGGCCATCAAAACCAGTCTCTTTGTATGACTTGCATTGTGCAACCGCAATCCCCGCAATGTACCATGATCTAAATATGTATGTAACCCTATACCATGCATTGTATCGTCACTAAGTCTATCTACCTGGGCGGCTTCACTGTAACCCTTAAGCGAGCCTTCTTTGAGTACTGCTATAGCGCCGCGATGCCTGTGGGCTGTAGTGCGCTCTACAAATATAAATAAATAAATAAATAAATTTGGCGGGCTTCTGGACAGAATCCCTCCTTCAGGCGCCAGCAAGTCTGGGGTAGACAGGATATGTGGGAGGGGGATTAGGTACCCTGGACAGGGTTGCCTAAGCAACCCAAGTCGCACTCTGCCCTGATAGGCTGGGTGGTTATCCCGCCAGGATAACCACCCCGCTGTGTGAGGGACAGCTAGGCTGTATGAATAGAGGTTTTCTGCATAAAAGCAGGGATCTGAGGACTGGAAGACATCACCACTGGACCTGAGAAATCCGAAGAGGAGAGAAGCTGAAGACATCTGCAATGACTAAACCACCAGGGAAGCCCTGCTGTAGGCCCTCACCACTTTTCTCTAACGACAAGAGAAGATCTTCACCTGCAAGAGCCTTCTTCCCTTGAGCTGGTGGGGCCAACCAGTTCGTCAATCGCCTTCCAGGACTTTCCTTGGTCGAATCGCCAGTGCCAAGCACCAGTCCACCGCAACAGCGATTTAAAGGAGCGTACCTTTTACTCTGTTTGGCACCAATGCGGCTGGTTTCTTCCCTGGGCAGTGCAGTGACTCAAACCTTCCTCCATGACGAGAGCTTCTCTTCCTCTGCTGGACCCCCCAAACTTCAGGTACTGCCAGGAAATACCACAGGAGCCTCCTCAACTTTTAAGGTACATTGTTCCGCCAGGCTTCCCGTTTCGTTTGGTATTGCTAAAGGTGTTTGAAATCCTTTACTTACCTTCTGGGATGGTCGACCCTATCATCTAACATTATCTTTTTACCTTCTGCACCCTCCTTTTCAACTGCTAAACAAATACTTGACTGCAGCTACTAGAACTGTTTGATCCTGGGCACATTGCCTTGTATTATTGACTCTGGCACAGGCCTATTGACCTCGGCTATTCCAGTTGCAACTGCCTTCTCTAGATTGCTTTTCATCAAGTAATATGTTGGTGGACCTAAACTCTTATAACCACCCTTTCCTTCCCCTTTATATATTGCTGAAGTGCCATTCCGCTCGGTTTTCACCCAAGTATTGTTTGTGCTAAAGTGCTACCTTGCCTAACTTGTTCACAATCCAATTGGGAAGTGTTGCGGGTGTGTTTAGGAGTCTAATCCTGTAGAACTTGTCCTTTCCCTAGAGTGCCATTTCTGTTGGGTTCTCACTGTGCCATTTGGTACAGTTTTCACTCTTACCCAAACTTGTCTACAATTTAACTAGGGCATTGTGTATACTTTTCTTGACTGTTTTAACTTGCTTTAATGATAGTGATTTGTGTGTTGAGTTAAGAGTGTGTACAAATAAATATATATATTCTTTTTAACACAAAGCTTTGGTCAGTCTTTCCTTGTTCCATAGTACTGTGGTCCTATTGTGTAAACTCTGAATACTGCTCATCTCCGTCTTGAGATAATTCTGACTGCTCAGCCACAGCTACCAACTAAATCTGTGTGGTACAGACGGATACCAAAGGGGATTTATTGCATATACCTGTAGTCTTAATCTTCTGCAGTGCTCCCTAAGGGAACTACATAGTATTCTGCCTAACACCCTCCACAGGCAGCCCCCTCCAGTCTGGACACCACTCCTAACCCCCCTCAATTGTGACACCCCCCACAGTCAGCCCCCTCCAGACTAGAAACCACCCTCCAGCACCCCTCACCTGTGACACCCCCCACAGTCAGCCCCCTCCAGACTGGACATCACCCCAGCACCTCTACCTGTGACACCCCCTGCAGGCTGCCCCCCTCCAGAAGGGGCACACCACATAGTAGCCCCCTCCAGACTGGTACCACACCCCAGCACCCTTCACCTGTGACACCCCCCACAGGCAGCCCCCTCCTGAAGGTACACACCCCACAGCAGCCCCCTCCAGACTGGACACCACGCCCAGCACCCCTCTCCTGTGTCCCCCCCGCAGGCATCCCCCAGCAGAAAGGACACCCCCCACAGACAACACCCCTCCAGATGGACACCACCCCCAGCACCCCTCACCTGTGACACCCCCCACAGACTGCCTCCTCCATAAGGGACACCCGCCACAGGCAGCCCCTTCCAAACGGGACCCCACCTCCCCAGCACCCCTCACCTGTGACACTCCCTCCAGAAGGAACACCCCCCACAGGCACCCCCCTCCAGACTGGACACCACCCACCCAGCACCCCTCAGCTGTGACACCCCCCAAAGGCAGCCCCCTCCAGGAGGGACACCCCCCACAGGCAGCTTCCTGTAGACTGTTCACCAACCCCAGCCCCACTTACCTGTGACACCCCCACAAGCCACCCCCTCGAGAAGGGACATCCCCGCAGGCAGCCCCCTCCAGAAAGGACACCACCCCCAGCACCACTCACCTGCAACACCCCCTGTAGGCAGCCAACTCCAGAAGGGACACCGCACACAGGCATCCCCTCCAGACTGGACACCACCCACCAGCCCCCCTCACCTGTGACACCCTCCCCAGGCCGCCCCCTCCAGAAGGGACACCCCCCACAGGCAGCCCCCTCCAGACTGGACACCACACCCCAACCCGCTCACATGCGACACCCCTCTCAGGCAGCCCCCTCCAGAAGGAACACCCACCACAGGCAGCCCCTTCCAGACTGGACCCTCCCACCAGCACCCCTCTCCTGTGACACCCACGCAGGCTACCCCCAGCAGAAAGGACACCCCCCACAGACAACACCCCTCCAGATGGACACTACCCCCAGGCAGCCCCCTCCAGAAAGGACACCCCCCACAGGCAGCCCCCTCCTGAAGGTACACACCCCACAGCAGCCCCCTCCAGACTGGACACCACGCCCAGCACCCCTCTCCTGTGTCCCCCCCGCAGGCATCCCCCAGCAGAAAGGACACCCCCCACAGACAACACCCCTCCAGATGGACACCACCCCCAGGCAGCCCCCTCCAGAAAGGACACCCCCCACAGCCAGCCCCCTCCAGACTGGACACCACCCCCAGCACCCCTCACCTGTGACACCCCCCACAGACTGCCTCCTCCATAAGGGACACCCGCCACAGGCAGCCCCTTCCAAACTGGACCCCACCTCCCCAGCACCCCTCACCTGTGACACTCCCTCCAGAAGGAACACCCCCCACAGGCATCCCCCTCCAGACTGGACACCACCCACCCAGCACCCCTCAGCTGTGACACCCCCCAAAGGCAGCCCCCTCCAGGAGGGACACCCCCCACAGGCAGCTTCCTGTAGACTGTTCACCAACCCCAGCCCCACTTACCTGTGACACCCCCACAAGCCACCCCCTCGAGAAGGGACATCCCCGCAGGCAGCCCCCTCCAGAAAGGACACCCCCCACAGGCACCCCCCTCCAGACTGGACACCACCCCCAGCACCACTCACCTGCGACACCCCCTGTAGGCAGCCAACTCCAGAAGGGCCACCGCACACAGGCAGCCCCTCCAGACTGGACACCACCCACCAGCCCCCCTCACCTGTGACACCCTCCCCAGGCCGCCCCCTCCAGAAGGGACACCCCCCACAGGCAGCCCCCTCCAGACTGGACACCACACCCCAACCCCCTCACATGCGACACCCCTCTCAGGCAGCCCCCTCCAGAAGGAACACCCACCACAGGCAGCCCCCTCCAGACTGGACCCTCCCACCAGCACCCCTCTCCTGTGACACCCACGCAGGCTACCCCCTCCAGAAGGGACACTCCACACAGGCAGCCCCCTCCAGACTGGATACCACCCCCCAACCCCCTCACCTGTGAAACCCCCACAGGCCGCCCCCTCCAGAAGGGGCGCCGCAGGCAGGCAGCCCCCTCCAGACTGGACACTACCCCAGCACCCCTCACCTGTGACACCCCCCACAGGCAGCCCCCTTCAGACTGGACACCACCCCTGCTCCCCTTACCTGTGACCCCCCGCAGGCAGCTCACTCCAGAAGGGACACCCCCACAGGCAGCCCCCTCCAGACTGGACACCACCCCCCAGCATCCCTCACCTGTGACACCCCCCTCCAGAAGGAGCACCCCACACAGGCAGCCCCCTCCAGACTGGAACCCCCACAGGCAGCCCTTTCCAGATGGGACACCCCCACAGGAAGCCCCCTCCAGACTGGACACCACCCCCAGCACCACTCACCTGCGACACCCCCTGTAGGCAGCCAACTCCAGAAGGGACCCCGCACACAGGAAGCCCCTCCAGACTGGACACCACCCACCAGCCCCCCTCACCTGTGACACCCTCCGCAGGCCGCCCCCTCCAGAAAGGCCACCCCCCGCAGGCAGGCCCCTTCAGAAGGGACATCCCCACAGGCAGCCCCCTCCAGACTGGACACCACACCCCAACCCCCTCACATGTGACACCCCTCTCAGGCAGCCCCCTCCAGAAGGAACACCCCCCACAGGCAGCCCCCTCCAGACTGAACCCTCCCACCAGCACCCCTCTCCTGTGACACCCACGCAGGCTAGCCCCTCCAGAAGGGACACTCCACACAGGCAGCCCCCTCCAGACTGGATACCGCCCCCCAGCCCCCTCACCTGTGACACCCCCACAGGCCGCCCCCTCCAGAAGGGGCGCCGCAGGCAGGCAGCCCCCTCCAGACTGGACACTACCCCAGCACCCCTCACCTGTGACACCCCCCACAGGCAGCGGACACCCCACCCACAGGCAGCCCCCTCCAGACTGGACACCACCCCGATCCCCTTACCTGGGACCCCCCCGCAGGCAGCTCCCTCCAGAAGGGACACCCCCACAGGCAGCCCCCTCCAGATTGGACACCACCCCCCAGCATCCCTCACCTGTGACACCCCCCTCCAGAAGGAGCACCCACAGAGGCCGCCCCCTCCAGACTGGACCCCCCCACAGGCAGCCCTTTCCAGATGGGACACCCCCACAGGCAGCCCCCTCCAGACTGGACACCACCCCCCAGCACCCCTCACCTGTAACTCCCCACAGGTAGTCCCCTCCAGACTGGACACCACCCCCAGCACCCCACACCTGGGACACCCCCCGCAGGCAGCCCCCTCCACAAGGGACACCCCCAGAGACAGCCCCCTCCAGACTGGACACCACCCCCAGCACCCCACACCTGTGACACCCCCCCGCAGGCAGTACCCTGACAGTGTGACATCACCACTGCAATGATTGTCTGTTGCTCACTTGAAACTCTGTGGTGTGACTGCGCCATGAATTGCAACATGAATTGCAACATGAACATGTATCCTGCAAATCCAAACAACTGCAATCACTGGAGCTCCATCCATGAGTGGAGCCATCTGCTCACACACCCTTCCTGGCCTTAATCATCCCCAACATACAAATGTGACAAGTGATTGCTAAAACAGGTGCATGCTGGCCATGCCACATTGTCATGGCATCAAAACACAGTGACAGAATGTGTGCCTATGACAGAAGCAAACATACCAAACCTTTGTGCAAGATCCACAAACAATGGGCGGGCGTGTCACATCCTGAGCATGAGTGAGCTGGGTGGCAAAAAACCTGTCAGGGAACTATCACATGATCATTCCATGCATGGGTGATGGTAGGGCAGTCAGAGAAAGCATGGCTCACAGAGACTGGGTTGACAAACACCTGAGAGAAGGCTTTGGGTGATTGCACATGCTGCGGAAGGTGTATGCACATGTGTATTACACAGCAATAGCAAAGTTAAGTGCTATGACGGTGACCATGGAACACTCCCACAGTGAGCCCACGACCCTTCACCCCAACCACAGTGATGCCAAACACAGAGTGATGCAGCACAGGTCAATGTAAATCAAAGTAGACAGTGCACACCCATTCATCTGATTGACATAGCATTACATGTCAGGCACATGTGCATCCTGCCATCCGCAACCATCCCAGCAGCAACAATACACAAGCATACATGCAACAAGACACATGACTTGAAATGGAGAGATACACTGGCTCAAAAATAGAACTGGCAACAGACCGACACACAAATGAAATGCACGAAGTGTGGAATGTATCAAACAGTAAGATATATATTCAATAAATATGTACATCAAAACTTTACAAATGAAACTTAAAGGTGTCCGTGTAAAACATGTTTAAAAAAAAACCTTATGCATAAATAACTATATACAGTAAAAAAGGGAAAGGAATGTCTGAAAAGTCTGGTGAAATTAAAAATTAACTAAAGGAAACCTAAACCTAAATAACTATATACACAGGCAGTGGCTAGTCCATCTCCTTATCTCCAATCTCGCTCAGTCTCTCCACAGGGGTTTCGTCCAGCGCCACATCCTCTTCCCCCAGGCAGGCCTTGGTTGTTGCCTGGAGGGCTTGCAGGGCCTGCAGCATATATGTCTCTATCACATCTGCTTCCCTGCAAGTGGCCTCCAGGATGGCAACACGCCTCCCTGCTCGATACAGCACAACCTCAGCCCTGGCCAACAAAACCCTTACTTCTCGAGCCCTCTGCCTTGATGCTCCGATTTGCTGCCCATAGCGCCGGAACATGGAAGACATCCTTTCCCTGAGGTCCACGTGTTCCTCCCGCCTCACATCGCGCACCTGCCCCCTTTCGATGGGCCCTGAGATAAGTAGCCTCCTCCTCCTCAATGCCTGCTGCTGCCACATTGCCCAGTGCCTCCTTTGTGTGTATGCCCTCCATGCTGATGAGGATACCCGGGGGTGTACAGGCCCGTGCCCTGCTTCTGGGTGCCTGCTGTCCCGCCATTGCCAGTGACCCTGTCTGTGCCTGGGAAGGCACAGTGACTACCTCAGGTGATTGACCTTCGACTCCCAACTCGGGCAGGATGTTGGCTCCACCAGCCATGGCAATGTAGGTGGGACTGGTGCACAGGGGGCCCTGGTGGTATCTGGGCTGGAAGGCACCCCGCAGCGCGACTGGCACACAGAGGAGGAAGACGAGGAAGGCGTTGCATTACTGAACAGCCCATGCAGCACAAACTGGAACAGACATGTTGCAAACCAGCTGATGAGGCGCATACCTCATCATGATGAGGTGCAAGCAGTCTAAGTGTAGCATGCACATCATCATGGATGACGGCTGTACGCCCCACCACCCAGGCCTGCATGGGTAGCACACAGTCTGGAATGGCAACAGCAGATGGCAGCGGGTGTTGGTCTGTGTGGACACAGCCTACACCAGGGGCTGGGTCTGGGTGGAGGCTTCCCGGAAGGCGCATACAGCTGCATCTGCTGGCCCAGGGACAAGAATTTACATAGGCACCTCCAAGGTGGCCTGCACAGCCTCATGCCCCAGGGACTGCAGTAGTCACGCCCACCTCAACACCCCCACCTGACCCCATGGGCTGTGCTTCAACAGCCACCTCCTCCCCCTCAACCCCCGCCAACCTGAATGACTCTGGGGCGTCTAACATAATGGATGGCGCCTGTGTGGCATCACCTGTCCCCCCCCGCTGCTGAGGAGTTCACTCCCACCTTCGCCCTCTTGGACTTCCCCCCAGCAGTATTGCCTGATGGTACCTGCGTGGCCCCAGCCACCTCGCTCCCCGAGGATCTGCTCTCACGAGGGCGTGGCTGGGTCTTGCACCTCTGCCTGGTGGAGGCATCCCTGCTGCCATGCTCCACAGCACTGCTTCTGCCCTCTTCATAAGATGCAACTGTGGAAAAGGAGACACAGAACAGAAACATCAGTTTACTGTACCAATGTGTGCGTGGCTATACCAATATTCACATGAACTTGGCCAGTCAAGGGAACAACCATCATCCTCCACCCCCACACACATGGACATGCAAGCCACATCCATGCACATACATGCATGCCCATGACTCCAGACATTCACATCGGGCTACGTGCCACTCTCATGACCAAGCAATTGTGTATGCTACACACACATGCATCATGTGCACATACACATGTCATGCATACACTTCAACAGAGAATCCACAAGGAGTGTGATGATCAATCACATCAGAGTCATGTCAACTGTAATTCCACTACATGGCTACGTCAAACATCGAAATGCACGTATTGCATACAGCCGTGAGTGAGGGCCAGTCACACATTCCCATCTTTTCCATACACACATGAAAATCATGCATGCACATGACACGGGCAACACTACCTCTACTGTCACACTTGTCACACCAGCACGTCTCAGAAACAACTAACAGAACAAGGCAGCAGTACAACACACAATGCAACTATTATCTCCTTCAAATTACAAATGGTCCAATTCACACATGAAGAGCAATGTCTGGGGCATGCATGCATACATCTGTCTCAGAGGCATACTTGTTGCAAGCCTAAGGGGCTCACTGAAAACATGCAGCAACATGCACATGCAATGTAGAGCATCGCAAGACATGGATACTCACCAGTCGACTCCAGATGTTGATGCAACTCTCAGACCTGGGTGTGCAGCGCCAGGTAAAACATTGCCTGGACCCACGTGTTGTTGTTCGACAACCGCCACCTGCGCACACGGTGCACCTCCATGGATGCACTGGCCTTGATGAAGCGCAGGGCCTTGCTGTGGGTCCTGGACTTCGGGTCCTCCCAGCGCTTATGCACACTCTTGAAGGTCCGGGATGCTACCCCCTCGGCATTGATTGCATCCCTTATCCCGTCCCAGATCCACTGACGTCCTTCCTTGCCGACTTGCATCGGTTGGCTGAAGAGGGCATCATAATTCTCCAGGACCTTCTCCACCAGGATGTCAACTTCCTTGGCAGTGAAGATGACAGCCCTCTGCCTCTTTGCCATGTGGTTGCCACTCTGGTCAGAGGTTGAGGGTGCTGACATAGCAACCCCTGAGGCAGGTGTGGGTGGGCAAGGTGGTCCTGGAGATGAGGGCTGTGGTGTGGGGGTGGTCTTATGGCACAGTGGGAGTCCGGTGAATCAGCTGAGGTGGTCACAGGGCCAAGGACAGGAGCACTGGCAATGGCTGGACAGCAGGCACTCAGAACGCAGGGCAGGCGGGCAGCAGGTACACACATTGGGCAGGCAGATGGGTCGTTAGGAGGCAGCTCAGGGCAGTAGGAGGCAGGTTAAATGACTCAGAGGAAGGAGCGTGGGTCTTCCAAGTATAATGCGTGGGCAGTCGGAAACAGAGTGACGGTTACTTTGCACGTTTGAAATTAGCATGGACACGTGAAATCCAAGGAAAGGCCCTCAGCGCATAACTTATGTGACATGCGTTGCACTCTGTCGGTGAGCACGCCAAAATCGGGGATACATAAGTACGCTAGAAGCAACTCCGATCGTACATACGAAGTGGAGTAGACGGACGAGTGGAATACTGCTATTTTTGGGGTTCACTTCTGGGACCGTGCAGACTTCCTATTTTGGTGGGGGATTTACCTCAGCACATACGTGTGTCTACTTTTGTTTTTCAGAGGCTAACATTGAGTCACGTACGCAATTTTCCTACTCTGTGTCCTCTGTGTATTGCGTACCTCTATTCTTACCTTAACTGTAGCTTTCGGAGGTGCGCGTATGCTTTTCCTGTGTTGCTGAGTTCCACTGCGTATCATGTATCGCTTTTTCTTTTTTCAGAAGCTATCCAGGAGGTCCTGCATATGCTATTTCCCTTTTTTAGGGGTACCTGTGTGTTACGTATGGCGTACTTTTGTCACTTGGCGTATATTTGAGCCTTACTGGACCACAGAACTATGTTTCCCATCATGTACACTGCCCCCTCACTTTAATTGCCCTGGACAATTGCTTGGTGTGCCTTCCATTGTTCACTTACACCTTGATCATGCCCCAAGAGGGAAAGGTGGCAGAGGTGTCCGGGGTCGGGGACAGGGTCCCAGGACGTGCAGTGGAAGCTGCTGTCCCAGCCCAAAGGGTCCCGGGACATGCAGTGGAAGCTGCTGTCCCAACCCAAACGGACCGAGCAACATGACCACACTCATTTCACAGGTATTCATCAATGCTTTTCAGTGCCGCGTGCCATAATGTGCTTGCTAAAACCATGTTTGTTGCTAATGTGTTCACTGGCTGCATGGGCCATGAGCATGTGATGCTGTTGCCAGTCTGCATATGCGATGATCAGATGGCTTCTTGTACATAGTGTGTGTATGCTGCTTCTCTCATGGTGACATGCCCAGCATTATGTTGCATGACATCAATGTGATACACATGTTTACTGTAGACACGTTTCACATGATTCATCATGTGTTTGTCTGTCCTTGTGCAGGTGAGGAGGCACCAGATGCAGTGCAGGAGCAAGGAAGAAGTAGCTGTGCCAGTCCAGACCACCAATGGAGGATGTGGTGTGGCAGGCCAGGAGAATCCACTGGTGCTAAAGGCCATCCTGGAAATGACGGCATACGACACTGACTCTTTGGACTCCAGTAGCTCTGGTGCTGAATCGGATGTGCAGTCCTCAATGCTGGTGGAGGTGAGTGCACCAAGTGTTGAAACATTTGGGGACTGTGAGTCTGCAGGGGGTCAGGTGCCTTTACAAGGCCAGTCAGTGGCGTCAGGGCCTTCTGTGGTGGTTAAAGATGCAAGGCCACGCTCCCATCAATTGGTTTCTCGTCCTGGGACAGATGTCCGAGGGAGGTTGCAGAGACAGTGGAATCACTGCAAGGGCCATGTTCTCTTGGGTCAAGCAGGCGTGGGCCCCGAACACGTGGGGGACGTGTGCAGCCAGGGCAGACCAAGTGGGAGCAGCAGATGTTGCATTCCGCACACCAAGAGGGTGCTGCCTTAGAGAGTTTGGCTGAAGGCATGAATAGGGTGGCCAGTTCCATGATCCCACCAGCAACACAGGTGGTACAACAGCTGCAGGTAATGACGGTCCACATGCCAGTCCCACAGGCTGCACATGGAGGACAACGGCAGGAGCCAACAGGTCGATCTGAGGTCTCTTTGGGCAGACCTGCTTGCGGAGGGTCAGGCACACAGGGAAGCCCTGAGGCAACAGATGTCGTCCCGTAGAGCTGCAGTCAGTGAGGAACAGGCAGCCACCAGGAGACTGTTCCAAACAGAGATGCAGAAATTGAGGAAGTATGTCTTGGAGGGGCTCCGTTCCCACCATGATGTTGTGCATGGTGACCTCCAAGCCCTCCGTGTGCTGGTGCATTCAGCAGTGTGATGCCTGGCAGATGCCACTGAGGACCAGGCCAGGATACTGCGTGGTCAGCCTCCAGCACCACTATCACTTTCAGAGTCAACCCAGGATGCTGGTGGCAGCAGAGACATGACTCCTGGTCAACCGTAGCCGTGCGGTCCGTGAGCCCATGGAGTTTGTTTTTTATTCCAACATCCACCCATGTGGAAGTTGGCATGCACTCTGCCCCTCCCTCCTTCTGGGTGGACCCCTCCCGGTTCATGATGGGCATTTTAATTTAAATTCTTTCTTTTTTTTTAAAGATTCTTTTGTTCACCCCATGCCTAGATTTTGGCATTTTATTTTTGAGTTGCCCTTTCCTAGTTTTATTTTTAATTTTTATATATACATATGTGCTGTCGACATCTCAAGGCCATGAGGCTTGCAGTGGTGGTCATGCAGGCATGCATAGTGAGGTCAACTTGCATGTTTGCATGGTGGTGCACAGGACGGCATGTGCAGGTAATTGTGGTTTCTGTGTTCCATGGCACATGTGTGCTGTGTGAATGGTACTTCACTATGCCTGTTGTAATGTCTTCTCCCATGTTGTTTCAGTAATCTGTGCTCTGGCAGTGACTGCTATCCCAGGGGAGACACACTGCAGCCTTTGACGTCCATGCTCCCCATGCCCACCACCAGGCACTGTCCCTCCTGTACCTCATTAGGAGGCACAGTTCCAGGAGAAGGTGATGCGGGAATCACAGCATGTCGACGCAGTCACCAGGTAAGCATGAACACTGTCTTGCATGTTGAGCACGCATAATTGGTGTGCATGTTTGCTGCATGTCTTACTTAACTTATATGTGATTTGCATGCTGACATGCCGGTATGGTTATTTAAGTGGTGCTCATGTCACTGTGTTACCTACCTTGGGGAATTCCTCTCTGGCCTCACCTACTATGCTGTAGTGCATGTCATTCTCCATCTCCAATATAGGCAGTGTACTCTTTGATGTGGCATTTCCTTGGCCTTCCCTCTCAGTGTCACTCTCTCTCCCTCTCTCTGTTGTGGTACACTGCACTCCTGGGCTGATCACAATCTATGTACTGTCACCCTCTGGTACCCTGTGTTGCTCCAGCAGTGGTTGGTCTCTGCATATCTTCTGTAGCAAATCATGTGTTGTCATGGATGTGCATGTTGTTTCTGTTGTTGCTATGCATGTGATTGCATTCATGGGAAACATCTCTCGATGGTGTGCAACGTATGCAAGGCAGGTGGGTACCCTGTACAGGTAAGTGAAGGGCATTAGCAGACACATGTGTGGTTTTTGCATGGGAGTCTAGCACTGTGTGTGTTCACTTGGTATCAGGTAATATTATCCCCACCAATAATATTGCCATATATGTGGTCGCCGGGAATAGTGGGGATAATTTTGGGGGTAAATAGGAGCAGGGGTGACCCCCGGTCCCTTTAAAATAATTCAGGGGTTGGGGGGGGTGCCCTCTGCAGGTTTAATGGGTTAATTGGTGCCATTCATGAATGGCGATATTTTTGCGGGGATATTAACACATGGAACTGTTCACTTGGGGCTGACTTGTCTTGTGGGCCACCAATACTTCTTAATGGGTGCATGTTTCACAGGGTGTGATTCTGATGATGAGTCTGGGCATGGTGTAGATTTGATGGATTGGTGAGGCCACTGTTTTCACATTCTACTGTAGACGAGGAGCCAAGTACCTCTACCGGAAGTTCCGCTCCTATTTTGCCTATATGTTGGCAGCCAGAGATTGCGACAAGTGCAATACCGGTAATAGTGCCAATACCGTGAAAAGTCCTTGAAATAATGTATACATTGAGAAAGGCTTGTCTGGCCCAGTGTCAATAGTTGGGGCTCTCGAGACCCTAGCCATGTTCTTGAGAAGATACATAAAAGTGAGAAGCAAGCTCAGCTACCGTTTGAGGTGTAATGAAAATCATCGAGGATGCCAAGATTTCTTCATTTAATGGTATTAAAACACAATGATGAGCTCGAAAATGTGGTCTGCAGTCACATGATCGGATGAGAATAGACTGTGGGCGAGCTACACCGAGTCCAGAAGATAAGACCATGCTTCACTCCCTTTTATTCCCAGGCGCAGTGAGCCTCTGCAAGGCCAAGTTCAAAGGGTTTAATTGAATGGCAGACTGCAGGTGTGATGATGGATGTTGGGCTAATTGGGTGACGTGGCATGACCAGGCCAAACCCCCAGGACCTGGAGTCCCAGTTGCATGCTGCTAGCGTGTGGAATCTTCCAGAAGGGTACAAGCGTGCCAACCAATTGTAGAGGGCCACTTTGTAAGGTGCCCAATGGTTTGATAAGCCAATAGTATGTTGTATATGTTCATGACACAGGAGATGACTTGCACTTGGGATGGGCTTCGTTGCCCTCCTGACCTTAGAGATCCAATCAAATCCAATCCAAATCCAACCCTGTAGCCCATAGAAAGTATATGTAGATGTTCCCTGTTCACCAACCACAACCCCCCCGTAGGTTTTTCTTATTTGCCACATATCCTGATGTCACTCATGATGAATATTTAGTATAAAGGCGATGTTTTTTATGAATTATGTCAAGTTAAGTCTGTGCGGCGTCCATTGCACTCCCTGTTTTAAAGACTTGTTATTAAAACAGCTTTACCTTTTGCCAACTTCTTGAGTCGGTCTGATTATTGATGTTTGAGTAAGATCTGCATCCCATCCATCTCAGATACTGTTACCTCGTCTTAAAGGACCCGTTGTCCGGGTTCACGGTAGCAGAGAGAGGATGGTTCAGGCCCATCGACCTATAAAGCTCTTAAAGATTGCAGTACATCAGGTGTCCTCCACCATCTAGATGGAAGAATGCAAGGTTTCCTGTGGAGAACGACTGAACATAGACAAACTTGCAAGTAAAGAAGATGCAGGCGGGACGGTTCCCTCGTTCACAAAATCCCTCCTGTTTTCCACAGTCGCTGAGCGGACCGAAGGCGAAAGTGGCCGGTTGGAGGAGGAGACAATCTCGAGAGTCAAGAGCCGAAAGGCGAATGGTGAGTGGATTGAAGAATCTGGCAAAACGAATGTAAGAACGGGGGATTGTAATGATAGTGAAGAGTAACAGGGGTTGATTGAGTAAATAAGGGATACATTACTCACCGTAATGGTATTTCTGATGCTTGTATCTGCTTAGATTCACATGCTGTGCATAGGCCGACATCTAGTGGAAGCTGCGGAATATTACAGTTTGTTTTTCGAAACTCGAAAATGGGCGTCGACACAGGGCGTGCCAGTAATACTATCCGTAGTGTGACGTCCACTGTACCCAAGATCCCTCATGCGTCTAGGATCCTCAGATTGTATTTTTTCTGACATGAGGTAGCATGAGGAGTAGCGTGAGTACAGATAATCCAAGAAGATAGATAGAAAGGTATGACTACAAGCAACCATGCGCCTTCTCTCAGAGGGGAGGAAGGGTGGGTCGCATGTGAATCTAAGCAGATACAAGCATCAGAAATACGATTACGGTGAGTAATGTATCCCTTCTGAGGCTTGTGGAATCTGCTTAGATCACATGCTGTGCATAGATTAGCGAGCAGTACCTGAAGAAGGAGGTGGGATGTGAGAAGGGTCATGAGCAAATAAGTGTCTTAGAACCACTTGTCCCACTTGTGTATCTGCCTTGGAATGGGTGTCAATGCAGTAATGCTGAGTAAAAGTGTGAATAGAGCTCCAAGTAGCTGCTTTGCAAATGGTGTCAAGGGGTACATTTGCAATGAAAGCCAGAGTGGCCCCAATGCCTCTAGTAGAGTGGGCTCTTGGCGTGAAAGGCAGAGTTCTTTCAGAGAGTGAGTAACACAGCTGGATACAGTTAATAATCCACTTCGAGATGGCACCTTTAGAGACGCGATCCCCCTCTCTGCCTGTAGCTACGGAGACAAACAGTTGATCTGTTTTCCTTAGCGGTCTGGTTTTATTTACATAGTAGAGGACCGCCCTACGCACATCTAGGGTGTGTAGTTTCACATCAGCCGAGCTTTGAGGGTCCTGGAAGAAAGCCGGAAGCTCGATGGACTGGTTTACGTGGAATTTAGATATAAACTTAGGTGAGAACCTATGGTGTGTGCGTAAAACCAGTTTGTCTTTATGGACAGTAGAGAAGGGATCCTGCACTGACAGAGCCTGAATTTCACTGACCCTTCTTATAGAAGTAATAGCTACTAAGAAGGCCGTTTTATAAGTCAGGTGCTTGAGACTGCTTTTATGCATGGGCTCGAAAGGGGGGCCCATGAGCTTAGATAGCACCACATTAAGGTCCCACCCTGGTGGTGGGTTTGAAATAGGAGGGTGAAGTCTCTTTACTCCTTCCATGAAGGCTTTAACTACTGGTACTTTCCACCACAAGACCTTGTTATGGGAAGTGGTGTATGCCGACATGGCTGCCAGGTGTACTTTCAGTGAGTTAAAAACCAATCCTGCATCTAGCAGGTGGAGCATATATGTAACAATAGTGGAAGGAGTGCAATCAACTGGGTTGATTTGTCTACTCTGGCACCAGATAACAAATCTCTTCCACTTGTCAAAGTAGCAGTGCCTTGTGTTTGGTTTCCCAGATTCCTTTAGGATGTCCATACACCTCTGTGGTAAATTGAGATGTCCAAACTCTATGACCTCAGGAGCCATGCTGCCAGGTTCATTGAGTTGGGTTGCTGATGCACTGTTTGACCTTGGTGCTGGAGCAGTAGGTTGTACCAGGCTGGAAGTTTGATGGGCTCGCACACCACCATCCTGCGTAGGTGTGGGAACCACAGTTGTCTTGCCCACATGGGAGCAACTAGGACGAGCGTCATCAACTCTCTATTCATCTTGTTGACCACCTTCCTGATGAGAGGAGTTGGTGGAAAAGCGTACGCAAACATCCCTGACCAGTTCATCCACAGGGCGTTCCCCTGGGAGTCTGGTTGGGGGAACCTGGATGCAAATCCTGGGCATTGTCTGTTTTCGCTTGTGGCGAATAAGTCTATAGTGGGGAAACCCCACTGAGAGAAGATATCTTCTATGACCTCTCTGTGTAGAACCCATTCGTGTTCTTCTGGGAGGGAGTCTCTGCTCAGAGCATCCGCTAGGGAATTGAGCTCCCCTGGAACATGTTGTGATGACAGGAAGATGTTCCGTCTGAGTGCCCATATCCAGATTTTCTGGGCAAGCTTGGACAGATTTGGCGAACGAGTCCCTCCTTGCTTGTTCAGGTAGAACATGGCTGTTGTGCTGTCCGTCCGGATTTGCACTGACAGGTTTAGTAGGTAGGGCTCGAACGCTTGAAGCGCTCTGAATACTGCCAGAAGCTCTAGCAGGTTGATGTGGTTCTTGGCCACTGAGGGAGACCAGAGACCCAGAGCTGTGTGGTGGAGATGGTGAGCTCCCCACCCCGTCGGACATGCATCGGTAGTGACTACTGCCTGTACTTCGGGATCATAAAAGGGTTTCCCCTGTGCAAGATTCTCTCTTGTCCACCAGTGAAGGCTTTGTACTAGTGTTGGCGAAACAACTACTAGATCGTCCCACTGACCACTTGCCTGAGGCCACTGTTTCGCCAGCCATTCCTGCATGGGACTTATGCGCAGGCGCGCGTGGGGGACCAGGTAAATACATGACGCCATCATGCCCAGCAAACGCATTGCTTTGCGTACCGTTATTTGGTGACCGGACTGATATTGCGGAATTTGCAGTAGTATATTCCGAATTCTTTCCTCTGAAGGAAATGTCAACCCCTTCCCAGGATTGCTCCTAGGAACTGCTTGGAGGTGCTTGGCACCAGGCTTAACTTTTTCTCGTTGATTGAGAAGCCTAATTCGTGGAGGAGGTCGATAGTCCTTTGAATGTTTGTTCTGCAAATTACTGGGGTTTCCCCCGTTATGAGCCAGTCGTCCAGATAAGGGTACACCGGGATTGCCACCCTGCGTAGGTGTGCAGCCGCCACCGCCAGTACCTTGGTGAATACCCTTGGTGCAGAAGCTATCCCGAAGGGCAGTACCTTGAACTGGTAGTGCCGACTGTCCACCTTGAAGCGCAAGTACCTTCTGTGCGCTGGGAACATGGAAATATGAAAATAGGCATCTTTCATATCCAAGGTTGCCATGTAATCCCCCTTTTTTAGGAGGGGGATTACCTCTTGTAGCGTAGTCATTCGAAACCTTTGGGGCTTGACATACTTGTTGGTAGGCCGTAAATCCAATACTGGGCGCATTGTCAAATCTTTTTTTTGGCACAAGGAAGTAAGTTGAATAAATACCCTCGTGACATGCCCAGCATTATGTTGCATGACATCAATGTGATACACATGTTTACTGTAGACACGTTTCACATGATTCATCATGTGTTTTTCTGTCCTTGTGCAGGTGAGGAGGCACCAGATGCAGTGCAGGAGCAAGGAAGAAGTAGCTGTGCCAGTCCAGACCACCAATGGAGGATGTGGTGTGGCAGGCCAGGAGAATCCACTGGTGCTAAAGGCCATCCTGGAAATGACGGCATACGACACTGACTCTTTGGACTCCAGTAGCTCTGGTGCTGAATCGGATGTGCAGTCCTCAATGCTGGTGGAGGTGAGTGCACCAAGTGTTGAAACATTTGGGGACTGTGAGTCTGCAGGGGGTCAGGTGCCTTTACAAGGCCAGTCAGTGGCGTCAGGGCCTTCTGTGGTGGTTAAAGATGCAAGGCCACGCTCCCATCAATTGGTTTCTCGTCCTGGGACAGATGTCCGAGGGAGGTTGCAGAGACAGTGGAATCACTGCAAGGGCCATGTTCTCTTGGGTCAAGCAGGCGTGGGCCCCGAACACGTGGGGGACGTGTGCAGCCAGGGCAGACCAAGTGGGAGCAGCAGATGTTGCATTCCGCACACCAAGAGGGTGCTGCCTTAGAGAGTTTGGCTGAGGGCATGAATAGGGTGGCCAGTTCCATGATCCCACCAGCAACACAGGTGGTACAACAGCTGCAGGTAATGACGGTCCACATGCCAGTCCCACAGGCTGCACATGGAGGCCAACGACAGGAGCCAACAGGTCGATCTGAGGTCTCTTTGGGCAGACCTGCTTGCGGAGGGTCAGGCACACAGGGAAGCCCTGAGGCAACAGATGTCGTCCCGTAGAGCTGCAGTCAGTGAGGAAAAGGCAGCCACCAGGAGACTGTTCCAAACAGAGATGCAGAAATTGAGGCAGAATGTCTTGGAGGGGCTCCGTTCCCACCATGATGTTGTGCATGGTGACCTCCAAGCCCTCCGTGTGCTGGTGCATTCAGCAGTGTGATGCCTGGCAATTGCCACTGAGGACCAGGCCAGGATACTGCGTGGTCAGCCTCCAGCACCACTATCACTTTCAGAGTCAACCCAGGATGCTGGTGGCAGCAGAGACATGACTCCTGGTCAACCGTAGCCGTGCGGTCCGTGAGCCCATGGAGTTTGTTTTTTATTCCAACATCCACCCATGTGGAAGTTGGCATGCACTCTGCCCCTCCCTCCTTCTGGGTGGACCCCTCCCGGTTCATGATGGGCATTTTAATTTAATTTCTTTCTTTTTTTTTAAAGATTCTTTTGTTCACCCCATGCCTAGATTTTGGCATTTTATTTTTGAGTTGCCCTTTCCTAGTTTTATTTTTAATTTTTATATATACATATGTGCTGTCGACATCTCAAGGCCATGAGGCTTGCAGTGGTGGTCATGCAGGCATGCATAGTGAGGTCAACTTGCATGTTTGCATGGTGGTGCACAGGACGGCATGTGCAGGTAATTGTGGTTTCTGTGTCCCATGGCACATGTGTGCTGTGTGAATGGTACTTCACTATGCCTGTTGTAATGTCTTCTCCCATGTTGTTTCAGTAATCTGTGCTCTGGCAGTGACTGCTATCCCAGGGGAGACACACTGCAGCCTTTGACGTCCATGCTCCCCATGCCCACCACCAGGCACTGTCCCTCCTGTACCTCATTAGGAGGCACAGTTCCAGGAGAAGGTGATGCGGGAATCACAGCATGTTGACGCAGTCACCAGGTAAGCATGAACACTGTCTTGCATGTTGAGCACGCATAATTGGTGTGCATGTTTGCTGCATGTCTTACTTAACTTATATGTGATTTGCATGCTGACATGCCGGTATGGTTATTTAAGTGGTGCTCATGTCACTGTGTTACCTACCTTGAGGAATTCCTCTCTGGCCTCACCTACTATGCTGTAGTGCATGTCATTCTCCATCTCCAATATAGGCAGTGTACTCTTTGATGTGGCATTTCCTTGGCCTTCCCTCTCAGTGTCACTCTCTCTCCCTCTCTCTGTTGTGGTACACTGCACTCCTGGGCTGATCACAATCTATGTACTGTCACCCTCTGGTACCCTGTGTTGCTCCAGCAGTGGGTGGTCTCTGCATATCTTCTGCAGCAAATCATGTGTTGTCATGGATGTGCATGTTGTTTCTGTTGTTGCTATGCATGTGATTGCATTCATGGGAAACATCTCTCGATGGTGTGCAACGTATGCAAGGCAGGTGGGTACCCTGTACAGGTAAGTGAAGGGCATTAGCAGACACATGTGTGGTTTTTGCATGGGAGTCTAGCACTGTGTGTGTTCACTTGGTATCAGGTAATATTATCCCCACCAATAATATTGCCATATATGTGGTCGCCGGGAATAGTGGGGATAATTTTGGGGGTAAATAGGAGCAGGGGTGACCCCCGGTCCCTTTAAAATAATTCAGGGGTTGGGGGGGTGCCCTCTGCAGGTTTAATGGGTTAATTGGTGCCATTCATGAATGGCGATATTTTTGCGGGGATATTAACACATGGAACTGTTCACTTGGGGCTGACTTGTCTTGTGGGCAACCAATACTTCTTAATGGGTGCATGTTTCACAGGGTGTGATTCTGATGATGAGTCTGGGCATGGTGTAGATTTGATGGATTGGTGAGGCCACTGTTTTCACATTCTACTGTAGACGAGGAGCCAAGTACCTCTACCGGAAGTTCCGCTCCTATTTTGCCTATATGTTGGCAGCCAGAGATTGCGACAAGTGCAATACCGGTAATAGTGCCAATACCGTGAAAAGTCCTTGAAATAATGTATACATTGAGAAAGGCTTGTCTGGCCCAGTGTCAATAGTTGGGGCTCTCGAGACCCTAGCCATGTTCTTGAGAAGATACATAAAAGTGAGAAGCAAGCTCAGCTTCCGTTTGAGGTGTAATGAAAATCATCGAGGATGCCAAGATTTCTTCATTTAATGGTATTAAAACACAATGATGAGCTCGAAAATGTGGTCTGCAGTCACATGATCGGATGAGAATAGACTGTGGGCGAGCTACACCGAGTCCAGAAGATAAGACCATGCTTCACTCCCTTTTATTCCCAGGCGCAGTGAGCCTCTGCAAGGCCAAGTTCAAAGGGTTTAATTGAATGGCAGACTGCAGGTGTGATGATGGATGATCATAAAAGGGTTTCCCCTGTGCAAGATTCTCTCTTGTCCACCAGTGAAGGCTTTGTACTAGTGTTGGCGAAACAACTACTAGATCGTCCCACTGACCACTTGCCTGAGGCCACTGTTTCGCCAGCCATTCCTGCATGGGACTTATGCGCAGGCGCGCGTGGGGGACCAGGTAAATACATGACGCCATCATGCCCAGCAAACGCATTGCTTTGCGTACCGTTATTTGGTGACCGGACTGATATTGCGGAATTTGCAGTAGTATATTCCGAATTCTTTCCTCTGAAGGAAATGTCAACCCCTTCCCAGGATTGCTCCTAGGAACTGCTTGGAGGTGCTTGGCACCAGGCTTAACTTTTTCTCGTTGATTGAGAAGCCTAATTCGTGGAGGAGGTCGATAGTCCTTTGAATGTTTGTTCTGCAAATTACTGGGGTTTCCCCCGTTATGAGCCAGTCGTCCAGATAAGGGTACACCGGGATTGCCACCCTGCGTAGGTGTGCAGCCGCCACCGCCAGTACCTTGGTGAATACCCTTGGTGCAGAAGCTATCCCGAAGGGCAGTACCTTGAACTGGTAGTGCCGACTGTCCACCTTGAAGCGCAAGTACCTTCTGTGCGCTGGGAACATGGAAATATGGAAATAGGCATCTTTCATATCCAAGGTTGCCATGTAATCCCCCTTTTTTAGGAGGGGGATTACCTCTTGTAGCGTAGTCATTCGAAACTTTTGGGGCTTGACATACTTGTTGGCAGGCCGTAAATCCAATACTGGGCGCATTGTCAAATCTTTTTTTTGGCACAAGGAAGTAAGTTGAATAAATACCCTTGTTTACCTGGTGTCCCGGGACGAGTTATATTGCGTCCTTTGCTAGCAGATTGGCGATCTCCTTGAGGAGAATCTTCTGATGTTCTAAAGAGTGTACTCTTTGTCGTGGAGGATGGTTCCGGGGATGCTGCAGTAGTTCTATACAGTACCCTGCGGATACTGTTGACAGCACCCATCTGTCTGATGTGATCCCTTCTCAAGCCTGGGTGAAGTTGGAAATGCGTCCCCCTACTGGGGTTGCGTGAGAAGGGACTCTGAACTGAGCGTCACTGCTTTGGTGGAGGCGTGCCGCCTCCTCTACTGGGGCTGCCTCTGCCTTTACCACGTCCTCTCCTATTACCCCTGCCGTAACCCTGGGTAGACTGTTGGCTGTTGTTGTTCCACTGTGTACCCTGCACCTGGGAATAGTTTGATCCTCTCTGGGAATTTTGGCCGCGAGGCGATGAAAATTTCCATTCCATCTCTGGTTAGGGGTTTATTGGTTAACTGGCCAAGGGACTTGAGTGTCTCATATTCGACCTTGGCATTCTTCAGCGCGTCCTCGACCGCCTTACCAAACAACAGATCGGCTTCCACCGGTTTGTCCAACAATGATGCCTGGGTTTCTGCCTTAAAACCAGACTGCCGTAACCACGCATGTCTCTTGATAACAGTACCTTCTGCTATCAATCTGCCTGCGTTGTCCGCGGCGTCAAAAGTTGCTTTTAAAATGCAACCAGACACGGCTCTACCGTCTGCGAAAATTCGTGCTAACTGGCCCTTTAAGGGTTCTGGTGCAGAGGCTATGAGTGCCGCGACTTCTTCCCACTGATGGCAGTTGTAGCTGGCCAACAGGGTGGTGGAGTTTGCAATCCTTGCCTGATAGGCGGACGTTGAGGCTACTTTCCTGCCGAAACCATATAGTTTTTTGCTCTCCTTGTCTGGAGGAGCTTCGGACGATGACAAGGGTGTTCCAGCCCTCTTACGAGTGTTAGTGACAACCAGGGAGTCTGGCTTCAGATGTCCTCTTATATAGAGAGGGCCAGACTGGGCTGCCCTGAAAAGTTTTTCAACTCTGGGATTGACTGCTCTGGTGAGGTTCGGGTTCACCAGGGACGGGTCTATTCTTCGCTGAATAGACTTAAGGATAGGGATGGTCTTGGCAACAGGCCTCCTTTCTCCCACTAACTCCTCGGCGAAGTCCCTCTCTTCCTGGACACCGTGGGTGTCAATATGGAAATGTTCTGCTGCTCGTGCGAGAACCTCGTTCAGGAGGGGTTGGTTATCGACAGGGGAGTCGGTAACCGGGGCTTCCTTCTCTACCGGGGAATCTACTCTGTAGGTTTCAGGGTCTTCCTCTTCCTCTTCTTGGTCCTCATCATCCCCATAGTAGCCCGTCCCGGTTTGCTCTTCTACCATGCCAGATTCTTGATCCTCACCAAAGGAAGTCTCTCCTTGATACTGTGAGTATGGCCGTGAGTATGGTTGTACATCGAAGGGGTCCGCAGACCTCATAGGTGTCTCAAACCGGGGCTTCTTACTCGGGGGGATAGGATCATTAGAGCCTGAGGATGTAGCCCCTTGTGGATTATATGAAAGGAAATGGTCTGGATTTTTATCATAAAAGTCTGCCAACGAAGACATCCTTGACATGACCCTATCTATGTCATCACTCGACCATTCTTTGGAACTGGGAATGACTCTCTCAGAAAGCCTAGGAGACTTATCCTGAGTAGATTTGCCAGTTTTAGAAATAGCAGCAGACTTGGGCTTTTCTGTCTGTTTAGGAGGAGTGGAGTGTTTCACAGGTGTGGAAGAGTGCAGTGGCTGCTTCTTCTGCTGTTTACCCCCCTCCCCGTGAGTAGAAAAGTGTTTTCCCTGTCCCTTTGTGGTTCTGGAGGTTTTCGACACCTGGCGTCGAGGATCGGGGGTAGGGTACCTGTCCGTCGAACGTGGGGCCGTGCTGATCTTGTCTGCGGGCTCCGACTCCTGGAGAGCGGCCTGGAGGTGGAAGTCGTCTTCGTCCTCCGACGATCGAACTTCTGTTAGCTTAGGGAGCGAGGCACTCTTGGCAAGAGTGGATGATTGCCTGGAGTCATGCGGCGATCTCGATCGAGAACGCCCAGAGGACACCGATTCGGACCGTTCTCTATGTACCTCTTTCCGAGAACTCGACGTCGTCGAGTCTCGGTTGGACTTCGTGTGTTTTGTGTGAGTGGTGTGTGAAGCTCTTGTGTCGCCGGGGGTCTTCCCCATAGCCGCCCTGTCGGACGACCTTCCGAGGTCGGGGACCAGCGCTCGGCTATCTTTCGATGCCGTAATGCCCTCGCCGTCCGAAAGCACGGCGTTGCTGCCATCGCTGAAGGTGCCCTCTGCTGCCATGGCCGCCTGCCTGGCGTGGTGGGCCCAACGCTTCGTCGAACGGTCCTTAAGTGTCTTAGGTTTAAACCTACTACACGCTCTGCAGTTCGCCTCGGGGTGGTCCCTCGGCAAGCAGAGATTGCACATGGCGTGCCTGTCGACCCAAGGGTATTTGCGATTGCACTTGGGGCAGAATTGAAAAGGGGTACCCTCCATACGCACCTTGAGGCAGCGGGCTGGTAAGTGTAGGAAATGTATAAGGTGTACCTATATACCAAGAGTGTAGAGTATGTCCAACCCCGCACTCTCCCTACTTGCAGGGCCGAGGCCAGAGGCCTTCCACGGCCCGTGCCGAGGGCAGAGGCCTTCCGAGGCCCAAATCCGTCGTGCAGCAGCCGACGGTCGAATTCTTCTCCAAGCCGGCGTTGAGTATCGAAGTTCGACGTAGGGATGGGGAAAGGATGTAAATTAATCGATATTTTAGCAAAAGTATGGCTAAGGCCAGGGGACTCCGCAAAATGCTTCTGACCAGTATAGGGGAAAAAAACAATCTGAGGATCCTAGACGCGTGAGGGATCTTGGGTACAGTGGACGTCACACTAGGGATAGTATTACTGGCACGCCCTGTGTCGACGCCCATTTTCGAGTTTCGAAAAACAAACTGTAATACTCTGCAGCTTCCACTAGATGTCGGCCTATGCACAGCATGTGATCTAAGCAGATTCCACAAGCCTCAGAAATATACATATATATATCTGATGAGGAACGTCTGAGACGAAGAGCGTCTGAGATAAAGCCCAGTGTCCTACACTAAGAAGTGTCTAGAAGGAGTTGTCTCAAAACCCAAGTGGATAAACCTAGGATGCATATAGATGGATCTATAAGAGGAGATGACTCACACTCCTATCAGGGTAATTAGGAGCAAGTAATAGCAGTGAAGAACACTGAGGAAGTATATGTTTCAGAGTATATCTCAGGGGCAACGTGCTCGCCTTGGAAGCAAGACAACACAGAGGAACACATGTTCGATCCCCGGGTCCGCGCTTAGAAACCTCTGGGTATTAAGCGCGTTTCAAATGACCTGTCATAGCATATCATATTATATGTTGGAAAGTCGATTAGTTTGTCTGTTTGTGCATTTTATGTGTAGGAGAGGTGACGTGTCGAAGAGCGACAAGGAAAGGTTGTGTTGGGTAGAGGTTAAAATGTTATAATTTATTTGCTTTTGTTATTATCGACACCAGTTGAAATAAGTAGACTGGAGTAAAATTGTGAACTAGAGGCTTTGAGCTGCAACTGTTGGTGCGCGCTCATACTGGATTATTTTTCTGAAATGTATTTTGTGTAAAGTAACGGTAAGTACTGGCAGTCATTTGAGACTTGTCAAAATAGAGGATGTACTCCACTAATGCATCTGTGCTAGCAGCTGCCAAAGCACGCACCCAAGCTTAAACAGTACAGTGCAGAATGGGTTAAGGGTACCACAGACAAAATGAACAAGTGGGATCACCGTCAAAAGCAGTTTTGCAACACATGACCACATACTTGCACACTAGGTACACGGAAAAAATTGGAGAAAAGGTTAGCTAGTTTAGAGCTTTGGAAAATGTACCAGGAGGAACGAGACGATCAGCCTCCTGAGGATTGGATGCTTAACCAGTGTAAGGAGGTGGGTGGCAAGCCTTCTGCTCCCCCTACCGCACCTGAAGTAAATGGCGATAGTATGAAAGATGACGAGTTGTGCCCATTGAGGGAACTAAAAGCAGCGTAGTAATCTGATATCTGAACCGCCTGCTTATAGCAGTGACGAGAGTTCAGAAAGAGAAAGGGTTAAAGGAAAGGAGGAGACCTTTAAGGTCCTGCAAGATAAAGAGGAGAAGAGTGAACAGCCAAACATATCTTTAGATATAGAGCGAGAGATAAAGAGATGGAAAGGAGAAAGAGATTGAACTGACGCGATGACGCTTGTACAGAACGAATGGATGAGCAGAAAGATATTGCTTAAACTCGATTGGGAAGAGCATCGATGAAGTAAGGCAAGGGGAAGATCAAGACGAACAAGATAGAAAAGACAGGGAATGAGAGAAATGATTGAAAGAAGATGAACATAAAAGGAAAGGTAAACAAAGGTGAGAGGAAATGTATCAGGAGGAAGAAAGGGCAGAAGAACAGAGAAAGTATGACAACAGGCAGAGAGCAAGCGAAGAATGAGATAGGCTAGAAAAGAAGAGAGAAGACGAGGAAAAACAGCAATTACGAGATGAAAAAATGCAAACCCGAAGAGATAAAGAAGTGCGTAGAGCAAATGAAAGAAGGGAAGAGAAAAGACAAAAAGAGGATAGAGTTAGATGGGAAGCAAGAAAACAAAGCGAATTAGACAAAGAAACAGAACAAAAAAGGAGACGGAGAGAATGCAATATTGATCGCATTAAGAAAGAGCTGATGGAACCGAATCCAGTAATATCATGGGTAGACAGAGGAGTTTCTCCTGTCGTAAGGAGTAATGCCAGGACCATCTAGGGTAAACCTAGATGAGAATTTTGAGATAGGAAGTATCGGAGATAGAATCGATAAAGCTTATCAAGAAAGCTTATCAAGAATCGATAAAGCTTATCAGGAGATGAGGACAAAAAATGAGTCGAGAAGTAAGGGAAAGGAAGATCGACTCACAGGTGCCCAGTCACGAGGAAAGGAAGGAAGCCCTTTTAGTCTCGAGCATAGAGCCTTGGCGAATGTTAAACCAAGATGAGAAAGATGAAAGCCACACTAGTTGGGGACTAGACATGTCAGACGAAGAAAGAGAAACCTCCCACGGGGACGAGAGAGAATGTGCATACAGTCCTGAGGGATGTCTGCAAAAAGATAAGGAAGTAAGATTGTCAGATGTAGACCAACCTAAAGATAGTATGCCAGACCCTATGGCGTACCCAAAGTGATCTAAAGGGCGATCACACAGCGAGAGAGGAGAATTGCC